>NC_082386.1:18144091-18406591 GCF_031168955.1 Gadus macrocephalus
CACACTCAAACACAGATATGCATACATACAGATACATTCGCAGACACACACAACCACACGCATAGTCTATCAATCAAACGTATTTATATTGCTCATTTTGTGCATAACTGCAATATAAAATGCCTAACAGGGGACACAACAGCAGAGAAAGATACAATAAAACACACACAAACATAAAACCCACAAAACCGTAACCATAATTCATCATTTTTGGGGTTTTGGAGTTTCTCCCTTAAGTTTTAGCAAGTAAAACCGCTGTGGTTGAGGTGACGAGGAGCAAAGTGTGATACATAGACGTGGCCATATGGGCTATCCTTACGTTACACTACAACATCACAGACCGCTAGACGAAATAGCAGCAATGCTCCGTCCCTCAAGCTACACAAAGGCAGCCATGCATGCTCCATCGGGCTGTCACGGGACTAATATTTACCACCGGCGCTGCCTTTACCTGCCGCCTTCTATAGGAACGGGTTCAGACCCGGAAAAACGAGGGGACCCAGAAGAGACCAGCACACCAAAACCCAGCCCCCGCTAGCCCTTGACGGGAAGACACAGAGGCTGTTTACTCCACGGATGTTAGCGGCTCTGATCTGTTCTGCAGCCTGACACACTGTCTGCAGACATCTCATTAGACTAATGCATTGAGTAGTGGAGGAGGGGGAGGAGGGGGAGGGGGAGGAGGAGGGGGGCTGGGTTCACCATGGCTACACGGCTATGAATTAACATTACGATGACAGCTATCGCCACTGGTCGTAAAAAAGACAACACGCCAACAAGGAACGGGACACGTGACGTGTGCACGCTGCGACGGCCGGTTCAGCAGCTGACCGCCGACGACGTGAATTAAAATGATTTTACGTAGCAATGAAGCATATCCAACGTTATTGCACGATAACCGCAACCCCCCCCCCTCCTGCATACACACACAAGAAACGGTAACAGATTATGTAAACAAACCGCTTTTTTTATACTTACCATCAAAATGTAAGAAGGCTGGACTCGACTATGGTGTGGCTGCCGGTGGATCTGAATCTACCGTCTCTTCTTTAACCGCGCGGATCTCAAAGCAAGACGGATCCCCGGTGTGCGCCTGTCTGAGCGAGCGTGTGTGTGTATGTGCATATGTGCGCGCGACGGAGGGACGGGGGGGACGGGGGACGGGGGGCTTGAGAGAGAAAGGAAGAAAGAGAGAGATGGTGGGTGAGTGAGTGAGGGAGAGAGCAAGAGAGAGAGAAATGGATGGCGGGTGAGTGAGTGAGAGAGAGAGAGAGAGAGAGAGAGAGAGAGAGAGAGAGAGAGAGAGAGAGAGAGAAGAGAGAGAGAGAGAGAGAGGAGGGGGGGGGGGGGGGAGAGAGAGAGAGAGAGAGAGAGAGAGAGAGAGAGAGAGAGAGTGAGAGAGAGAGAGAGAAGAGAGAGAAGAGAGAGGATGGATGAACGGCTGTTGTCATGGTAACAAGCCTGTACAGCCCGTGCCATCCTGTCGGATATCTGTCAATTTTTTATCTTCAGCTGAAGCATCACCGAACATGGAAGATATAATTAGGCAGCCCCGCGCGCGCCCTCTCATTAGGAAGGGGAATCTCACCGGGAACACTGCGGGACCCTGAATATGAAACGTTATGAATATGAAACGTTCAAAAGCACCATTTACATCGCCGTGGCGCGCGTGCATGTTCGCAGGATAAGTGTTTCCACATTGGAGCATGCGCGTGCACGCTGTATTAAGTCCTAATCGGTTCAGTACTATACTATATTCTATAGGCCGTGATCTTTACTAACACAATTGTTTAATTCGATATTTCGGTTGCAGTTTACATTGACGTCTAACAATAACGTTTGATGTTAATAAAGTACCAATTTCATAAACCATAAAATATCAAGTGGATATTATGTGGACCCTTGAACTAAATGATCGTTGGTCATATTTGAGGGTATTGCTGTTGTGATTAATTTGTATCTATTACTTTCGTATAAAATAGGCCAAGACATGATAAACGACTCTTTTTGGTATGATCAATTAATACAGTGACTGACTGAATAATAATTACGATCATGGTTATCGTATACAACTTCATATAAAGAATATCATTGTTATGAATATCATCATATTCACAACGTTAAACCGTTATGTTTAATGTTATGTTGAAACACTGACCCCTAACGGCGCTTGTAGGTAATGCCAACGCTGCCTCCGTGCTGCTGTTTGCATGCTTTAGTTAATAAAGTTTTTCGATGCATTTTTTTTGCAAAGCAAGATGGCGACCTGCATCCCTCTGTCTTTAAAAATGTCACTTTTCAAACCGGTTCTGTTTAAAAACCATTGTTTATCCAGAACCCTAGTCAATCCTTTGAGTGACCTGGCAAAACGAGGTAAGAATTGTATGACGGACGTGTCATTGTTAGATGACAAGTGTAAGTTGTAGTTTATTTGTATTCAGTTCTGTGAATGACAGCCCTACCCTGCACTTGCCTTCCTGTTCTGTAACCGCTGAAGCAAATGTTTACATCCATGAACTTTTGTAGCTCAACATTGACCTTAAAAAGTTGCCGTATCTGCTCTGCTTGTTCGCTCGTTACTTTAAATTATATTGAACGATGCCATACTCATTTGCATCTCATCTTCTGCCATTGGATATTGGTTAATTGATAGACCTAATTGATTTGGACATAAGATTATAAAAATCTCGTCTTTTTTAAGGGGTGATTGATTCAACCTAGTTAAACACGGTTATAGGTTTCGAGGTAGTATAAATATATAACTTATTTTGCATTCGACTTCCCTGTTCTGAATGGGATCACTGTGTGACAGCCCCATTGTTTACCTTTTGCCTCGTTTATGGCCTGTCAGCTGGCTTGGTGGACACTGAATTGACTTTTTTTTCTGTCGAAATGTTGTATGCTGCTTATGTGGGCTTCCTGACAGCTGTAGTGTGCTTATCAGGATTGTAATTGAACTTTGATTATGCAGACACACTGTCACTTGGCTCTCACAGTTATTTGGCTGTAGTAGGCTACTGTGTGCGTGCATGCGTGCGTGCTTGCCCGTGTGCGTTTGACACAGCGCTGACGCAACCATTAACCTTTACCTGCGGTTAATCTTTTAGGATACACAGCGAGTCCACCGCAGGCGGTCGAGGACAAGCAGGCGGTCGCGGCTGGCCCCTCGGGGCCGATGGAGCACTACCACAGTCTGACCAGAGAGGGCGCCCTTCGGGAGGACCCGCACCAGAGAGCCGTGGTGGAGAAGCTGGACCAAATGCACAAAACCCTGCGAGGCTACAGCAACGCCCCCCAGTCGTTCTTCTCCAAGGTTCGTACCGACCGGCGGCTGGTGTTCACTTGTCAATGAAATCATTTTTTAAATATCAATTTTTTCCTGCAAAACAGGACAAAAGATTATTTACAAGGGAACTGATCCAACAGGAACAAGAAATAGAGTGTAAAATAACAATAGACAAGTGCTAGCGGTAGAGAAAGATTAGAGTTTAGTCAAACAAAGACGACCAACTGCTTGATGAGAAGCATGCTCCGCTAAAAAGGTGCGTTTTATGCTTTTCTTTGAACGTTTTTCCATTGAGGTGTTGTCTGTCGCCTCACTTTAGTTTCATGTCGCTTTTGCAGTTTTTCACAAAGCCCAAACCGCCGAAAGGTTACTACATCTTTGGAGACGTTGGTAGGTAGAAGCAGTCAATTTTCAAAGTATTTAAATCATTTAGTGAAAGTGTTGGGTCTCTTTTAAAATGTGTGTGTGTGTGTGTGTGTGTGTGTGTGTGTGTGTGTGTGTGTGTGTGTGTGTGTGTGTGTGTGTGTGTGTGTGTGTGTGTGTGTGGGGCGCGTAGGCACGGGTAAGACCATGGTCATGGACATGTTTTACTCCCACGTTGAGACGGAGAAAAAGAAGAGGGTCCACTTCCACGGCTTCATGCTGGACGTTCACAAACGTGAGTCACTTTGTGCAGCACCAGAGTCATATGAATGTGTTTAAGCTTGTATATGGTGTTGTAATAATAATATACTTTATTTGTTCGAAATTTGTTTTGCATCAATTTAGATGCTCCATTGTTACTTATCACAAACATGCAGTGATGCATGTGATGTGATGGCATCACTGCATGTTTGTGATAAGTATCAATTGTTGACAGGGGGGGGGGAGTTAGTATAGGCAAAACCGATTGTAATTTTTTATTTTGAGGCGGCAGGGGATGTTGTCGCAGCTAAATTTAACTAATAAAGTAACTTGTAATTTAACTTAGTTACTTTTAAAATCAAGTAATCAGTAAAGTAACTAAGGTACTATTTTAAGGAGTAACTAGTAATCAGTAATCAGATTACTTTTTCAAGGTAACTGTGGCAACACTGCAAACATGTAACATTAATTGTCCAAAGTGTACATTGAAGGGCATTACATCGCACAACACAAACAGAAAACAGAGAAACACAAACACAAAGAAGACATAAACATGCAACGTAAAAGTCCCTTCACCTTCTCCTTGACCTAGAGATTGATTCAGTGTTGAGCATGTGGATTGATTGATGCACAAAAGATGCACAAAAGTGTCAGTACTCTGTATTAGCTTGTTGTTTGGCATATTAAGGGTCATGTCTTTATGTTCTTGTATGATATTTGTGTGTGACCTTTGTCCTGTCCTTTATGTGTTTTCAAACTTTTTGACGCCAGCCTTGGCCAGGACTTCCTGGGAGAAGAGTTACTGTAACTCAATGGGACTTTTCCTGGTTAAATAAAGGCTAAATAAAAAGAAAATCTTCTTTTCATGTAGCTATATGATATTAATAATGACATGAATGACGATCAGTGAAATTGGTTTATTAGTTGATATTGCTATAAGTTGAAATAAGTTGAACCACGATAAACAGTTTATGATCACAATATATTATCTAGTGGTTTTATTCCGCGGTATCACATTCTGTTTCTCTCTCAGAACAAATGCAATTTCTATCTAAAGATGCCAGTATTTGTTTTAATGACGTGTAACATGTCTTTGCGTGCCCTCGTAGGAATCCACCGGTTGAAGCAGAGCATGCCGAAGAGGAAGGCAGGGAGAATGGCCAAATCCTACGACCCCATCGCACCCGTGGCCGCCGAGATCAGTGAGGAGGCGTGCCTTCTGTGCTTCGATGAGTTCCAGGTATTCTACATTGACATTTACATTGAAGGCATTTAGCAGACGCTTTTATTCAAAGAGACTTACAAATCCATAAGTACATTTGTAAGAAGAAGACGAAACAATATATCAAGTGCAATGCACTAACAATCGCTTGGTTTAACAATTCCTTGTATGCAGCAAAGATAGTTTGCTGTATACAAGGAATTGTATACAACTAATACTTTAGTGCCAGGATGTATAACATATCATTAGTGCCTACATTCAGTGCCAGGACAGGACATACAACATACCAAATACCAAAAGCAACATTCTGAAGGGCAAATGTAAATAGCCTGCATTTATACAGCGCTTTTCTAACCAGTGGTCTCTCAGCGCTTTAAAATATTGCTCAACATTCACCCATCCATTCACACATTCCCACACGACGGCAGAGTCCACCACGCAAGGCGACAGCCAGCTCGTCGGGAGCAGTTAGGGTGAGGTGTCTTGCTCAGGGACACCTCGACACTTGGCTAGGAGGAGCCGGGAGGAAACTAGCAATCTTCCGGTTACCAGCCAACCCGCTCCACCTCCTGAGCCACATGCCACCCCAAAATAATAGTAGTGTAGTGGTATGATCACAAATCACATCCTAACAGATCAATACACATCCCCCGGCCTTGTGTAAATGATTGCTCCATTATTCTGTGATGCTTCAAAAGCAATCGATAAATATCTGGCATTGGGTGAAGCTTTTTAACCAAAGAGCCTTGGCCAACACTGAGAGTGCATATTCAGGCCGTGGATGGCCCCAGTGGGAATCGAACTTGGATCTCCTCAATGGAAAGCTCACTGTAAGAGCCGATAAGGGTGTTTTGATGTGTCATATTAATCCGTTGGTCCTTTACAGGCCGGAGCACTAGTTGGCTGTACGATTCCCTCCATTCACCCCATTAATTGGGAGGTTGCACAGGTGCATAATTTTGCATTGTGAGGTGATATGGTTCACAATGTCGTCCCCCCCCCCCCCCCCCCGCCCCATCCCCATCACCCAGGTCACCGACATCGCTGACGCCATGATCCTGAAGCAGCTCTTTGAGAACCTCTTCCGGAACGGTGTCGTCGTCGTAGCGACCTCGAACCGGCCCCCTGAAGGTATGTGAGTGTGAGTGTGTGTGTGTGTGTGTGTGTGTGTCTCTGTCTCTGTCTCTGTCTCTGTCTCTGTCTCTGTCTCTGTGTTGACCCGAAAAGGTAAAAAACAAGTATTGAACAACAACAAGCAATTTGGTAGAAATGCAGGAAAACGCTAAACATTCTCTCTCTACCGTAAACATCCAATGACCTTATTGATTGAATCCCACTGCTGGGACGCCCTGGGAGACTGTGAAGGAATGGAGCCATTTAGCAGCAGTACACAGGTTCATGGAAACAGGCCAATTAGGATGGATAATGAGGATTTCACTAGATTATATAATCTAAAGAAGTCATTTGGGGGCTGTATAATAATAATAATAATAATAATAATAATAATAATAATAATGTATAATTGTACATTTCACAAGAACAGTTCAATGAAAATCAAAGCTTGATTTGTCTGAGGAATAGAATGTAGAAGAAAAGTTCCTCTAAAATGAAAAATGTCAGACAGAATTGGACTGCACCGGCATGTATTTAAAGGTTTGCTTTTTTCCCAACTTGTTGTATGCAATCATGAGAACATTCATTATAGTCATGGGTAGCCACCAGGGGCAGTCCAACCCCTAACCCAGGCAGAGTTAATGCCATGCTCTCTTATCTTAAAACCATGTGCGATGGTGTCATGTACTCACCTGGGATTCAGCACAGAAAAGCTGAAGTGTGGTCTCTTCTCTTTAGACCTGTACAAGAATGGCCTGCAGAGAGTCAACTTTGTGCCTTTCATTGCTGTGCTGCAGGTAAGAGGAAGAATGCTGATATATTAAACAATGTACAATATATGTACAATAATATACAAGCTGGCATATGAATATTGCTAAATGCTTCTTATGTTATTTTATATACTGCTAACCTCATCTTCATTTCACCATTTGTAATAATTATCTATTTTTTGTCCGGACATTATAGGATGTTTTATGACAATTTTACTTTTTATATTATTATTCTAAAACATTTATCGGAGCCGTAGATTCATGTCACCAAATATTGGCTCGTTGGATTAATCAATCCATTTTTGTATCAACGAATATAGACTTTAATCTTACAATATAGATTCATGTGAGGCAAATTGAATTCCTTATTTGATGTAAGCCTGATGCTGTTTGATAACGGCCATCATTTCTTTGTGTTCTTTTGAAAGCATCCCCTGTGCTCCCTCTCATGCAGCAATACTGCCAAACCCTGCGCCTGGATTCAGGAATAGATTACCGAAGGAGGAACAGACCCTCAGCCGGAAAACTCTACTTCCTGTAAGAGACGCCCGCGACGTGGACCAAACGCAACACTATGAGTAGCTCCACGTTAATTAACCCGGGAGGACTTGATGTTTGATTCCTTAGACTTTGGTTATAAATTGTTATTATCTTATTATTATTATCATAATAAGGGTTTCCTTATCTTCAAGTAAGGGGTCCTTGAGTATTGCGTGCATCCAAATAGAATGTATTGTTTGAATAGTATTAATTATCTTTTCTTTTATTGGTGACAGCTCTAGCGACCCTGACGTGGAGGCTGCCCTTGACAAGATGTTTGACGAGCTGGCTTTCAAACAGAACGACAGTAAGACCTGAAGATCTCTTAAAGTAGACCCTATACCTGGGAGTCCTCTATACTGAGGCCACCTCTGTTGGGGACATCTCTGTTCTGCTGTTTGCATCCGAGAATTAATGAGTGCAATGGTAAAAGATGGTTTTTGGTAGTGTAGCTGCTATGACATGCCTTCAGTCAGCTCAATCCTTAAGCACTGATGGGTTTTGTGGTTTATCTCATTGAACGGATGTAATGATAGCTGGCAATGGTTTTGTGGTTTACCTAAATAATCATTGGTTGCATGTTAATTAGAGCTGTCAAGCGATTCAAATATTTAATCGTGATTAATCGCATTAATGTCATAGTTAACTCACGATTAATTGCGATTAATCGCAAATTCTTTTTCTATGCTAAATATCCCTTAATTTTTTTGTCCCATAATTCTTCTCATTTTAATTCTCTTATCAACATGGTGAAGTGCATCGGCTTGCCTTGTGCAAATGATTTTTTATTGATAACAACATTGGCATATACTGATCAAAACAGGACGATACAAAAAAAGAGCCTATAGTTATAATTAAACGACTGCTTTGAACAAATGTCATTTGAACATAGCAGTCAGGCTACTGCTTCTTTGTTTTGAGCCAAAGAAAAAAGAAAAAGATTTTTTTTATTTTTTATTTTTTAATAAAATAATTGCGTTAATCGCGCAATAATTTTTTTCACGCCGTTAAAATTGGTTTGCGTTAACGCCGTTAATAACGCGTTTAACTGACAGCTCTAATGTTAATGCAAACGGGCTGGCTTAGCTGAGGAGGTAGAGTGGGTTGAATTGTAACCAGAAGGTTGCTAGTTCGATCCCCTCTGCCTACACTCAGCTCAGTCTGAGAACCTCTGCCTAACTGCTCCTGATGAGCTGGCTGTTCCAAGGTGTTTACTCGGTTTACTCCGTTACTGTTGACTCCACTGTTACACTCCACCGTCGGTTTGTGAATGTGTGTATGAAGTGTATATATGATGTGTGTATGTGTGTATGCCGCTTGTAAATGTAAAGGGAAAAATTGTTCACACCCACTCATCAATCCAGCTCCAGATGGGTTTGCTATTTCAGTTAAGGATGGGCTGTTTTCGTGGAATGGCTGACTCATAGCCAAGCAGAACCATCATGCACGGGTAGGTTCTTATATAAGAGAGAACGTCCTCGTACGCATGAAATAATAACGTCCTGCGACGTGAACTCTGTTTCCGTTTAAAAATTTGAGGGATTTGCGTAGGGGCCATCTTGGTTCTATATGTTTGCTGGCGGTTTGGCAGCTAGCGTGGCAGCTAGCAGTTGTAACCAAGATGGCCGATAGCGTTTGGAACCAAGATGGCCCCTATGCGATGCGGCCCGATGGCCTGATTTGGAAGAAAAACGTTGGCGGCCCAACTTTGGAGGAGAACAGCAGTTGTGGTCGACCCCTTTTAGGCGGCGTTGTGTTCGTGTAGCAGTGTGGCGGACCCCTTTAAGGCGGCGTTGTGATCATGTTTTCCAGTCACTCGGCCGCGGGTGCTCAGCGTTCAGGGGAGGAAGGTGGGTCTGGCCAAGGCCTGCGGGACCATCGCCGACTGCACATTCCAGGAGCTGTGTGACAGAGTAGGTCTACTCCGAGCCGCCCTGTGTCACATTACCGCTGTCATTCAATCCAACTTTATTTTTTGTCCGCTTTTAGTTCAAAACAGGAACGCAAAATGCGGACAAAGGTAATGACGACAATAATATGAAATTAGTTTAAAGGAGGCCATCTGAATCAGAGTTGCATTTGAGGTCATTTCAACAATGCGTATTGCACACTTGATTTTGATGAAAGCTGTAACTGTAAATGGGATTTGAAATGGCAATTTTTAAATATAATTCAACCAAATCTGAAAAATTTGTAGGGCAACTCTGTTTGTATCTAGTAGTTTGCAATATTGTTTCCTTTTAAATCAACCTCTAAAATGTTACCCATTTAAATAATGTTGATGGTAATTGTGTTACTTTTTTGGTAATTGTGTTACCTGGTTGGGCACTGCGAGGTATAAATAAAGTATAAATGTAATTGAGTTTCGAAACAAAAGAGCACCTTTTGTGTCTGATCCCAGCCGCTGGGCGCCAGCGACTACCTGGAGCTGTCCCGGCTGTTCGACACCGTCTTCATCCGGGACATCCCCCTCCTCGACCTCAACAAGAAGACCCAAGCCCGCCGCCTCATCACCTTGGTGGACACCCTCTACGACCACAAGGTACCAGGGTCTGGTGATGAGGCTGTTGGGGTCCCGGCCCACCTCTGGCACGGCTGTGGGGCTGAGGCTTTTGGGGTCCCCCCCCCCCCCCCCACCCCCCAAAATGTTCCAAAAACATTTGTAACATTTGCGCTGTGGCACGCACACGGTTTGCATGTGTTACTTCGAAGACAAACAAAATCTAAAATACAAGAAAAACAGAAAAACCTAGGTTGACCTACATTCAACCAGTGGGGTAACCTCACATGGGCCCTGCCTCTCTGAGGAGGTACCTCCAGGTACCCCCTCCATGCCAGGGCGCCCTGAATGTATGTCTATTGCCAGCTCCTCCACCGGGGAAAATACTATTTGAGGGCCAGATCCAGTCTGCCGACTGTCGGCCTTTTTACGATTGGCTTAAAAAAAAAAAAAAGGGCTTATTTGAACGCAGGAGTGACAATTATGGTATGACAATTTAAATGCTGGTCTGACAAAATATACCAATACGATGGTGGGAAAAGCTTACCAGTTTGTATGATGTTATAATGCTTTATTTTTACTTGATCCGCTGAGCGCTTGGGAGCCATCGGAGTACATATTTTTTTAGAAGAAAAGGGTTATGTGGTAGGAACGTTAAGAATGCTAAACTGGGATATTAGATTCATGGCTCAAATATTAAGGATCATGCTTTTGACATGTAACTAACGAATTTACGCGGTCAGCGATCCGCTGCCAGGCTTTGGTTCTCCGGGTTGCAGAGGCTTTAGCGTTCCCTTTTCTTGTGATAATGTCCTTCTCCTCGTCATAGCTCTCCAGGAGAACCTGGAGTTCCATTTCATTGAAATAAGCGGCCCGTTTCGCCATTTCGATCAGGGTTTCCATGATCCACACATCACGTCTTTATAGGTTTGGCGTGGACGCGCACAACCCTGTGTTAACCAACCCCCCGTGTTGATTGAACTAATGCATAACCCGTGCGGTGGAACCGACAGCTCTGGTTTAGTCGGCACAGGCTCAACCAACCTAGAGTTCAGCGTTAACTCTGTGTTTGTTCAACCTCCGTTCGTGGAACACCCCACTGGTGTTGTGGTCCAACAGGCTGTTGTTGTTGTGATCAGGTGCGGGTGGTGATCCTCGCCGACCACGCTCTAGAAGACATCTTCGTCAGCGGCGACGACCACGACCTCCACGAGAGCCACGTTCTCATGGACGACCTGGGCCTCAAACGGGTACGTCCAGCGGCTCGCCCTCCTCTCCCCTCTCCCCCTCCTCTCCCCTCTCCCCCTCCTCCCCCTCGAGCACGGCCCCTGTGTCGTGCTGCTAACCATGCCAGGTTGTAGCCTTACATGGGGGGGGGGGGGCGGCGGCAAACCCTCTACCTCTACCCCTCCACCTGCTCCTGTGAGACGTGTGTTCACGGGACCAAAGCCCTAGTGAACACGCGTCCTACTCTAGTGCGTGTGAAGATAAGAACATAGAGAAAAAACATGAAAGGAGGTGTGAAGTGTCTGAAGTGGTTTGAGAAGCTTTACGTAAATGCCCCTTTGAAAAAAAAGAAAAAGAAGATCAACCTATTTATTAAATTGAATTAAAAGTAAGAGGATTCAACACGTTAGGATTTTCAGTCAACTTAAAATGAGAGGATATGTATTTTAGGGTAGGATTATTTTGATGAGACGGTGATCCCCCCCCCCCCCCCCCCCCAACAGGACTCGGCCAGTGACCTCACCATCTTCAGCGGGGCGGAGGAGGTGTTTGCCTTCCAGCGCACTCTGTCCCGGCTGACGGAGATGCAGACGGAGCAGTACTGGGTGGAGGCCGACCGCAGCGCCAAATAAGCCCCACGACGGACCCCTGGCGGTGGGGAGAGAGGGGCTCCCACCAGCCTGTAGCGCCGGCGGCTACGCCTCAAGCTAGTCCCTGCTGGGCCTTCCAGAACCCACTCCATGGGCCTCCACTCAGAGCCCAGTGCTGGCCCTCGCACACCTCAGCCAATTATTTATTACTGACATTCTTGATTTTATCTCTACATTGCACTTTACAGTATGAGCATATATATAAACATCTGCCTGTGGGTGGGTGTGCATACATATTTTATCATTTTATTTCTGATGGACCTTTGGGCTGCCTGGGAGATTTTAACTGTAATTTGTGTGTGTGTGTGTGTGTGTGTGTGTGTGTGTGTGTGTGTGTGTGTGTGTGTGTGTGTGTGTGTGTGTGTGTGTGTGTGTGTGTGTGTGTGTGTGTGTGTGTGTGTGTGTGTGTTTCTCTGTCTCTGTGTTGACCCGAAAAGGTTAAAAACAATGTATTGAACAACAACAAGCAATTTGGTAGAAATGCAGGAAAACGCTAAACATTCTCTCTCTACCGTAAACATCCAATGACCTTATTGATTGAATCCCACTGCTTGGACGCCCTGGGAGACTGTGAAGGAATGGAGCCATTTAGCAGCAGTACACAGGTTCATGGAAACAGGCCAATTAGGATGGATAATGAGGATTTAACTAGATTATATAATCTAAAAAAGTAATTTGTGGGCTGTATAGTAATAATAATAATGTATAATTGTACATTTCACAAGTACGGTTCAATGCCTGCAAATTTCTATAAAAAAAAAAAGTTAATATTAAGTGAACGGGCGTATTCAATCATGAGCTTACCAAACGTACTGCCATTTACAATATAAAATATTCTTTATTAAACTCTGATGGGAATAAGCCTTTAAGTTTAGCCTATTATGCTTTCAGTTCATCCAGTGGTAATGTTGGTCGAATGTATCAGGACTTATGTTATTTATCCTCTAGTATTTAACCTGATGCCGTTGTGGATGATTAGGATGTGTATGTAAAGTAACAGGCCTTAACCTGATGACGTTCAGAGTTATGAAGGCCTGATTAGGATGTGTGTGTTAAGTGTTGTGAAGGCCTGATTAGGACATGTATGTAAAGTAAAGGGCTGATCGCAACTCAATGACATCGAAGACGCTTTGACGCAGTCGTCAACCTCTTTGGTTCTGAGTCGGGTTTTAGTTAGCGGGCCTTGCTGCTGCGTCGCCTCGACGGAAGGTCACAATTTTTGGGAGGCGCCCTTGCGGTGGACACAAGGAGGGTCCGCAAGGACGTAAGGGGTCCGTAACCCACTTGCGTTGCGTGAACGCGGGACCATAATCAGCCGCGGCTTAACAGGTCTTCAACCTGATGGTGTTAAATAGGATGTGATTAGGCCTGATTAGGATGTTTGTGTTAAAACAACAGGACTCGTGCGTCCTTATCAACTCTCACCACGGCTGACGTGTCAAAGCTCCTCTGACCTTGTTAGAAACATTGTGTTTCAGGACAAGCCAATCTTCCCCTTTGTCGTTCTCTAATCGTGTTCCATGCGAGGGGGCTCACACACCATGGACCACACAGACTCTGATCGCATTGGCCTGTGTCGTTGACGTCACACCGTTGTAAAATTGTGATTAAAGTGCCATCTTTAGAGGTCGTTGGCTCTTTTGGTCCACAGTATGTTCCTGCAATAGAGGAGGCTGAGTTTCAGGACCGCATTTCATCATTTGAATACTAGGCTACTTTATTTTTGTCTGTGTACTTTGCTTTAAAAGTACTTTTAAGGTTTATTCTGTCCAAATACGATTGAAACCGCCGCCCCCTCTATCGCTGGAACATCACTGCTCCCGTCGGTGCTGTCTCACAAGATGGTGTCCTTCGTGACGTCACTTCGCATTCCCTATGAACGAGTAGATTCCAAGGTAACGCACGGAGGAGGCAAGCGGGAGGACACGGCCAGGCACATACTGTCGCTTTAATTTCTTTGCAAGGCAAGGGGCAGGTCGTTCCTCTCTCCCCCCCACCCCCTCTGTGCTCGGAGAAGGACGCGTTTTGCGCCACCACCACCACCACCGATTCGACTGAATGAACGGGTTGTAAACATGTCCGTTCGCCATTGTGGACTTATTCAGTATGCAAACGATTCGCGGAGAGCGTCGTTAATTTTCAACCTTCCTCCGGGGTTCTTCTTGGGCCGCGTCGGAGCGTTGTAGCGGTTCAACGGTAGCCTGTGAGCCGGGCCTATTAGAAGCCACCTCCGCCTTGATGGTATCTGGGGAGGAGGAGGAGGAGAACAAGAGAGGCGAGGAGGAGAAGACACGGATGATATAGAACTTGGTGGTGGTGGTGGGGGGGAAAGGAAACGGTCAAGATGGCAGCTGTGGGTGCAGGAGGTGATGTGTCCATACTAATGAATTAATCTGAGGCATGCATGTCGTCGGATTGTAACGGAACGCGGCCGGGATTCTTCCGAGACGAGAGCGACGCGCTGGCTCTGGGAAACGCGAACATTCCCCCGAATCCAAATGGATTTTCACCAGGGTGTGGGCGATATACGCATGGAAGATGGTGATACTTGGTTGATTTGAAGGACGGATCCAGCGGACGCTCTGCAGCGGGTTCCGGACAGCCCATGAGAATACAAGACGCACGTGTTTTTGCCTTGCGAGAATATCTAAGGAGGGCCTAATTTGCATATCGTGCATAAGTAATCGCCGTTTTAAAACCCCGTAGAAATTGACGGGACGCGACTCCCGTGTCTTCGTGTCCCGTGATTTCATTGATCTTGTGCCAAAGCCGAGATATCGCAAATAACATGGCCGAGGCGTCGCAGGACGAACAAAACCTAAACGTTGAAATAGACCCAGACTTCGAGCCCCAGAAAAGGCCCCGGTCTTGCACTTGGCCCCTGCCGCGTCCGGAGTCGGGCGCGAGCAAACCGGGTACGAATGACACTGACGTCATCCCCGAAGAGGAGGACGACGAGAACGACGCGGAGAATGGCGCGGCGTATGGCGCAGCGTCCGAGAAGAACCGCGCCGAGCTCGGGCCAAGGCCGCCGCACGGAGCCTCCTCCCTGCCCGTGGATGTACGGAGGAGCACCCCGTCCAGCAGCAGGGAGGAAGGGGTGGAGGACGGGTCCCCTTCCTCCTCCTCCATCCACCCCTCCGCCGCGGCGGCTCACGGCGGCTCTGCCTCCCAGCAGCTGAGGAAGTCTTCCGCCCGGAGGAACGCCTGGGGGAACTACTCGTACGCGGACCTCATCACGCAGGCCATCGAGAGCTCCCCGGAGAACCGGCTGACCCTGTCCCAGATCTACGACTGGATGGTGAGGTCGGTGCCCTACTTCAAGGACAAAGGAGACAGCAACAGCTCCGCGGGCTGGAAGGTGAGCGGTGGTCGGTGGTGCGAGAAGGGGGTGACGTGCTGCTTGTGACACCAAAACAAGACCTACCCCACAACAAAACCCCGCATGGTTCATTAGCATATCAACTGCACTGTGTGCTGCACTGCACTGGGTGAGATGCAACGCACTAAAGTGGACACAGTTATGTCCATATCAGATAAGCACCTTGGGCTTTTGTCAAGTACATTCGACTGATATCAACGTGGTGTATAGGTTGTCTGAGGACAGCTAAACTGTGTGTGTGTGTGTGTGTGTGTGTGTGTGTGTGTGTGTGTGTGTGTGTGTGTGTGTGTGTGTGTGTGTGGCCTAGATATCCAAGTCGGGTGTTATATTGAATATAAACTACACTGGTCGATCGAAAGACTTGTATGATGCAATGATCGCGCACACACACACACACACACACACACACACACACACACACACACACACACACACACACACACACACACACACACACACACGGTGGTAGGGCTTTTGCTCCTGTGTCCGTTCAGTGGGAATTGCAACAGGATTAGTTTGGCCTGGGAAACCAATTCATCTGCTGTGGATTCAGTTCTGATCAAATCTCCGCGCTTTCCCGGATTTAAATCTGGGAAGTGAGGGGGAGAGAGGGGGACGTGTAATCCTGCACAACTGTAGATGTCATTTTGGCCTACATTATTGCGACGGTTACTGTGGTTGTTTTATTTGAATACATGAGGTTAAGAAAGTATTGCATGAATGATGTCTGTAACAGAAAGCAGGTACTTACGTATACAATCGAGTGTGTTTGTGTTTTGTATATCTGTTAGGTTTGCATGTGTGCCGTGTTTCCTTTATTCAGTAAAAACGCAGGGGTTCATGTTGTTCCTGAAACAGACAATATGCTGACATCGACAGGATTAGTTTGCAAGGTGCTGCCGGTGTCACGCGCCAATTAGCGCCGTCAGGTACGGCAGAGTGGCCGACGGGAGCGCGCACGTATGGGCGCGCCGTTGTTGTGATTTGCTTCATTTGGTTTAATCACGGTCATCACGGGACTCCCCGTAACAGAAATAAACGAATAAATCAACCCAGCCTCCCCCGGCCCCATTTAGTAGGAAGGGCATGTAACATACAATCACGTATAATGGCCCCCTGGGTGCTTGTTCCAGGCTGGAGGGGAAGTGGCGGTTGGATGGCGCGAGTGGATAAGGCGCTGCGAACCTCCGCACTCAAGCTACACGTCGTCAGTCACCTTGTGTTACACTTTACAGGGGCACTCTTTACTACAGTGTGACCCTGCACAGTTGTCAGCGGGGGTCCCCTCCGCCCCCCCTCGTATACCAGGGCAGTGAATATTTTGATTTAGATGATTTCTTGATTCCGTTCTAATATCAGGGACCTCTCATGTGCGCTCAGAGAGTCGGTGTAGCAATATTTTTGGCATGAAAGGCTATGAGAGTGTGTGAAATATTATGTCGTTTTGATATTTAAAAAAGCTGTATCAACTGATGCAATGAAAAAAGAAAAAGATCTTCGGTAGTTCAGAATCTCCATTCGAAGTGTTATCTGATTCCCGAGCAATGTTGGTGTGGTTCGGTTTAGGGTTGGCTACGGGTTAGGGTCAGCTTAGTTGGCTTCGGGTCTGACCGCGTTGCTGGATTCCTCTGGATGCGGTAGTCCAGATGGACAGTTGTTGTTTGTGGTCGTTAAAGCCGGCTATGTTTAGGTCTTCCTTTCCAGCCCGTCCCCCTCCTGGGAGAGAAGAGAAGGTCCAGGGAAGGGCTGCTCGGTCGTGTGTGCAGCTGGCGCGATGCCGCCAGGCCCGCAGGCCAGGAGCTGAGCTTAGCCTGGATCAAACACAGCTTGTGAGCCAGGTTGTAGCTCGGAGCTGGCAGCCTTCGCAGCCCTGATCCCCACCACCCCCCACAGGACCCTAAGGCCCAGAGCCAACGAGAGCACAGAGTTCACTTCATGTCGCTCGCAAGACACAAACAAGATGTGGAGCCACGTCCTTTTAACAGAGTAACAACGTCCCCAGAGGCTGAATGTAGCGCGGCTGCATTTTTTTGCGTTCGCTTCGTTTCAGACTCGGGCGAAACGAACCGGACGCGGAAAAAGTCATTAACATTGCTTTGCGTCCATCACGATCGGCTTTGGGCTTTGTTTGGACTAAGAAGCATGTGCAGTCTTTTAGCGTGGAGGGACTGAGGTACCAGCAGTCTCCGCATGGTCAGATGATACCAAGGTCCAATGGCATGATGGAGGCCATGACTATTGGGGGTGAGGGGGAAGAGAGCAACGGCCCCAAGGGGAAGGCTCCGGGTTGGGGACGCGTCCCGGCAACGGGGTGTACAATACGAGTGTGTAGTGGGCACCAAGGAATCACTAGCTGGTGGTTCTCGGGACCTTTTGGCCGTGGGGGCTCAGGGCATTCATGTCCTGGGCAGACCCAGGCTACCCTCAACCTCTGGCCCTCACTATGGAGGACTGAGGGTCAGTAGCTGGAGGTACGTGTGTGTTGCTCCAGCGGATTACAGACAGATTAGGGGTCTGTGTGTAGAGTGTGTGATGCAGATGCTCGCCAATGGCCGCTCGCCTGATGACTGAAATGACCACGAATGCAAAGACCGCAACGAAAACCAAATCTAGAAAGATATTATGACGGGAAACTGGACCGTTTGAATATTGTCCAAATCACCTGGTGACATCTCGCTAGATTTAACCAGTAGATTAATTAAATGCAAGTGATTCAAATGCAAGGGGTAATTTCAAGAAAGCCGTTTTTCTTGCCACAAGGGTATCCCATTAGAAGCAGAATATATGACCAGACTTTGTTAACCTGTGGCTGAGACTCTGGTACTCCAGTGTTACACAGGAAACCATCCCCCCCCCCCCCCAGTAGAGGGACGTCCAATCCCTGGGACCTTTGGGTCAGTCATGTGCTGGTCCGAGTGAAGAAAGTGCCTGCTCGCTGTCCTAATCCTATAATTAGCTTTGAGGACTCTGTGAGTGGAGCGGTCCATCGACGGCTGGTGTCCATGTGAGCAATGCTACACGCATTGGATTCTGGGACTGATTACAAGGCTTTGGGAGTGCTTGCATTCAAACCTGCCTCATAATTCATGCCGTCTCTTTTAAATTGAAAACACTCTGCCACGATCAGATTTAGCTTTTGTTTTCGGTTTAATTTTTTTTTAATTTGTAACATATTTCTGGCTGTATTTGTGGATCTTTTCTTCGTTTGATCGAAGGTCAACCTGAGCTCATCCATCAGCCCTCCGGACTAGGCTATTGCTGGGATTTAATTGAATGTAGCAAATCATTACAAGCATTAAATCATCTTTCTTAGTAAGTTCACTGTATTATTATCTAAATATTAACCAATGAAAAGGGTTATGAAATGATAACAGTAAATGATATCTTTGCATTCTCAGATAAATGCTATAGTTTCACCCCGTTTATCTTGCATTACTTCAGTGTTATCACTAAAATACTCGGTCCCTCATGATATTCTTTACCATGGGGTTTGACTTCATACGCCGATAATGATCTTGTCCTCAAACTCCCTGTAGTTGTGTCTCCTCTCCACCCGTATCAGCACTACCCCGGTCCTCTCCCTTAACTTTACTTAGGAAGATTGCAGATTTTCTCTGGTCTCTGCAGATTTTCTCTGGTCTCTCGGTTTTATACTCTCTCCATATCTCTCACACTCTTGACTTATGCTGCATTCCATTCACCTCGGAAGCCGGAGCTGAGAATGACGTCATTCCTGAGTTGACTGTGTTTCAGTACAGCAAGTCGGAAAACCTGGAGGCCATTTATTATTAGCAATACCAGGTCTAGCCAGGGTTAGCCATGTTGGCATACAAGTTGATAATGCCAGAGAGCCTAATACTTTTCTGCAGTAACCAGCTTTATACTCTCTCATAATCTATGCCTCTCTATCGTGTGTGTGTGTGTGTGTGTGTGTGTGTGTGTGTGTGTGTGTGTGTGTGTGTGTGTGTGTGTGTGTGTGTGTGTGTGTGTGTGTGTGTGTGTGTGTGTGTGTGTGTGTGTGTGTGTGTGTGTGTGTGTGTGTGTACCTGGAGCCTTTGGCACCGTTAGTGCGGTCTCCGTAGTGTGGATGAGGACCTAGTAGAGGGCACTGCAGTGCTCCTGGTTGTGTCGTTTTGAAGACCATTCAGCTAGCTATCTTTGTTGCGTAAGGGGAATGGGTTATCCCAGTGATCGTTAGTGCTTGGCACTTGGTTCGATGAACATCCTTACTGTACCGACGGCGATATATTGTTCGTTCTCTTTCTTCGGACAAATGTATTGTTGGAAGTCGCTTCGGATAAAAGCGTCTGCTTAACGTTACCAGCCCGTTCGTCTTGTCACAGCTAATCACACTCTCACCTGGTGGTATAACGTGTCCCCCTTTTAAAGCAAACGTCTTCTCCCCCTCTCCCCAGAACTCCATCCGCCACAACCTGTCGCTGCACAGCCGCTTCGTCAAGGTGCAGAACGAGGGCACGGGCAAGAGCTCCTGGTGGATGGTCAACCCCGAGGGCGGCAAGGGGGGCAAGGCGCCGCGCCGCCGCGCCGTCTCCATGGACAACAGCAAGTACATCAAGGGCGCCCGGGGGCGGGCCACCAAGAAGAAGGCGTCCCTGATGGCCGCGCAGGACGGCAGCTCGGAGAGCTCGTCCAGCCTGTCCAAGTGGACGGGCAGCCCCGCGTCGCGCAGCAGCGACGAGCTGGACGCCTGGACCGACTTCCGCTCGCGCACCAACTCCAACGCCAGCACGCTGAGTGGCCGCCTGTCGCCCATCCTCGCCAACCCGGAGCTGGACGAGGCTCAGGACGACGGCGGCGGTGGCGGCGGAGACTCGGCCCCCCTCTCCCCCATGCTGTACTCCAGCCCCAGCAGCATGTCCTCCTCCACGGGGCCCATGGCGCTCCCCGACCTGGCGGGCACCATGAACCTCAACGACGGGCTCTCGGACAACCTGATGGACGACCTCCTGGACAACATCAGCCTGACGGCCGCCCAGCAGGCGCCCCCCGGCGAGGGCGGCGACGACGACGATGACGTCGACGACGACGACGACAACGAGGAGGGCGAGGGCGAGGGCGAGGGCGGCGGGGACCGGGGAGACGGGACGCAGGCGGGCTCGGTGTTCCCCTTCGGCTGCCCCGGGGCCGGGCTGGGCAGCCCCTCGGCCAGCTTCGGCGCCCCCTCCCTGTTCAGCCCGCCGTCCATCGCCAGCCTGCGCCAGTCGCCCATGCAGACCATCCAGGAGAACAAGCAGACCACCTTCTCGTGCGGCCCGCTGTTCGGCGACGCGGCACTGCAGGACCTGCTGGGCCTGGAGGCCCACAGCCCCGCCAACGTCATGCTGACCCAGTCGGACCCGCTCATGTCCCAGGCCATGAGCGGCGCCCTGCAGAACTCCCGCCGCAACGCCCTGCTGCTGCGCAAGGACCCCCCGCTGAGCATCGTGGCCGGCCTCGCCCCCGGCGGCGGCGGCGTCTCCGTGGCGGGTTGGCAAGCGGGCTTGCCGACGCACGCCAACGGCCGGCCGGGGTCGAGCATGGCCGGGCCCGCCGACGCCAAAGCGCGGCTCCAGAGGTCCCCGGTGAAGTCCGGGTCTCTGCCGCTGGGCGCGGGCGGGCTCCTGCCGCCCCCCCCCCACCGCTTCCCCGCCGACTTGGACCTGGACGTGTTCAACGGCGACCTGGAGTGCGACATGGACGCCATCATCCGCAACGAGCTGATGGACGCCGACTGCCTGGACCTGAGCTTCGAGTCGCACCTCGCCACGGCCCAGAACACGGAGAGAAACGGCGGGGGTTTCTCGGGCTCCACGAAGACCTCCCCGCAGAGCTGGGTCCCCGGCTGAGGGGGTGTGGGTGGGTGGAGGGAGGGAGGAGGAGAGGTGCTGGGGGCAGTACATGTAGAATTGGGGACATGTGCCGTGTTCCGATATCCATACTTCCATGAGTACACTTAAACGAAGTACACAATCCGCACTCACTGAGTGGGCTAATTTTCAGATATCAGTGTTGTTCCAAATCGAATACTCCGTGGTGCAGTAACCGGAAATTACGATCACGACTGCCGCCGTGGCTCCTCCCCCGCAATAAACATCCCGCTTTTAACGGTGAACTCTTTACGCCTAGCTGCTATAAAAAGCTATAAAAACTACAAAATGACTCTAATAATGCAGGCTATGTGGAAAATGCGTCGACTTTCGCTCAGCCTGGCTCCGCCTTCTTCCGCTACGTAGCTAAGATGGCTGCCGTTGAGTACGAAATGTGTACGGCGATCCACACTTTGCGATTTGACCGTTTTGAGTGCACCATCCGGTTCCTTCCAGTACTTATTTTCGCCCGATCTGAATCGGAACGCACTACGTACTCAAATTTAGGCTAGTAAGTACGGATAGTATGGATATTGGAACACGGCAATGTTCTTGCGTTAAACTACCTAGAAGCTAAAATCGAAATGCGTGAAAGTGTACTCGTGCGATTTGTTTTCCGTTGTCTTTTTATTCTTTTTTTCTAACGTAAGGCATTGTACTCGGTACTGTATTAACTTTAGTGTCAAAAGACTCTGACGGCTGTCTTTGCGGTGGTCAACAGACTTGTGTTGGAGAGGACAAACCGTTTTCTGGACAAAAATGGAATTAAGGGAGGTTTTTGTCACCACTATAGATAATAAAAATAAAAAAAGTCTCAGGGAACGTCTCGTCACAAAGTGAGACAGGAAACTGCTCCCACCGGGGACGCACTCTGACCCGAACCAACGCCATGTTTTTGCCAAACCAGCTGCTGTCCTGGAACGGACGCAAGCCCGTTTACAGAACCACAGCGAACGGGACCTCTGGATCCCACAGAGTTTACTTGATTAGCGTATTTTCAACGTTTCTTTTAAGAGACTAAGCAGACTTAAATTGGAAACAAGTGTTAATTGAAATAAAACGCCAACCTTTCATTCTCGCCGTTGACGCATCCAGCCATGAAACAAGAACTGAAGAGATGTTATCGAAATGTGAAATGATCGATATTGTTTTGTACTTGATGATTAAGTTTCTAATATGAAGGTTTTATCCTGGGTTTTTAATGACACTACTGCAAATGCAGTTTTCCTCAGAAGAGTTTGATAACTCCCAAACATCGTCCCATCTCGCTATGAACATAAGGGTTTTAATGGTATGCTTAGGACCGTGGTCAGCTATCTCCTTAATAGCATTAGTTACTCTGGCCATTTTGTAGTGGATCATAAAAATGCTATCTTGGGAGGTTCTTCGGCAGCGAACCCCCCCCTTTTTATTGGGTGTCGAACAACTTGGTGCTATTAAAGGAGAGATAATGGGGAGCGGTCTCAGATAGCGTGCCGTTACCGGCCTCCCCTCGTTATCAGCGCAGTAGCATGAGTGAAAAAAGAAATGTTGTATATTAACGTATTTTAAATATTGCCAAAATGTTTCCAAAAGGTGAACAGATAAACGAGCGTTACACGGTGTGTAAATATTAGTACTCGTTGTCGACAAGCAAAAAATATATCCAATAAAGCCAGACAACAACCATTTTGTAGCAACAGATAAGACATTGAGTTTCACGTGTGTCCGTTTTCTCTATCAGGATTCAAATGAACCCCACCCAACGGCACATTGCAGGGACCATATTCCGATGTTTTGGTCTACATTAGAGGGAGAATATAGTGTTTAATCTATCGTGAGTCTGTGATTTCGTGCTCGGCCTATTTCCATATTATTTGTGTGTCCTTATTCAGCTCTATAGCGAAACTCACTAAAGCTCTGTGTAGCTTAAATCACTCTATTCCAGATTGCAGAGACTCACTTTATTGGAATTATGGCAATAAAACTGCAACTTTGGGGCCTTGTTATTTCATGCAGCAGTTTTCTTCCAAATGCAGCTCATCGTTTAGTTGTATG
Source organism: Gadus macrocephalus (assembly GCF_031168955.1). Taxonomy (NCBI): domain Eukaryota; kingdom Metazoa; phylum Chordata; class Actinopteri; order Gadiformes; family Gadidae; genus Gadus; species Gadus macrocephalus. The sequence goes on from NC_082386.1 coordinate 18,167,310, forward strand.
GATTAAAACTCGAAATAGAAAGCGGGTTTGGCTTGGATACTTATCATTTTTTCCCCCTCCCCCAAGGTCACACTCTGGTCTGCTGTCTCTTCGAGAAAACCTCTGCCAACATTCACTTCACTTCCTCTAGTTTGAAACCCCACCTCGTCCTGACCTGGTGTGTTTCCACCTGTTTGTCTGGGCTGTGTTCGAAATGGTGCATGTGAATAAAGATTGAAGGAGCTACAATGTTCGAGTAGTGGCTTTTTAATACGCGCCTGCCGCCTTCCTTGCGCTGCGGCAGCTCGAAGGAGCTGGAACTCGATGCTCGGTTTGTGGCCCCTGCGGTCGAATCGATGCGATGCTGGACGATGACGTACTGAGTCAAGGGGCCAATCACCTCTCTGTATCCAGAGGACCGAATCTGCCGGAAGAGAGCTGAGGAAAATAATGAATGGAGGATAGATGATGTAATGCATTGTAACGCACGTAGGACGGCGATCCGTTGGACAGTATTCCCATCCTGAATGTCGATTGACTTCTATAAACACAGTATCGAAGTGTTATTATTTGATGCGACCGCACACAATATTCATCCTTAAAAACGACTGATGAAAATGAAAACCCAGCTTAAAAAACGTATTGGTTGAAGTGGATCTTCGTCGCCCTCTAGCGATCAACTGGTCACAGACTGAAAGGGGCAATTTACAACGTTCCTGAAGACACCAAAACAAGCATGCACTTTAAGCAGTACTAGAAGAAAATGCCTTTTGGCTCAGCCATGTGTGATGTTTACAAAGCTCCCTTTGGGGGAGTCCGCCTGGGCGCAGATGGACGCTGATCTGGTCAAGCAGCTACGCTCAGGTAGGAGAGGAGGCCAAAGGCTTTTCTCTAACCGAGATGCCAGCCAGATCTGACAGGTGAAGATTGAATAAGGAACAGACACCTTTATGCCAACCCCACGTCGGAGAGTCGATGCCCTACTCTACCCAGAATACCTACCGATGGCGTTACAGAATAGTTGAATCAACAATATACATAATATCTAATGACACCAGATACTGGATCTGTGTATTTATCTATTGTATTGTATTGTATGTGTGTGTGATTGTGTTTTTTTTATTTAAACGCACCATTAGAGAAAATTCATTTTGTGAAGTAGAGGTATATATTTAACCCAGGTACAGGCTTAGATTGTGTTACTTCGGTATCACATACCTTCTAAAATTGGAGAAGATTAGCGTGTGATCCTTGAGCCCCTGGCGCAATCGAAAGAGGTCGCAGAGGAAGACAGTGTCCGCAGTTGATCGCTAGAGGGCGGCAAAGATCCACCTCAAAAACGGGGTTTTCATTTTCATCTGTCGTTTTTAAGAATGAATATTGTGTGCTGTCGCGTCAAATAATTACATAATTACGCCCCTGGCGCAAGGATCACACGCAAACTCTTGACACGTTAATTTCTTATTAATATATCAATTCGAATAATTTATAATAATAACTTTTGGTTTGGGCATTGTTTTGGATGAAAAATCAGAAGCTCTGTATCTGGCATTGAAGGCATAGAAGGAGATGGAGAGGCCACAATTACAGAGACTTGGACTTCAGAAGAATGTGAGCAAAATTCTCCTGCAGAGGAAACGTTTATTTCTGGACCTGAATCAAGTGATAGAGGAGCAAGATAGATCTGTGGATGTACAACCCAGTCTCACCAATATGCGTACAGATCGCACGGTTTGACACTTTCAAAATGCGTGCAGTACATACGCCAAATGACCATTTCGCGTGCATATGATACGCAAATCCCAGCATTAACTGAATGGGAAATGCAATATTTTAGGACAGATTCACCATTAAACGTGTTTCTAATGACATTTCTAGCGAGAAATGTACTTTTTCCTTTGCCGTCTCTCGTCTCGTCTATAGCTCACCTCAAAGTGCTGACATAATGCAATTTGCTAAGGCGAGAATATGCATGTGTACGTTTTTCAAACGACATTTCCTCTAAATCTATACTGTAAAATCACATGGTTCCTTGTGTACAAGTAGTGGGTACAACATTTAGTATGTTCATATCAGTCAGTGCCTGAACTTATGTGAAGTTCGGTCTATAGCCCACTTCAAAGTGCTGGCATTATGCAAATTTGCAAAGGCGAGAATATGCATGTGTACGTTTTTCAAATGACATTTTCTCTAAATCTATACAGTAAAATATAATGGTTCCTTGTGTACAAGTAGTCAGCACACCGGTTGATATGGTCATATCAGTCAGTGCCTGAATTTATGCTCTCTAACCAATACGCAGGCCTTTGCCGTCTCTGTCTCGAGCTTCTCGCTCACAACCAATCACGTTCTTCTGGTGGTCACTAGTTCTTAATTGATTTCAGCTGCGTCTCCCCCGCCTCTCCTCATAAAGCGCCCCCACCGTGACGGATGTTAATCGTTTATTTTGCGTTGGATTGCGTGGGCTGAACAATCCGGACATCGTGGCCACCGACGTGGACCCCCGCAGTGAGTAACGCGGGGTACTTCCTTCATGAGCACTGCACAACATCTCCTCCTGTCGTCTGTTCTCGCCCCTCTATTGTACATGTTTTACCGCTGGAGGTTAATGTGGATTTGCTGATGGAAGTGGTAGTTTGTGTTGAGTGGTTTACTTCCTTCATGAGCACTGCACAACATCTCCTCCTGTCGTCTGTTCTCGCCCCTCTATTGTACATGTTTTACCGCTGGAGGTTAATGTGGATTTGCTGATGGAAGTGGTAGTTTGTGTTGAGTGGTTTATCTATGGGATCGACTGACTAACTAACGCTGCGGACCGCTACAGTACCGACCACCACACTGGGAAGTGTCCTCTGCTCACTGTGGAAGCAGCATGGAAGAACTGCAGCAACTCTGATGGAAACAAGGACCCTCCACGCTGTTGAACACAAACTGTTCTAGGCCTACTACAAACCGAGGCGGTCCCACTCGGTTTAAGATCTCGTGGTCAATGCGGCAGACCGCTGGACCTGGACGTCACCTTCTGCAGATACTTCACTGCCCTCAGGAATCCACGGATAACTTGAAACATGTCCGACTCCACATGTCCGAAAAACTTGTGGAAGGAAGAAAGGGGTCTGTTTTTGCTCAACCCATAACCCCACTGAGCCCTTCCGTGGAAACCTGTCTGACTGACCCTACTGACTGGGGGCCTGTTGATGTGTGTTTGGTTGGTCTGGTAGGTTTGCTGCTTGTGATCTGCAAGGTGGTCCTGGGTTAGATGCGGTGTCTGACTTGCACACCACTCTCCCAATTCTATTCTTCTCTTTACTACTTTTCTACTTTCAATACACTTGCTGCTGCTGCTGTTGACCGCTGGTTGTGCAATGTGGTTTTTATTAGCGTATGTTCTGTGGACTTTGCATTTGTATTTTAATGAACATGTTTACTGCCTGTTAGACCTCGGATTGGCAAACCTAAACTCAAATTAAATGCCAAAATTAACATTTCAATATTCGTTTTGCGTATTTCACCAATAGCTTCGGAACTAGACGGACCTCGTATATAATTTGCTCTTCAAAGATGCGGTCAGGCGCCCCTCCGTTATGTAACGTTTTCTGCCCGGTACGAAATAGACCGACCAATAGCAACCCTTTAGGCTATCTGATGTGAGGTTGGATATACGCAACATGTAGAGGTGTTTCAACAACAAAGATGGAAGTTAGTGAACTAAAGACTGTATATGCTCGCTAAAAGAACGAACGACTACTACTCAAAGATTTTGAGGAATATGTATTTCTGCATCACCCGTTCCAATGCTATGATTAGTCGAGGCCTATCCAATAGCATAGCATCGACCCATTTTAGATCGCGCCCTTTAGACACGCCCCTTGGAAATTGAACAACGCACTTCGACGCAGAGGATCCAGAAGGATTTCACAACTAGTCCATTGGAAGATATCGAGGGACATGAACATCACCAATGAAGGAGAGTAACGTTTCCACTTGCTATAGGAATTTAGTGAAGCACTAAATAGTTAATAATAATAATAATAATGATAAAATGTGGTCACCATTTATTGACTTTTTGGGTAAGACTTGCTTTACTAATATAACCGCGTTAAAACCGCATTCATTTACTTTTCTTGTGTAGTTTCCCACTATTCATTAAATGTTTTATAGCAGTAAAAAAGTAATCAATAGAACTATACACATTTGTACAACAATTAATCATTATACAGGATTTGAACATTTTCTATTCGAGCTCATGCTTCATAATATTTCCAAGGATTGCAGAGTACCAAATGATTTATGAACAGTTGTTTTTGTTCAGGAGCGGATTGTACTCCCAGAGGCTTCAACAGAGCGTGTCTGGAGCTGGGAGCTGCAGGTGGATGTTGGCCAGGAGCCGTTCAGTCCTACAGGAACAGATGGGTGAGCCGTGGAACTGCACATCCTATAAACTCCTCCCTGGCGTGGTCAAACGGTTCAGAATTAAACTGGAATTCAGTCATTGGTTGTGATTGGCTTGTTAGCCAAGCGTTCTCAGCCACTAGGACTAGTGTCCTTATGAAGATTAGATGTGTGGCTGGGTTTGGGAGTTTATAGGAAATGATACTTCTCAAGAACGCACAGAATGGGAGAAGATAAGATACTGACATCTGAGTGAGCGAGGAGAAAAAAATCTCCAGTGTTTAAATAGATTTTGTCTTGTTTCAGTAGCGGTGATGGAGGCGGTCGTCTGGAGGTGCTCGTCTTGAGGTCCGTGGCGGTCGTCTGGAGGTGCTCGCCGTGAGGTCCGTGGCGGTCGTCTGGAGGCGCTCGCTGCAGGTGGAGGGAAGGCCGGGAGCCGTGCAGCCCAACGGATGCAGAACGGTGAGACACGGAACTGCACAGCTGCACATTTCTTCTAGGCTTGGTGAATTGTTTAGAATTAAAACTTTGACATGCAGCCACAGCAACTCTGAGGTGTTCTGAAAAATGTCAGATGCATTCTCAGCCACAAGGACCAGCTCCAGGATGTAGGCTAGGTGTGTGTGGCTGGCTGTTGGGTTAAATAATACCTCACTCAAGACTGCACAGTAGGGCATCAGTGAGATCTGTGGGAGCTAAAGCAGAGGAGGAGTTGATTATCTGCATCATGTACGGGGAGAAATGTGCAGTGTGCAAATGTAACGCGTCATTCGCCTTTCAGAAGGACTGAGGCGGAGGTCCTGGAGGCAGAGGCCAGCCTGGAGGCGGCGGTGGCCTGGAGGTCCTGGAGGCGTCCAACCTGGAAGGGGTGGCATGGAGGGCCAGGTGGCGGCTCCTCATCCAGTGAAGTTAAACTCATCTTCAGTGCATCCATGATGAAAGGGGAGAAATGTTCCAGTGTGCAACTGGAACTTGTGTCTCACATTTCAGAAGGGCCTGGAGGTGGCCAACCTGGAAGGCCTGGAGACGGCCGAGGTCCTGGAGGCAACGGCGGTCCTGGAGGCAACGGTGGGCCTGGAGGTGGAGGCCAACCTGGAGGTCCTGGAGGGCCCGGAGGCGGCGGCGGCGTCCTGGAGGGCCCGGAGGCGGCGGCGGCGGCGGCGTCCTGGAGGGCCCGGAGGCGGCGGCGGCGGCGGCGTCCTGGAGGGCCCGGAGGCGGCGGCGGCGGCGGCGTCCTGGAGGGCCCGGAGGCGGCGGCTCCTCATCCAGTAAAGCTAAACTCTTCTCCAGTGCATCATGAACGGGAGGAATGTCCGGGGTGCAAATAGAACCTGTGTCACATTTCAGAAGAAATGAGGCGACGTTGCGGAGGTCCAGGCGGTTGGCCCGGTGGAGGTCCTGGAGGAGACGGTCCCGGCGGTGGAGGACGGCTGGGGGATCCGGCGGTGGAGGTCCGAAGGCGGCTCGTGATTAGACCAAGCAGCTCCTCATCCATGGAAGGTAAGCTCTTTCTCCAGGTCAATCTGATCAACGAGAAAATCAAAGAGCGCAGCCATGAACTGGTGGTATCGCCATTTGGGGACTAAACTCTAATGTTTAACTCAAGTAACTGCAGTGTTTCCCCCAGCACTGTATGGTTAAGGCAGTCTTAACAACAGTAGGGCCCTGCCTTGACTACCAATGTAGAAAAATTATATATAAAAAAATAATTATGCAATAACAAAGTGCAAAACTCGTAGGGAAATAAAACATACTTTCCTCAAGTCCAAAAAATATAGATAAATAATTTGTCGGTAATAATGTATAATGTTCAAAACAATAGTCGTGCCATAAAGCATTTTGAATGCAATTGAAAAGGCGGTTGTATGTATTATTGCGAACTGAAACCCTCACCGAAGACCCCCCCCCCCCCCACACCTTGACTAAGACATTGTCTGGGGGAAACACTGAACTGGGTTGTATCACTTAGTAGTGAGTACACTAGGGTAGCTGGGTCATCTCCAAATGGTAACTGAGTGTTTGCTCCAGCAGGATTGAAGGAGTCACTGGGGATGAAGATCACTGCTCAGGGGCTGACGACCACTCATCTTTCCGGAGAAGGTACATAAATCTACGGCTGATATGATTAAAGTTCTGCAGTTCAGATCCGCTGATAAATGGTCCCATACCGTATCCACAGCGTCCTCATGGTGCAGGCGGTCAAACCTCTACCTCTTTGAAGAGACCAAGCAGCTTGATGACTGACTGGTTCTTTATACTCAAGACCTCGTCCCGGAGCAGAGGACGGACCTAAGGCCCGCAGCACAGCCGACTAGAGACTCCATGTGGAACCGGTAAGATACTGGATTGACCATCTTGAAGACATTTTCATTTATTCAACAAGGTTAGTTTTGTTTGGCGGGTATGTTGCTTTGATACTAGGGGCTTCTTCTGTAACAAACTTTCTAGAGAATAAGATCTGACTTCAGCCAATCAGCGGGATGTCCTTGAACAAGAGCCAATGGCTGAAGGTGCTCAAACGCATTCTTTTGACTCGCTCCTCTACTATTGCTGTAATCAAGCTGGATGGCTATTTTGCTCCTTCTACTGACAAAATCAAGTCTGCCACCTGGTGGCTGATGAGGGCGTAGCAACTCGGGTACATTGGAAGCATGATAAGAAGAGCCTGTTTTTGATGGTTGGATTGTACACCTAAATGTTTTTACATCCAAATATCGCCGAACCCCATGTTGGACAATGCTTGTTTTCATCCTTTCTATGTTTAGCTTTGATTTATCCTTACCTTATCTTGTGACCCATTCCCCTTAGGTTCAATGAAGTTGACCTCTCCTTCAGGCGACTTAAAGGGAGACCAGATGTGCGGCAGCTGGGTGTCATGGTGCAGAGACCCAACGCTGGTAAATATTTACTTCCTCCTTGAACAGACCTAACGCGTCAAACGGCAATTATATAATCCCTCCTGATCTTTATAAAGGTCTGAAGACAAGTCTTTTCTGTGAACATCTCCACTGACTAGTGTGCTCTTAATTAAATTAAAGTTAATTAAATGCAGTAACTCCAATGCACCTGGAGGCTCGTATTGAATTTTTTTGAAACCTGGTTCTCCAGCACTAGGACTGTTGCGGTAAATAAATGCTTGTTTTTTCGCTAATTTAAGTCTATGAAATCAAATGCTGATTGTGACCAGATGGGGCTGTTCCTGCATTTATAGACATTTGATTGCCCTTGACATTGATTCTACTTTTTGCATCAATTTACTTCACAGTACTGAACTACACCAGTGTGTCCTACTCCCATAAACCCTGAGGATCCCTGGATGGCTACACCAGCACATTAATCCACACCCAACATCAACACACAGTGCACACTCTATAAAGCTCGTAAGTCCGCCCCTTGCGGCGGGACCTCGTGAGATCGTAAGATATGACTGGGTTTCAATGGAGAGAAAGTAAATATTTTCTCCATTTTATGTTGCACCACATTTTGGGGGCAGAATGTTTGAATCGATCTTTGTCATTTATTTCTGTACTCCATATCTGTAATCCCAGCTGTTGTATTTTAACACGGTAGCTGGGAACCCTCTTTATAGGGAGCGACTAGAGGGACGAGGCTGGAAGCAAACCTGAGCCTGGATCTTAACCTTCTTTCTAAACCTAATGCCGCAATTTAACCGCAAATAAAGTGAGGCCTAAAGTAACTTGACTCTCTTACCTAAACTTGCTTGCCTAAACTCGCTTGTCTAAACTCGCTTGCATAAAACCTAAACTCGCTTGCATAAAACCTGAACTTGCTTGCCTAAACTCGCTTGCCTAATACCTGAACTCGCTTGCCTAAACTCGCTTGCCTAAACTCGCTTGCCTAAACTCGCTTGCCTAAACTCGCTTGCCTAATACCTGAACTCGCTTGCATAAAACCTGAACTCGCTTGCATAAAACCTGAACTCGCTTGCATAAAACCTAAACTTGCTTGCATAAAACCTAAACTCGCTTGCATAAAACCTAAACTCGCTTAGCTTGACTCGCTTGCCTGTACTCGCTTGGCTAAACTCGCTTGCCTAATACCTGAAGTCGTTTGCCTAAAACCTAAACTTGCTTGTCCAAACACGTTACACAAAGTTAACCATCCATAATCTTTAACCCAAACCAGACTTGTCCCTGGGTCGCTCCACTTTAATTTAGAAGTTTCTTCTTTTACCTCATCTGCGTTTTGAGTTTCATTCTTTGAGGGCTTGAAGTGCTTTTGAGGATATTTGAACCTTTGTTTGCCGCATCAATAAACATGCTTTATCTTTACCCATTTTGTTTTGGATTGCATTTCTATGTGTAATCCGGCCAAATGTTCAGTGTCCTTACATGTAATGTCTATGGTCTGACGATAATCTGACCTCTTCATGAAGCAGAATGTGTGAATGTTGTCCCGTGAGCTCCAGGCTCTCGGTGGGCCTGTCAACGTCTCTTTAGCAAAAGGTTGGAGAGTGAAATTCATTTTTGTGCCATTTTCATGCGAGTATTTCAGACCTGTGGTGTTTCACATGAGACCTTAATGGGAACTTTTCTTTTTCTGCCTGCATACGTAATGCCTACATTTGTAGGGTGATCACTGTTGATCCCTATATTGATCATTAACCACCTCATTCTTTGGGATTACAAATATGTAATTTATGAGCATATTTGCAAATGCCTCCAAATATCAGATTGTGTAAAAACGAATGAAATGTAACCTGCTTGATTTAAAGAAAATAAAACATCCAAATATTATAAACCTGTTTTGTGTTGCTCTCTTACCATGTGGAAATGAGCAGATAGATATGTTTAGCTCTGATTTGCTGCCTCCTTTTGGTGTGGTGCTGGGATTTGTTTAATATACTATTATCATTTCCAGGATAAGTTAATAACCTAGTATAGCCTACCCGGAAAAGAAGGAATATGATGGCCAGGGCAGGCTGTTTCGGTGTAAGTGAAATCCGCGAGCTGCTGATCATGTGAGAGAAGGTTATGTAGTCACATTAAAAAATACCTTGAAAGATGGTAGGCCTACGATCTACGAGAGACGCAGAGGAACTTTCCTTATGAGGCTTTTGTCGGGATAAAAAACAAGTGCTCAGCAAAATGAACAATAAGTTGAAGTTTTTGCACTTGTATATAGTTAATTTCGTTTGTAGCCTTTACTCAGACGTGAGCTCATTCTTGCATGCGGGTGTCCGGCTTGGCAGTGTAAAAAGGCCTATACATCATCCTGCCCAACAATATGGGCAGGATCTAGAGTCAAGACCAAGCTCTCCTAATCGGGTCAGCAATAGCCGGGTTTCAATGCCCAGAATCTGAGTTTGAATGCTACTGAATTAATGGAATGTTGCATTTTTTGTTTTACATCATAGATTCTAAATTGCGCGCCAATCAATGAAACCTTATGCGGAATCAGATAGTCGGCTCTTTGCTGCACATTAAGATAAATGTAGTTGTCACACAAGCTATTTTTGTTATTATTTCAGGGGGGAAAATGCCTTGAAAAAATGTAGTAGTGCGTTCAGGATAAGGACTAATGTAGCATATGTCAGCCTAGGCCTAATCAATTGTGTTTTAATATCTTTAGCATTCATATTATTGCAGTCTAATCTTTTCGTAGGCTATTCTGTTGATGGCCTTGATGGGGAGATATTTTAACGCTTTTTAACCCCATTTTCCTGCATCATTCCTGCGTCGCCCCCTCCTACGGAGCCCATTTCAGCACCGTGTCAGACGGTTACAATCCTACGAACGTCGTGAGTGCAGTGAACGCGCGTTCGAAGCGCTCCAAATAAATTTACGATGGCTTGCAAGATCCATCGTGAGAATGATCGTACGAGCATCGTTATCGGGTAACGGAGCCCTGATGCCCATGATCCTCTGTTGGCTCTTATTATGAATATTCATGACATGCAAACATCTCGCCTCTGCTAGGCTAACAGCACTGTCCGTAACACACGCACGCACAAACACAAGACAGGAACACACACACACGGCCACGGTGGAGAGGTCATCTCTCTTATGACGTCACAATGAGCTGCATGACGTTGGAATTTTTTTCTAAGAATCTTTAACGTTTGCATATCTACTGTTGCACACATATTGAAAAACGCTTCTGAACAAAAGACATCGCTCGACGATTTCCGTCTGATTATTAATAAGCTTATTTTATCTGTTGTTTCTGCAAAGAACGAACGGAAAACAAAGGTATGTTACGGTCACTTAACGAAAAAAATTAAATGATTTACTAGGGAACGGGCTGTTAAATAGGATTCATTTGTTGAGTTTATAGGCTCTGTCGTATGTGTGCGATCGTTTATCTGACGCATCGTTTCATAACGCGGCCCTCAAGTCGGACAAGTCGTTTTATTTTTCCCATCACATTTAATCGGTCACCATAATGCAAAATTGCATTTTGAAGTGGGCTATAGACCGAATTTCACATAAGTTCAGGCACTGACTGATATGACCATACTAACTGTTGTACCGACTACTTGTACACAAGGAACCATTAGATTTTACTGTATAGATTTAGAGAAAATGTCATTTGAAAAACATACACATGCATATTCTCGCCTTTGCAAAATTGCATTATGTCAGCACTTTGAAGTGGGCTATAGACCGAATTTCACATAAGTTCAGGCACTAACTGATATGACATACTAACTGTTATACCGACTACTTGTACACAAGGAACCATTCGATTTTACTGTATAGATTTAGAGAAAATGTCACTGACTGATATGACCATACTAACTGTTGTACTGACTACTTGTACACAAAGAACCATGTGATTTTACTGTATAGATTTAGAGAAAATGTCATTTGAAAAACGTACACATGCATATTCTCGCCTTTGCAAATTGCATTATGTCAGCAATTTGAAGTGGGCTATAGACCGAATGTCACATAAATTCAGGCACTGACTGATATGACCATACTAAATGTTGTACTGACTACTTGACCACAAGGAACCATTTGATTTTACTGTATAGATTTTGAGAAAATGTCATTTGAAAAACGTATACATGCATATTCTGCTGGCCAATGGAGTCGAAGGTCCGCACTGGCGGCCAACTTGCCACAGTCAGCTGCTCACCCATAACACTGTGTTGACTTGGTAGTGGTAGGTACATGTACTTTTTAAATAACCTTAACCACCTTGCTACATTTTCAAACGGTTTGTTTTGTTATAAACGTCAGAGATGTAGTTACGGCACTGCATACTTGATACTGATGAATAATTATGTTAGATTAAATTTTTTTTGAAATGTTCTAAAATATGTACAATATTATAACCACGTTAATAAGGTTTGTAAGAAACCCAACTGTTGGTAAAACGGTTAAAAATGTAGCAAGTTATGGTTATTTATAAAGTAGCCTACATGTACCACTACCAACACAATGTTATGGGTGAGCAGCTGACTGGCAAGATGTCCGCAAGTGCGGACATTCTAGACGCCGCCAGCTAGTGTTCTATATATCTACACACGTAGGTGAAGGGTTTTATTTTGAAAACGTTGCGAGATACCACCCAAAGGCTGTTTAGAGTAAAGGCGCACGAAGATTTTGGTTTAACCGCGGATGAACGAATGGCGGCTCACTTGACCGCAGTGTTGACAGTGTACGTTTTCGTGAACCCTGGATTACGTCGCATTTCAACATAAAATAGCGTGTTATACACACACACACACACACACACACACACACACACACACACACACACACACACACACACACACACACACACACACACACTAACAGAGATTAACAAGGTACTAATATACACAATTTAGTGAATGTGAATGTAGATAAACACGCCAGAACATTTATTTATTTTGCAATAATATATTATTGTGTGGGAAAATACAAATTGTTCAATGAAAATATACAAATAAATTCTTGTACATTTTTCGGTGCTTCCTTTTTTGGGGGTATGTTTTAATTGGTTAATGCGCTTACTGTCAGCGCGTTGGACGAATGCGTGTGCTTGATACATGTAACGGGATGTTATTGTGCTTACAATAACAGCTACATTTGTTATTTCAATATTTTAGTTTTTTGTATTAAGATGTATACATCTATATTTATTATATATGTAATCTGGCTGTGGAGAACGACCTAGGGGGCGTGGCACGCATAAGGGGGCGTGGCACGCATAAGGGGGCGTGGCACGCAGAAGTGGTCGCGGCGACACTGGTCACGCAGCGCTGTAGTGTTTATTCCCCACCAGGGTATTGTAGCACTGTGTAACGTTAGTGAACGTCGTTGCCGCGATAAACAGAACCATTGCCGTTCGACCAGTCCATAAAAAAAATATCCTCTACATCTGGTGAGTGCTTCCGACCACTGACGACAAATTAGTCGCCTCTGAGTTCTGTTAGTTCAGCGTTAGGATTTCGTCGAGTGCAGTACCAAATATCGGCCATGCTGCCTTCGGGGCCATCTAACCAGCGGGCTACCTTTTAGTACGGCTCCGAGCATCGGGGCATCGTTTTTTATCCCATATAAGTTGTTTCGAGCGTCTTTGTCGTCACCGTACATATAAAATATACACCGGTTGCATTCACTCGTGTATTGGGGTCTCTTTTTGTTGTGTTGTAATGCGAGACGTAGCATTGGGCTAGCGGCGGTAGGCCCGACATGTACTGGTAGCCTAGCATGGCGGCTAACAAGGCCACGCCCATCATAACATGGGACGCGAGCCTCGTTTTTGATGTATGAATGAACTCTGAATTCCATGTGGTCCGGGTTTGTATCGATTGACGGCGTCTTTTGGTTCACATCTGTACATTACCAATACCGTGCCCATGTTAACGTGGTGTCAGACCGTGGTCGATACGACGCTACCTGTGGTGCGTGCATGTTATCTGTGATTTTCTGTGCACTAACTGGTTCAATGTATCCTTAGCCCCAGGAGCAGTGCGGTGTCTTAATGGCAGTTCGCAGAGGAAATATTAGGTACTTGAAAGTAAGTATGACGACTTGCTCCCTCCCGTTCATTCTAATGTTATTTCGGGTCAGTGCTTTTATCCTTTTACATGTCGGCTAAGCAATTGCCACCTCCTTGAATCTCGAAAAAAACAAACAAACGACACCTCCTTTTCTGTCACCTAAAAAACAAAGGCTGGATTAGAAAATAGGCAGACACCCCCATGTTGGTTGTCCATGGCCCGCTTGTTGTCGGTACACAGGACTCTCATTCATGATGTCAGACGTTCTCGGCTACCCCGCCAGAATACCCAATGGGAGTCCTAACTGGGCATGAATGGGCCCACTGTGAGGTGGCCGGCGGCGGCGGCGCCGCAGCAGACTGGGTCACGTTCCAGCCAGTGGCGACCGTCGGCCCCCGCTGGGCACAAGACGTTGAAATTTGGCCTGTTGTTGTAGTGTTGATATTCGCAGTGATTTCAGCACCAACAACAAAAAAATCCTTCTGCTACTACAACCGTGAGGGTTGACGCTGTAGAAGAGCGGAGAAGTGGATAGTGTTAGTGCCTGACCGTCCCCCACACACTGCAGTGCAGACATCGGGATTTCCACACCTGTTATAATGTCCTAGCAGAGATGAAGACTGAATTAATATGAGCATGGTGGTGGCTATAACTTCTCTTTATATCCGGCTGTGGGTGGACTATTTACTCTACACATCTGAAAAGTGAAACGTTTTCTAAGGTGTGTGTGTGTGTGTGTGTGTGTGTGTGTCTGTCCGTGTCCGTCCCCTCAGGAGGTGTATGACATGTCCAATGGCTACGAGGACCACATGGTGGGCGACGAGGGCAAGGATGGCAAGACCAACCTGATCGTCAACTACCTTCCCCAGAGCATGAGTCAGGACGAGCTGCGCAGCCTCTTCAGCAGCATTGGAGAGGTGGAGTCCGCCAAGCTGGTCCGGGACAAGGTCGCAGGTGCGCCCCCCCCCCCACCACCCCCACCACACTGACCCCCACCCCCACTCACTCACCCCGTTGTTGATGTTGGAGGCCTTCCTGGCCCACCAGGTGTGTTGTGTAGATCAGCCAAGTCATTTATTATTATTATTATTTAAAATATATCCACACAGATGTGAGTGATGGATGGATCAGCCTATAGGTTGGCAGTGTTGGGAATGGCCCTCCCCTTTTTACGTACAGGCACATTTGATTTAGTGTTGGCCAACCTCGCCTAGGTGCTGGTGCTGGCCGGCCCATATCTGGGCTCTGACGGTACATGTGCCGACCCCAGTGTGGCTAGCAGAGGCCCCAGATACCAAAGTAGCCCCTCCCTGAGTGAGGGCCGCTGGTTTGGTCCCACTCCATCACCTCCTCCTCCACCTCCACCATCAGGACCATACTGCTTTGATTGATTCATTTACACCAGGAACTGTCTTCTTTTGTTTTGTTTGGAAACGTTATGCAATGTTTGTTTGTTTGGGGGGTTTTGATATTTCTTTGTCCAATATTTTATATATATATATATATATATATATAAATGCCGATTTTATTTATTTTTTTTGAACTATATAAAACGTTTTTTTTGTTTTTGTTTTATTGTTTTCTTTTTTTTCTCTAGGCCACAGTTTAGGGTACGGATTTGTTAACTATCTTAACCCTAGTGATGCAGACAGAGCTATCAGTACACTGAATGGACTAAGGCTACAGTCTAAAACTATCAAGGTAAAGTGCCATCAGGTGTTCTCCAACTGTCACCCAAAAGATCTCATGTCATTTAATTTCTTTCCTGGCTCCTGTGCTTCCTAGGCCTGTCGTAACCGTTCTCACCCCAGGGGGTAACACCCTACAGGACAGTGTTTACATGTACGTCCAGCTAGTTGCCCCTGCTAGATTTGCCCATTCTCATCCTGAGAATGGGCATGATTTGATTCATATGTAAGCGTTTTAATTTCTAGTAATTTTTACTCTTCAATTCGATTTCTGATTGGCCACTATTCTCTTGTGCCCTTTAATGAGGTCACCTGTTGCCGGGTAGTCCCACATTCTGGACAGCTGTGCCAGGTTAATTGGCCGCTAGTTAGCAACCAGGAACTGTCCTTTTTATTTGCCTTTTTCTTTGTTGCTTAATTGGTTTTATTTAGTTGCTTTTTTGCCAAGTTCATCCTGTAACTAAAATATTAGGCCTACTTTAATGGGACTGGCTTACCGTTACATATACTATTCTAAATAAATGAGTTCATTTATATAGAATTCTTGTGTTTTTGAAAATGTGAATAGAAATGACTGTAGGGTTCGTGTTAGTAGTGATTCTGCTAGGTCACTTAGCCATACTTAAATTAAAAATGATTCCATTTTGTCAGTGACTTTCATGATACATTCTAGCTCAGCAATTGGTCCCCTTTGACCTAACGAGGCCTCCGTTGCTTCCTGCTGCTCAGGTTTCGTTCGCCCGGCCCAGCTCGGAGACCATTAAGGATGCCAACCTGTACATCAGCGGCCTGCCCCGGAACATGGCCCAGAAGGATGTGGAGGACATGTTCACGGGCTACGGCCACATCATCAACTCCAGAGTGCTGGTGGACCAGGCCACCGGTAGGACGCTGCTGTCAGAGGAGCCCCTTCTACGGGGCGTCTTAAAGTGACTTCATGCTGAGGTCTAACCCCGGCCGTTGTTAGGGTGCTGAGGTCTAACCCCGGCCGTTGTCAGGGTGCTGAGGTCTAACCCCGGCCGTTGTCAGGGTGCTGAGGTCTAACCCCGGCCGTTGTTAGGGTGCTGAGGTCTAACCTCGGCCGTTGTTAGGGTGCTGAGGTCTAACCCCTGCTGTTGTTAGGGTGCTGAGGTGCTGCTCCGCGCGCCTCGCGCTTTTAGACGCGCGCCCCAGTTGAAAACAGTTGAACTTTTGAAGAAAAGCGCTCCACGTCATCGGCGCTTTTTTCTAACGACCAATCAAAATCGAGGAGGAGGCAAGGCTAAAAGTATCAACAAAACACAAACTGAAACATGTCGGACGAAAGTTTAACAACGGCTGTGAGTGAGTGTCCGGTCCTGTATAGGGCTTTGACTTCGAACTTCGTAATTCGAATATAATTTGAATATCAAAAAATAAATCAAAATTCGAACGAATATTAGGCAGCCCTTAATATTCGAACCTGTTATGGGCAAGCCAAGAGGGAGAGACGTCGGAGAACCCGACGCAGTCTATTCATAATATTGTAATGACCACGGAAGAGGCAGTAAATTAAGTATTGATTAGACAGCGATTTATTAGAAACCCTATAACCGTTGGAACACGTAAGACCGGTAAGACATAGCAACGCCGGTAAACAAACCTCGAAAAAACCTAGAAAAAACCCAATCCAGGGCTGAATCCGAATACTCATACTTATAGTATGCATTTTGTAGTACGCCACAAATATAGCGCGTCCGAATGCTCAGTACGCATTGTGTAGTACGGAAAACGTTAAAGAATGCGTACTACCGCCACAGTATACAACGGTAGGTCACTACGCTATCCCACAATGCAACCGGAGTCGGGTAACGAACGAAGAAGAGATGGCTGACCCGACACCACCAACAGCGGCTTAGAAAGACGTCGTAAAAAGCGGCAAAAAAAAGAGACATTAAAAAAGTAAAGTAAGTAATTAAGTAAAAAGAGACATTTTTAATTTAATAGCAACGATGACAAGACGGAAAACAGGTAACTTATCAAGGTAATTTTGCCGGCATCTGAGGGGAGATACGTCATCTCCAAACATCCGGTGGAGTTTCGGAAGCGTTCATAGGCGTTCTGCGCATAGCTGTAGACCGTACTACACTGTCAAGTAGTAGACACTGAACAGAAATAGTATGTACTAAGTATTTGGATTCAGCCCAGGTCTTACTGAAGGCATTTAATGGTCAAAATATTAATAAATATTCGAATATATTCTAATATTAATATTAATAAACAAACAAACTTCGAATATGATTTTTGGGCAAAAGTCAAAGCCCTAGTCCTGTACGACCTCACGTTAAAGGTGGTATTCCCCGTACTGCCTCCTGCCACGATTAATGCTGTGGACACACACTGCCACGGCAAGAAGCGCTATTAATCTTGCATTCATTTTCTAATAAACCTGTAGGAGCAACCAGAGAGGACGTTCAGGTGTCAGATGCCAGATGATGGAGCCAACAGATAGAAGCTGTATATCTATGGATACAAGCGATGACGCGTATTAATGATGTAAACGAAATACGCTCCGTGTGCCTTTTTTAAGCGGCGCGCACAAACGCGCTGAAAGCAGTGCACGGAGCGCTCCGCCTTTTTAAAAAGGCTTTTGGTGGACACTTAGGGTGCTGAGGTCTAACCCCGGCCGTTGTCAGGGTGCTGAGGTCTAACCCCGGCCGTTGTCAGGTTGCTGAGGTCTAACCCCGGCCGTTGTCAGGGTGCTGAGGTCTAACCCCGGCCGTTGTCAGGGTGCTGAGGTCTAACCCCTGGGCCTGCTGTCCGCCCACAGGCCTGTCCCGCGGCGTGGCCTTCATCCGCTTCGACAAGCGGGCGGAGGCGGAGAACGCCATCAAGGACCTGAACGGCCAGAAGCCGCCCGGCGCCGCAGAGCCCATCACGGTCAAGTTTGCGGCGAACCCCAACCAGGTGAAGAGCGCGCCGTTCGTCTCCCAGATGTACCACGGCCAGTCGCGGCGCGGCTTCGGCGGCCCCGTCCACCACCAGGCCCAGAGGTTCAGGTGGGAGCGAGGTTTCTAACCGACACGCCGTCCCTCTGTTAGGTCTACCACGCAGTATAGTGCGTCTTGATGTGTTGTTTCACTTACTTATGACGAATGTACTTATTGTCTGTCGCTTTGGATAGAAGCGTCTTGCTGAACGACCCTAAATGTGAATGTATCGGCCGATGCTGAGTGTATACCGATACAGCATCTAGCATTGTGACTGCTAATAGCTCTTGTTCTTAGTGAAGGGTTCTCTTACCATGAAAGCAATGTAAAGTCTTTTCACTTGCCGTCGTTTTTTCATGGATTGGCGGTTGCGTTGTAGCTGCTTAAGCTGCGGCCACACAACACAATTTTCCACTTTGAAATAGGGCTGCTCGATTATGGGGAAAATCATAATCAAGATTATTTTGGTCAATATTGAAATCACGATTATTCAAACCATTATTTTTGAGTTTGAAAACATGTATTTCTTCAGCATGTCTCACCTCAAAAATACTTTGTAACTAAAAAAAATACACAAAATGGTCAAAAAGAAATCTGTTCCAATCTAAAATAATATATCGATATTTATCCAGCTGTTCTTCCCCCCCTACTCTTGATCAAAATTCGATTAATCTCCCAGCCCTACTTTGAAACCATCACACATCCCTGAGTAGCGCACCAAGAGTACTGTGTCTTTTGACTTTGCTATTCTCAAAGCACCTACTTTTCTGTGAAACGTTACAGGCAGCGGCTCCTCTGTAGTCGGGGAACAAGCACACTTTTAATCGGCAGCTAAACCGCACACACAGAACAGTGAAAAATGTCCCCCGATATTTCATTGAATCTTGAACATGAAAGCCGGGATTGCAGAGAGAAAGCGTTTCATCTCCACCTCACATGCACACAGTTATGGCGTCTGTCTGCCTCACACGTCTGCGTCTGCCCAATGACCAAAGTGTACCCCGACATGTCTGGTCAGAGCGCTGGGCAGGGGCGCCCACCGCCCCGCCCAGCGCTCCGTCCTGAGTGGCTCGGTGTGTAACGCTGCCTCCCTCCCTCCCTCCCTCCCTCCCCCAGGTTCTCCCCCATGAGCGTGGACCACATGGGCAGCATGGGCGGTGTGAGCGTCCAGGGCAGCAGCTCCTCGGGCTGGTGCATCTTCATCTACAACCTCGGCCAGGACGCCGACGAGGGCATCCTGTGGCAGATGTTCGGGCCCTTCGGCGCCGTCACCAACGTCAAGGTCATCCGCGACTTCAACACCAACAAGTGCAAGGGCTTCGGCTTTGTCACCATGACGAACTACGAGGAGGCGGCCGTGGCCATCTCCAGCCTGCACGGCTACCGACTGGGGGACAAGATCCTGCAGGTGTCCTTCAAGACCAGCAAGGGCCACAAATAGAGCCTTGGGTTTGGGGAGCTGAGGGGGGGGGGGAGAGACTTGTGTAAAGACTGATCCGGGGTGGTGGGGCAAAGGAGATGCAATGTCAGGGTTTATGAAACGACGGTTTTTGTTTTGGTGTACTCTCACTCACCGTGTGCATGTTGGTCTACAGTATCGCCTGATCACACGTAGTTTGGTTTCTTTTTTTTCTTTTTTTTTGCTTTCCCCTCTTCGTTTCATGTTTAAGAATTTGAGGTAAGGCTGCCCTCTGATTTCAATTGGTCGGAGGACATGCATGGCGTGACTAGGACTAATGATGGGTTTACTATCGGTCTGACAGGCTGTGAGGCGGATTTTGAGCCACCGTGTTGGGACTCGACATCACCAACGCAGCTCAAGAAACTAGGGAGTCTTTCAAGTTTTAAGCAGAGGAAAAACGCAGCCTGCTGCCGCCCTGTCGAGATAAGGGCTTGGAGATGAAGGGACTTTTCTTCGGTGAAAGGCAACTGTGGAGATTTTGTCCCCTTTTTTATCTTTCGTTTAATTTCAATTAGTATTGTGGCCACGGTTTGTGGCACTCCTTAGTAGATGCCTTAATTTTAAATCGGTTAAGTCTGACTTACCCCCCACCCCCCCACCCCCTAGCAGAGCACTTACCTTCACACGTCCGCCCGTTAACCAGGACTGCTGAGGGGTCCGCGCTCAGTACCCGACACGGGGTTTAGACTGCAGCGGTGGCTCAAGGCAGGACCGCGTTTTGTACTGTAATCCTACGACTGCGTCGGGTCTGTTCACGTACGTCTGGTCATGTTCTGTTGAGAGCGAGCGGAATTGTAGGGGGGGGGGGGACCTAATTGTCTTTGTCTTAAAATGGACCAAAGAAGGAAATCTACATTTTCTGGCTCTGATGTTTTGGGTTAATTGAGATTGCGTGAGCTATTAATGAGGTTGCATCAGAAAACCAGGGAATAGCATCCGCCTTCTGCTTTTGTTTCCCCTCTTTCAAACCTTTTTGAATTTATTATTTTATTTGAACCTTTTTATTTCAGACGTAGTTTATTTTTGAAGCTGTTGATTTTGATGGTAGATATAATCGCCTCTCATGTCCAACAATTTAAATTTGATTTGTTTTTCTAATATTTTTTTTTTGTTTTGATTGTTTAAATATAAATCATTAAATTTTCTTTTTTGGTTTTTGGTTGCTTTTTGCTTTTCTTTAGTTTTCCTCACGATACTTTCCCCCCCCACGCAACGTTGACACTTATTCAGATCGGTCCGACATTGACCTTACCGGTTGAACAAGTCGCCAGCTTGTTAGGGACTTATCAACGCGTTGGCATTGGCTTTTAGTGAAGCACTTGATCCATTCAACGCAGCAGTCGGGATGCTCAGTTTACTGGAGACGGTCACGGCCCCAGGCCAGTAAGACACAAAGCACACGTCTTCTGACTTTAATGCGCCGTGGTCCATCTCTGAGCACTCCGGGCATGGCCGACAGCCACCACATATAAATCAGTTTAGGTTCACGATGCATCTAACGAATATTTGGATAATTTTTTATTTCCAAGTAGTTGTTCCTCTGAAGAGATCCTACTGCTATAGTGTCCCTCCCCTGTGTATATAGGTGAGACTCAAGTTCAGAGTAACTAACACATACTAGCTTAGCTTCCACAAGAAGGGCACGTCAGCACGGTTTGGGTCCTTGAGCCCAACAAGAATACAGCATTCCCATATAGGCCATATATCAATTTGAGGTTTTTAATCATGTTATCATGTGTCGACACTTTTACTCGCCCATTTATTACTATCAAGCATGCAGTCCGAGTAGTACGATTTTTCTTAATATCGCCGTCGAGCTGCATTTCCTTGTTTGCATTGTCCTTGAGTCTTTTTATTTGTAGTTGTTAGTACGGTTCACATTGGCCCATGGGGCCTGATTGGCGTAATACTACCGATCAACATACCAATGGATGCCTTTTTTTGTTTGAACACGCATTGACCGAAACAAAGTATTACCCAAGTATGAAACTAATGTTTGTTAACACTGGCTTTCTCCTGCCGTTGACACCAAGTTGAACATAAAACCCCTTGTTTGGACCCATCACAAGCCTATATGTCTTTAACTTTGTGCAATATTCCGGGACATGACTTGGGGCAGGTAAGGTACGACGAGAAATGTCTTGGGTCCACTCTTGAATGTTGTCATTTTGTTGTCATCCGTTTTTCTATTCACTTGACATGTTACACTATCAAGAGTTTTAAGTTGCACACAATTCATGGATTGATGTTTCCTTGTGGGGAAGGCGTTGATTTTAACGTTCTGCCTTTATGTTGAAAGGTGTTTGAGTATTCGACAACAGCAATGGAGGAGTCCATTTATCTGTCACTGTGTTTGGGTATCAATGTCCGGATGACAGTCGTGTCTCTGGTTTTGGTTTGTGTTTTGTTTTGGATTTCATTAGATGTCTTCTAACATTGGCTCTTTTTAATAAAAACCTAGGAGGTTTTCCAGTGTGGAATCAAAAACGTCTGGTCTGATCGCTTTTCTGTTATGCAGATTTGAGAAGCTCCAGTTTTCCGATTTGCTAACTTTGTATATTCATAAGCCCAAAAGCATTTCCACTGCAGCTGTCAATTTAACCTAAAGAATAACACACTCCCGCCTACCTCTTGATAAAAGGGATTTTCTCTAAATCAATTTGGTTTGTTGTGGCAATCGAGTTCAACGGTGATAGCAGCAATTAAGTTAAAGCTGCTTTGTTAATCTGAGTCATCCATCGGATATAAAAATATAAATGAATAAAAGAAAGTGGTTGGCGGCGTTTCTTTCACATGAACGCCACCATTAACCAGCATGGAATAGGGTGCGGTGGTGAACTGGATCACTTGAAGGTAATATTTGTAATAATCCGATATTCCATTACTGGCCCCTTTGGTGGGTAAGTGAACTACAGCCAATTGGAAGTTTGTGCATTCAGAGTGGAGCGGGAGCTCGGTTTTAAGGCAATAACAATTATATACCATTGTTATGTGGCAACCCGGCACGGTGAGCGAACCACCTCCTCCCAAACAGGACACCATTTTCGCGGGGAAAAACCAAAAAGGCATGTTTTATTCCAAACTCAAACAAAGTCTCGCTGAAGAAACACAAAAGAACGTAAAAACCTGGGAGGAATCAACAGTCCCATCCCTCGGGGGTGGAATCCCCGTCACCCACGAGGACCGGTCTCTCTGTACAGCAGCAACATGGCTGGGAGAGCCCAGAATGAGTGGAGGAGCAGGCTATTTAAGCCCTGCTTCTCCACCTGTTCCTCAGGTGCTCTGCATCTCCTTAATTGGCCCGGGCCGGGTTGCCACAGTTATCATAAATGAACAGTTATGACAAAAACGATTTATCCCTGCTTTGATTTCACTTCCCTTTTCTCTGGCCCGGTTCAAATACAATACTACTTGATGGAGAGAGTTGGGGAAGGACTTTACAAAACAACCCGTTTATGTATCAGCAATCTCAAACGATTCATACATGTGGTCCCTTAAGTTTAAATTAACGCTCCACCAGTGAAGAGGGCGATTCCATAGTTTTGTTTTTATTATCAAAAGACAGCCATGAAACAAAATCGATTTGTATAAAACATAAATCACCTTATATGGCTTATTTCACGTTTCTACAGTAACAATGGAACTCTTATTGGTAATTGCAATACTTGACACTTTCTTTAGGAAATCTAAACCGGAAACCAGCTTCTGGGTGTTATTAGGATCAAGTTCTGGCTATTATTCTTACCAGCTTCTTGATATAATTATTAGGATATTTTCAAATTTTGGGCAATCCCCAGTGAGTGTCACAGTCCATAGAACAGATTAAGGCATATCCTGACCGAAAGACTATTCGATCCCCCTTTTCCAAGCGATTGGCAACACAATTGTTCCTTTATCACTAATGGAGTGCGTTTCCCAACCACTTCAGTCGAATGATAGTACAGGCCATCAAGAAATAGAAAGCTCAGGTTGACTCCCGGCTATTTTACTACCATAACAGCTCTTTGTCAGCATCCCCTTTTCATTCATCTTTCTTCAGAAAGAACAATTCAAATCCTGCCCATGAATTTAAAATGAAGTCATCTGAAAACTTTCCGGTTTGTACGCGTTGATCCCAGCAGAGTGCAGCGTGTGTGGTCGTGCGTGCGTGTGTGCGTGCGCGTGTGTGCGCGTCCCCTGCAGTCCTGTTCTGCACATGCTGCCCACGTTGTCTGCCTCCTCCAGGGGGTGGCTGCCCCCGGCCGTCGGCCCCCCCCCCCCCCCCCCTGTCTCGGCCGCGGGCTCAGACCTGGCAGAGGTTGTAGCAGGCTAGGGGCCTCTCCATCACCTGGTCGCGGTCCACCTCGTACACGTAGTCGCAGCGGTGCGACATCAGCGGGGCCTCCGACATCGTGACACTCTGGTTCCCGAAGGAGATGGCCGTGTCCCTCTATATAGACACACACACACACACACACACACACACACACACACACACACACCCCTTAGAAAACCTTTCACCTTGCCAATGTGTAGAGTAAATAGTCCACCCACAGCCGGATATAAAGAGCAGTTATAGTCACCATGCTCTCATATTAATTCAGTCTTCTTGTCAGCCTCAACCTCTCATCTCATCTCTCTCAGCTCAACCTCCTCTCTGACCTCCACCTCCTCTCTCTCTGACCTCCACCTCCTCTCTCTCTGACCTCCACCTCCTCTCTCACTGACCTCCACCTACCTACCTCCCCACCCCCCCCCCCCCCCCCCCCTCCCTCTCTTACCCGGTTGGGTCCCACTGTGGTGTTGGCGGTGGCGGCGGCGGCGGCGGCGACGGCGGCCTTCTCAAAGTCCTTCTTGCACAGGTGGGCCATGATGCCCGCCGCCAGGGCGTCGCCCAGCACGTTGATCATGGTGCGGAAGCGGTCGCTACGGAAACCACAAAGCTCCAAGTCAGGTGCGTGTGGAGCGGCGTGTCGCCGGTCTTTGATCGGTCGATTTTATTTGACAATTTCTTTATATAAAATATGAAACAGCACTCTGTGTCACACATTGAAACACACAAATAGTCAGGGATGACTAAATAAAGCCCAAAGGCTAAAGATGTGGTCCCAGGTTTGTTCTTTAAAAAAATAAAATAATAATAATAATTCTTTCTTTCTTTCTCTTTTAATTCTCACTGCGGTATTCCTGTGCACCTCTGCCGTGGGAGCCCGCATCTCCCTCTAGGGCCAGTAACACCTAAACGGCTGATTATGGTCCCACGTTCACGCAACGCAAGGGGTTTACGGACCCCTTACGTCCTCGCGGACCCTCCTTGCGTCCACTGCAAGGGCCTGACGTGCGCCTCCCAAAAACTGTAACCTTCCGCAGAGGCGACGCAGCAGCAACGGCTGTGATTGGTCCGTTCACTCAAACTCGACGCAGAACCAAATCGGGAGCGTCTGCGCGGTCCTTGTGTTGCGTGACGTGGGACCATAATCAGCCCTTGAGACATCCTGTCTTATCCAATCATAAGACCCCATGGCCACCCCAGTGTGGTGCGCCGGGCCGTGGCCCTAAAGGCCCGAGGCCGTCACTCACAGGACCCAGTCGATGGCCACGATCAGCGTGATGTCAGCGGGGGGCAGCCCCACCGAGGTCAGCACGATCACCATGGTAACCAGGCCGGCCTGGGGAATCCCGGCCGCGCCGATGCTTGCAGCGGTCGCCGTGATACTGGGGGGGGTGGGAAGAAGAGAGAGAGAGAGAGAGACAGAGACAGAGAGACAGAGAGACAGAAAGGGAGAGAGAGGAATTTACATTTCCCACAGGAACATACATTGAATTTGGAGTTTTGATTGTTGGCGTATCGTGTCTCGACATAGTTCACTTTATGAGACAGACGATAGGACTATCACCCCCCAACTCCTCTCTCTGACCTCCACCTAGCCTCTGACCTCCACCTCCTCTCTGATCTCCTCC
The DNA here is from genome assembly GCF_031168955.1 of Gadus macrocephalus. Lineage (NCBI taxonomy): Eukaryota > Metazoa > Chordata > Actinopteri > Gadiformes > Gadidae > Gadus > Gadus macrocephalus. The sequence continues at coordinate 18,192,678 of NC_082386.1, forward strand.
TCCTCCTCTCTCAACTCGTGAGAAAGGTCAAAGGTCACCTCCTCACCTGATGGTGACCAGCTGGCCGAAGTCCAGCTCGTACTCGTTGACCTGGGCGATGAAGATGGCGGCCACGGCCTCGTACAGCGCCGTGCCGTCCATGTTGATGGTGGCGCCCACGGGCAGCACGAAGCGGGCGATCTGCCGGTCCACGCCACAGTTCTCCAGCAGGCACTTCATGGTGATGGGGAGGGTCGCAGAGCTGTGGGGGGGGGGGGGGGGGGGGGGGAGAGAGAGACAGAGATGGAGACGGAGACAGAGAGGGAGAGAGACAGAGACAGAGAGAGAGAGAGAGAGAGCTGATCATGCCACCATCAGGGTAAAAACGAGCACTCATTTTCTTGAGGCAAAATCCAGGGAGCAAGTTTCGAGTTCTTAAGACTTGGGCGAGTTTCGTCTGGGAAAAATCCTGAAAAGCTTGGAGACAATTGGAAAGGGGACATCATCGAGGGACTAGAATAGCTCGGGATAATCCTACATTTATTCGAAAGAATAATTCCACAATGCCTTCCACTTAGTAATGAGCGTTCGTGAGATGACGGTGAATACAATGTGTGGAAGATGTCTGCTGGGTGGGGAGGGGGGAGGGGGGTCTGCTGGGTGAGGAGGGGGGAGACGTGTCTGTGGCTAAGGGGGGAGACGTGTCTGCTGGGTGAGGAGGCAGGAGACGTGTCTGATAGGTGAGGAGGGGGTGACGTGTCTGTGGGAGAGGAGGGGTGAGGGGGAGGGAGACGTGGGTGAGGAGGGGGGAGACGTGTCTGGGTGAGGAGGGGGGAGACGTGTCTGGGTGAGGAGGGGGGAGACGTGTCTGGGGGTGAGGGGGAGGGAGACTTGTCTGTGGGTGAGGAGGGGGGAGACGTGTCTGTAGGTGAGGAGGGGGGAGACATGTCTGTGGATGAGGAGGGGGGAAAAGGGGGGAGACGCGTCTGATTGGTGAGGAGGGGGGGGGGAGACGCACCTGGACGAGGTTGCCAGGGCGATGACCAGCGCCTGCAGCAGCCCCCTGATGTAGGCGAAGGGGTTCTTCCCCGTGAGGACGTAGAAGAAGAGCGGGAGGAGGATGAGGCCGTGCACGAAGAGGCCCGCCAGCACGGTGATGAAGTACATGCCCAGCTTCTCCCCAAGGTGGGCCGGGTCGTGCATGTCCAGGATCTTCCCCGCCACCAGGAACACGATCCCGAACGGGAAGTACCTGGAGGAGACAAGGAGCTGTCACGAGGAGGAGGAGGAGGAGGAGAGTACCTGAGGGGACCGGACCAGGAGCCGTAAGGAGGAGGAGGAGGAGGAGGAGGAGGAGGAGGAGGAGGAGGAGGAGGAGAGTACCTGAGGGGACTGGACCAGGAGCCGTCAGGAGGAGGAGGAGGAGGAGGAGGAGGAGGAGGAGGAGGAGGAGGAGGAGGAGGAGGAGGAGGAGGGAGTTCCTAAGACGGACGAGACAACACGCCATCAGGAGGAGGAGTATGGGAAGGAGAAGGGGGGGCTAGTGTGGAGGAGAAGGAGTGCTTGAGAGTTCAAATAAAATCCAAACCTAAATAATATACACATTTGTCATTTCTGGAAAAAAAAGAATAGATTAAAATCGATGATCGGGTTTGTTTTGAAAAAATCTGAGATTTTCGCCCAGCCCGCCCTAGTCGACTGGTAACCAGACGGTTGCTAGTTTGATCCCCGGTGTGTGAATGTGTGGCGCTCCGTGATGCAGATCCCCACGCGAGAGGGCGGGCCCTCTCGCGTGTGCCCTCTGGGCTGGACATGCCAACGGCCCGTTACGTGTTAGTTTCATTGGCTTAGCGGCGTGCTAAGCCGCTTAGCTTGGCCCACCTCGCCACCGCCGGGCGGCTGCAGGCTGCAGGTCAAAGGTCAAGGGATCACTAAGTGATTCTCTTCCTTTTTCCATCTAAGTCTGGGGAATTACCGTGGAATTACGTTGGTTCTTTTCGCCACTAAAATTGCACCTGGTAAAATGACCAACACCCATAGCATAGCGCAGCTAGCCGCAACGTAGCAGCAACACCCATAGCATAGCGCAGCTAGCCGCAACGTAGCAGCAACACCCAACGTTTAGCCGCCGGATCTCTCCAGGCTAATGCCAGCCGGGTTTGCGTGATCGTACTGACGCATTCAGAGGGATTGTTCGCCTGGCCGTAAAAAAATATTCCTGTGTTTTGGTATGCATTTGCATATGATTTAGCTCGACCCGGTTTGAGAACGAGATCGGCTACACAGAGCGATTCAGACGTTCTCAAAACGTGTCGAGCTAAATCATATGCAAATGCATACCAAAACACAGGCATATTTCTTTACGCCCATATTTTTTTATTTGCATATTGTTTTGTGCATTGTGTATCGGTCTTACACGTGTTTTTCATATTATTGCCGTTAAACATTTATTCAGATCAATCGCTGAATTACTAATTCTGAGGCCTTCAAAATAACAGCGTTTTGCTACCTTCGCAGAGAATCATATTTAGTTATTTATTCAACGATTTTGTCCAAAGCTACGTTTATGCATGCGTTTTTTAGATCCATGCCATTAATGAGAGGGTTAAGCCTTGCTTATGGAGGTCCCTTCAGGTGGACGGCAGACGTTGGGGTGTGAACCCACAACCTTTGTGTGTGCTGGGAGGCGAGCGCCCTGACCGGAACACATCCGGCCCTCAGCCGCTTATCTCGAGAACAGATCCGTCCTTCTTAATCCCCGAGCAGCCGCTGGTTGATTGGTTCTGTCTGTTGTGTTGTTTGTTGTGGTGTCTGTCTGTTGTGTTGTCTGTTGTGTTGTCCGTTTTGTTGTGTTGTGTTTTCTGTTATGTACAGTTGTGTTGTGTGTCTGTTGTGTTGTCTGTTGTGTTGTCTGTTGTGTTGTCCGTTTTGTTGTGTTGTGTTTTCTGTTGTGTACAGTTGTGTTGTGTGTCTGTTGTGTTGTCTGTTGTGGTGTGTCGTCTGTTGTGTTGTCTGTTGTGTTGTGTTGTGTTTTCTGTTGTGTACAGTTGTGTTGTGTGTCTGTTGTGTTGTCTGTTGTGGTGTGTCGTCTGTTGTGTTGTCTGTTGTGTTGTGTTGTGTTTTCTGTTGTGTACAGTTGTGTTGTGTGTCTGTTGGGTTGCGTCGTCTGTTGTGTTGTCTGTTGTGTTGTGTTGTGTTTTCTGTTGTGTACAGTTGTGTTGTGTGTCTGTTGTGTTGTCTGTTGTGGTGTGTCGTCTGTTGTGTTGTCTGTTGTGTTGTGTTGTGTTTTCTGTTGTGTACAGTTGTGTTGTGTGTCTGTTGTGTTGTGTCGTCTGTTGTCGGCGTGCGCACAACACGGCGCCAGCCAGAGTGGCCACGCACCACATGGCCGCGTTGATGATCTTCATGACGCACTCGTTGATGCACTGGCACACGTTGACCAGCGGCGCGCCTCGCTCGCCCATCTTGCCCAGCAGGAGGCCTGGGGAGAGAGAGAGAGAGAGAGGGGGCAGGATGTGATGTCACAGAGAACCTCTGTGAGTTTCTTACTTTGGCTTTGTGAATGGCTGTTGGTTTCCTTGTTCACACCTGCGTTTGTTTGCATGTGTTTGCGTGTCTTATTTTCATTTGTGTGTGTGTGCGCACATGTATAAATATATATATATATCTATATTCATATAGATATATATATATATGACGTCATACATACATACAGGTATATGTATGTACTGTATGTATTAATGTAGGATTCATGTATGTATGTATTGTGTGCATGCGTGCATTTGTGTGCATATATGTATGTGTGAGAGTATATACATATGTGTGTGTGTGTATATGCATTTGTGTGTGTATGCATGTCTGTGTGTACATGCATATGTGTGTGCATATGCATGTGTGAGTATACAGTATACGTGTGTGTGTGTGTGTATACGCATGTGTGTGTGTATACGCATGTGTGTGAGCACATGTATGCATGTATATGCATGTGTGAGTATATACGTGTGTGTGTGTGTGTGTGTGTGTGTGTATATATGCATGTGTGTGTGCACATGCATGTATATGCATGTGCATGTGCTTCTCACCCATGGTGGCGGAGAAGATGACGATCCCCAGCACGTTCATGCCCTTGCTGTTGCCGGGGATGATCTTGTACTTGATGTTGGGCGCCGGGGTGATCTCCAGGAACACGGGGTGGCCCAGCTGGGGGTTGTGGTAGTCGGGCATCACATACACGTAGTTGGCCTGGGACTCCTTCCCGCTGTCGGTCTGCACGATGGGGATCAGATCCGTCCGATACTGCGGGGGGGGGGGGGGGGGGGGTCAGAACGATGACGTCATTTAACCTCGTCTGATGCTTTTTAATGAATGAACTGCCCCGAGTCTGCATGTGTGTGCGTGTATGTGTGTGTGTGTATATGTATTTGTGTGTGTTTATGTATATGCATTAGTGTGTGTATATGTGTGTGTATGTATATGCATGTGTGCGTGTGTGTGCGTGTGTGTGTACACATGTGTTTGTATGCCTGTGCTGTCCAGGGTCTGTAAGCTAGCCCTCCCGGCTAACTGACAAGGTTACAGAGATGTTTTTCATTTGTTCTCTCTTTGCCAAACAATGAATGAGAACTAAATGAAACATGAGGGTTGGACTTCAGAGGAACACTGAGCCGCTCGTAGCTAGCTAGCAAGACTTCTAACCGCTCACCTGTTGAAAGGTTGCTTCGATCAAATTGGACGGGATCATATTCCTGTAATAGAAATGACACAATACTGTTCAGAACGATTTTATGATGTGGTCAAGGCTGATAATCTAATGTGAATAAGTTGCATGATGATTTCCTGAAGGTTGTGATACATTGAATTTACAGTTGTTATTTTGTGAATATCAGTTATCTATTAGACATGACATCAATGTCTGTCAAGTTAATATATATGTCATTACTTAATCTTTGCACACGATTTCAGTAAGCAATCAGATAAAAGAATGATTATAATAAAATAAAGATATGTAATAGCTATGCATTTGATACACACTTACGTTTGTACCTTCTCCGCCACATTTTCAACCAAAGAACAAAATATTAACCCCAACCCTACAAAAGTTATTTTTTATAAAAAATAAAGGTTTTATAAAAAGGGTGTGAAAACCTGCCGAAAGTGCCTCAACTGAAGGAAGAGTTTTACAGAAGGAAGAGGACAGACCCTGAAGCCCGAGGATCTCTCATGCCCTGTCTGTCAAACCCGTAACAGGACTCAGACGCAGCCCTCCGTTGTGGCTGGACCACCCGAGCACTGGACCCTCTGAATTTTATACAGTCTGAGGAGGCCGAACAGGATCGCTGTGTGGATGAATGACACCCGCTAAGGGTGTAGCGGCGAGGGCGTTCAGAGAAAGCATAAAGGCGCACAGGATGACGATATGGCCCAATCCCATTTCTACCCCTTACCCCTCCCCCTTGTTTTGAAGGGGTAAGAGTAAGGCCCAATCCCATTTCTATCCCTTACCCCTTCCCCTTCCCCCTTCCCCCTTCCCTTTCCCTTTCCCTTCCCCTTCCCCCTTCCCCCTTCCCCCTTACCCCTTCAAAACAAGGGGGAGGGGTAAAGGGAAGGGGTAAGGGGTAGAATTGGGCCTATAAGGGCACCCTTGTTCTGGGTCAAGCTGTAGGTCGTAGGAGTCCCAGGACGGACCTTCTCGAGGTTCCTCTTGAACCGCTCCCCAAACCTCAGAAGATATAAACATACCGGGCTGTCTGGGCATAACATTGGGTATAAAACTTTGTGTTGTCGTAACTATGTATTGCTCACTTTTTCATTTTAATTTTACTGCAATGTAGACAAGAGCAAGATGCTCACCAACGACCGTGGAACCATGCTTTGTTAGGCTTAGGTTTAAACAATGACAACTGCCCCCAGGAGCTTTTGGTTTAATATGGTCGTGAACCTTCTTCCAAACAGCAGCTGAGACCGCCAGTTCCAACCTTCAGCTGAGAAAGGTTTCTAGAATCTTCTCTGTGTAATATCTGCGGCCGTCCTCTGAGGGTTCACGTTGGGACGTAGCAGGGATTAAGGGATACCCTCTGCACTGAACACTTTGTTCTGTTGTGGGGGTAGTATGTGGTTTTATGTGGTATTATACAGTCCATCCTACAAACCACTGCCAAGCCACTTAGGCTTATACAATGAACACTAAGAATGGATGGTCATCTCCACAATGAACGTTAAACACATTTTCTTCATGCCCTATTTGGTGGATATAGAACATATACACAGTCTGATTATCAGGACAGGTGTTGGAACACTAGTCCACGTGTGGGAATGGCAGGACACGGATATGACAGGTGTTTGAATGCCAGGACAGTTGTTTCAATGCCAGGCAGGTTTTGGAATGCGAGGACAGGTGTTGGAATGCTAGGACAGGTGTTGGAATGCTAGGACAGGTGTTGGAATGCGAGGACAGGTGTTGGAATGCTAGGACAGGTGTTGGAATGCGAGGACAGGTGTTGGAATGCTAGGACAGGTGTTGGAATGCGAGGACAGGTGTTGGAATGCTAGGACAGGTGTGAGGCAGACAAGGGTCGACGGGGCCAGGTACCTGATGAGGTCGAGCAGGGCGTCCGCCGAGGTCATGACGGGGCCGGAGCCGCCATGGTGACCGGACTCCTTCTCCGAGCCGGTTCCCGGGTGGATGATGAGCACCAGGACGATACCGACGATGACGGCAATGAAGGTGGTCCAGAGGTAGTAGGTGATGGTCAGGACCCCCAGCCGGCCGCTGGCCTTGGTGTCCATGGCAGACAGGCCGGACATGAGGCTACAGGGGCAGGAAGGTCTGGTGTTTAGGGGGGAGGGACTTCCCTTCGTACGGACTCTGTGTTCGGACTCGTGTTCGGACAGGAAGGTCTGGTGGTTCGGGGGGAGGGACTTCCCTTCGTAAGGACTCTGTGTTCGGACAGGAAGGTCTGGTGGTTCGGGGGGAGGGACTTCCCTTTCGTAGGCACAGGGACAGGAAGGTCTGGTGGTCCGGGGGGGAGGGACTTCCCTTCGTAAGGACTCGGTGTTCGGACAGGAAGGTCTGGTGGTCCGGGGGGGAGGGACTTCCCTTCGTAAGGACTCGTGTTCGGACAGGAAGGTCTGGTGGTCCGGGGGGGAGGGACTTCCCTTCGTAAGGACTCGGTGTTCGGACAGGAAGGTCTGGTGGTCCGGGGGGGAGGGACTTCCCTTCGTAAGGACTCGTGTTCGGACAGGAAGGTCTGGTGGTCCGGGGGGGAGGGACTTCCCTTCGTAAGGACTCGGTGTTCGGACCCCGAGCCCAGATTCTACCCAGAGGAATATTTGAGCAGGATGACGGCTACATACTCAGAAATGGTCACTTTCAAGTCGCTCGGATAAACACATCTGCTAATTGACGACAGGGGATCAATGAGGAGTCGGGGGTAGGAGCATGGGGGGGGGTCCAAAATCCTTTCCGTTTTTTGGACTGGATTTCAGTCTGATTTTTTTTTTTTTAATTCGGCTCCCAGTGAGGGTATATAATTCACTTTCCATTCGCAGCATCAGCATATTGACTTAGCCTTGTATTGACTTAGACTTAGCCATCCAGGCATTGAAGTTTGCGTGTCACATGGTATTTCAGTCCGGCCGGGGAATCATTACGGCCCTACGTTGTTCAGAAAGCACCACCCAATCAGAGGGACTCTCTCGTGCTAACCTCTTGTCTTAGTTGAGTCGTAAGTGTAACCAAAACACCTCCTCCGATGAAAAGTGCAGATTTTCATCTTTTAACATTGATATTCAGTCCCGGTTGACTCCAAGGCCACCCGTTCCTTGGGTGCCACATTGTTATGAAGTTTATCTCGACTAAAACTCCCTCCCATGATGGTACGGTGGTGGGGGAGGGAGATGGATGCGTTAGGGTTCAAATCTAAATTGTACTGAAAGCCAATTGTTTATGGCTCATGCCTGCTTATGGGAGAAAGTCGATACATAGAACCTATGTAGTGAGGTGACGTGCTGCAGCCTATCAGATAGACGCAAGACTTTTTACCAACTGCCCTAAAATGTATATTCATCAGCCAGCTAGAACCTTTCCCGATTCAAAATCCATTAATGCATTTACTAACCCTATTGTTAAATGTTGACAGGTTCAGAAACGGGGGCTCTCCCCGGACGAAAGACACAACTGGTCCCCCTACCCTACCGCTGATTGTTCCTCTCCTCTCTCCTCTTGTTCATTTTTGGGAGAGGCTTTCAACGGCCAGACTGATGGTCAGAGAGAACGTGAACGTTCCCCGCGGCCACACAGCCGCCAGGCTCCCCCCGGATCACAAAGCTGTCCTGTTGTTGTCATATCAGCGCGGTACCTGGAGGTGATGAGGGGCAAGATCAACATCTTCAGCATCCTCATCAGCAGCTCTCCGGGGAAGGAGAAGTAGATCTTGGCCTGCAGAAAAGCAGAGATTGGGAGGATCAACTGAACCATTTATATTAAATTCTAAAAGTGTGAAATGTGTTTGATTTATATGTTAGATATGCATGGTATCCACTTTAATTCATGTTTGTTGCATGATATAACAACGGTACTCTTCTATCGGTGGTTTTGATTATGCTAACGCATTGCCAACGTGTTGCTAACGTGATGCAGACGGCGCCCTGTGATTTCTCCCGCCAGGTAAGGCCCTCAGTGGTGGATGAGAGCCAGTTGTAGGCCTACATAAACCGGTTCAGTAAGTGAAAGCTCACCTAAAGAACATAATAATAATAATAATAATAATAACAATAATAATAACAATAATAATAGCCTACACAATTCAAGGCATCGCTTTAAATAGAAAATAGTAAACAATCGAACAATTCGAGCGAACAATGTGAATGAAATTTAAAAGGGTAAAAGTAGCCTATATTTAACAATTAAGTCATACAGCCTCAATGTGAAGCACATGTGTTGTAGGCCAGGGGATCTGCACATAATACCAATATTTCTACGTATGAAAGTATATAGCTGTCACACACTTTTTATCTATGTAGGCCTGTTATATTTGTATCCTAATACTAACTATTGTGCATAGTGGTGATCCTAATTATCCCTAGGGGTGGGGTGGTGGGGTCGGATGGCTATGTAACAGAGTCCATATGACCACAGAACCCGAATTGCTACAATCACGATATTCTACTTTACTTTATACAACATTTTAAACCCGAATCGCCCATAAAACATTTCAGCTTTTCCTGCATCCATCCATCTATTCCCACCCTGTCGGTCTACCAGGCCTTGGAGGTGGGGACAGTATGCGCCCTGCCGTACCTGCGTGGAGAGGTTGAATGACCTCAGGAGGAAGCCCAGCACGCAGCCCGTCACCACGGCGAACACAGACAGCGTCAAGAGGCCGTTCCGCCGGCAGTAGTCCTTCACATACTCCCGGACTTTTACCGACACCATGTTCCTAAACATCCTACGTAACATCTCCATGTCAAGCTCCTCGTCTCAATAGTCCCCCGAAAGTGAGGCAGCTGTTTGTATTTCAGGTGAAGGGGTGTGTGCTGGAGGGTGTGTGTGTGTGTGATGCTGTGTGTAAGTTGTACGTGGGTGCAGTTGGTAGGTGTGTGTGTGTGTGTGCTCGTATTGCGGTCCAACTTTACACTGAAGAGCTCAACCAGCCGCAAATAGGAAGCACCGGCTAATCAATTCCCTGTACATCGTGGGGCTAACAGGATGAGCATATTAAGGGCTAAATGCATCCATGCGTGCTTCATGACTCTCCAGCTGGTAGCTTCAACTCTCAATAATTTGTTATGATTACTTGGAACCACATGCCTTTCGTTTTCGTTCCACTCATACCGACCGTTTTTCATTATCTATTATTAGCCTTACGTTACAATGACCCAATTTATTTACACTTTATGTTCCACTGGTATTTCTACCAGTGGAACATAAAGCTGGGACACAATGAACAGTGAGTTATATTTTCAACGAAACTGCACATTATTTTCTACTTCAATAACCTGAAAATATACTTACAAAAATTATAATGATAACAATAAGCTGTAACTAAGTAATAAATCATAAGGAATTGAAACTTACTAACTAATAATAATGACAATGAATTGATAGTGCGTTCTCACCAATTTACACCTACAACTGTCACAAGTTTACCTGTCACACATTTACTTGTGGTAGGCCTACCTTTCGTACACAGACCTGGCCTCCACTCAGAGTATTGTAATTGCGACCTAGACACATGTGCTGCCACTGTTTTAAACCCATCAGGCAAGCGAAGGAAAGCCTGTTGCATGTTGTGTGCCACAAGACAAAGGCTAATGAAGTAAAGAATACTGTTTGTGTGAGTTAATGTTTTATTACCCACATGAATCCAACTTTACTGAATCAAACAAAACCTAAAACGTAATCTGCCAACTGGTCAGAGAAGTAGGCTATTGTTGATTTATTCGCCAGAAATAAAATAATTAGCAATGAGCAATATGAAAAAATAATATAATCTTTAACATCCACTTGAAACGAGTCCAGAAAGCATGGAAAGAGGGCATTCTCTTGCGCTGTAAACACTGGGTTCTGTCAGTGCCGTGCCATGCTAATTCGGAAGGTAGGCTAACCACGTCTGCTAAGATCAAGGAGTCAAGACGTGTCAAGTTAGCGGCCAAGCTAACCTCGGGACAGCTCAATTCTTTGCAGTCAGACAATGACGACAGACGTCACACGTGGTTGATCCCATAAAGTCCTGATCCTTGTATTTGGACGATGGACGAGGAGCAATTGCTAGACACACGCACGCACACACATATAAACACACACGCACGCACACACACACACACACACACACACACACACACACACACACACACACACACACACACACACACACACACACACACACACACACACACACACACACACACACACACACGACAGAGGGAGCTGCCTCACCCACCTCCTACCCTGGGCGAGCTTACAGGGGAGGAAGTCAACCTTTCTAACTAAATTGTGAGAGTAAATTGAGTATTTGCACCCTTTTAATGTTTACACTGCCGAATAGAACGCACATACATAATTTGTTATTTTAATTTTTCTCCCCAAAATATTGTTGCACCGTTGATGGGGTAACTCTGCTGAATATAGTTCTAAGCAGGGTCACACAAAAAAAAGTTTGAGAACCACTGGGCTATAGGCGTTAACAATGGAAGCTAACTCATAAATCTTCTCCAGCCTTTACCTTATTGGCCAGCAACATGTAACCTTCATAAGATACAACAACAGCAATTTGTTGAATTATTGTTATCGCTTTTGTTTTGCATGGAGGCATTGCCCGGTTGGGAATAACTGATTGATAACAGTAATAGGGGAAAGGATGGTTGAGGTGTTTTTTTAAACTGCCAGCCAATTTGGTTCTCGGTTTGAATCCCTGTTGTTTACAGGGATTCGACATGTGTGTGTCCTTGAGAAAGATGCTCTCATGTCCTTCCTGCTCCTGAAATAAAAACATACGTTGTTAACCCTTCAACCCACCGTATACCTCTCTTTTCCCTCTGCTGTCTTTGGCGGCATTAAAGCTATATAAAAGCAATATATATATATATATATATATTGTATATATATATATATATATATATATATATACATACATAAGAACATTCGATATTAATGTGACATAAATGTGGGTAGTTAAAATTGAGTTAATAGTTCCATTTTGAGGGACAGTTAAAAACGATGGGATTGTGGCTTATTCATATATGTGAAAGAGCTTAAGCTATGAAATTTGTGTTTAGTGAACTGTAGCTATTCAAGTGCTTTCCAGTCTTAAGTGAAGTGCACCTCTGTCAATTGAGATACACAAGGTCAGTGGAAATCGAATCTAGGCCTGAGGTTTCCAGAAGCGTCTCTTGATATTACAGTGAAAACAGGCAGCTCAATGACATCCTCTTGTGGCCAACCAAAGTCATTACAATAAAGACGAGTCGACTCTTTTCGTGTTGTATTCAATACGTAGGAGTTGTATTTAATATGTTGTAGTTGAGGTTCTAGTTGTATTTAACATGTTGTAGTTGAAGTTCTAGTTGTATTTTTTAATTTGTTTTAGTTGCTTTGGTAATTATTTTTTTGTTTGCATTAATACTTTGCATTCTTATTGTTTTGTATTGTATTTGTATCCTGTGTTTTTTCGCTGCAACGAACACACCTCTCCTATGGGGGATAATAAAGTTGTATCTAATCTAATATGTTTAATATCTTGAAGATATGACAGTAGTTTTATGTTATATGTGTTATTTGAGGTGGAACTTGTATATATAAGTTGAGGTTCAAGACTAGTTGTAGTAAATATGTGTTAGTTGAGGTCAAAGTTTTATGTAACATCTCGTAGTGGAGGTAGTATTGTTATTTAGTAGTTAAGGTAGTAGTTGTATGTAATATGTTGTGGTTGAGTCAGTAGTTACATGTAATATGTGGTAGTTGAGGTAGTAGTTGTATGTATTAAGTTGGAGTTGAGGTAGTTGTATGCAGTAGTTGAGGTAGTAGTTGTATGTAACACGTGGTAGTTGAGGTAGTACTTGTATGTTTAATAATGCTGAGGAATCTAATGCTGGCTCTTGGTTGAGGCCCCTGGTTAGAGCCAGCTCTGTGCTCAGCGCTCTGTGTCAGAGTCTCTTCCCCCTCAGCAGCTGCAGCAGGTTCCTGCTGTAACAGCTCAGTGTCTACGCAGTGTGACTGAGGGAGGTTTTTGTACGGCTCTCAATCACTGTGTGAACACATTGACACTGTTTAGCCAGTGGTAACTCTTACAGTGATAAACTGCTGCATCTTCACGCTGGGCGCCGTTGATGGTCAGAGAGAAGTCAGTGCTGCCTCCACTGCCACTAAACCGAGCCGGTGTTGATGATTCAAGTGTACTTGTATATCTTATGATGAGCTTGGGTTCTTCTCCAGGTTTCTGTTGGTACCAGAATAAATAGGTATTGCTGTACACCGCTGGGTTTGTTTTACAGGTCAGAGTGACTGTGGATCCTGGAGTAAAGGACACTACTGGTGTCTGAGTCACAGTCACCTGACTGCTGGTTCCTGTAGGAAACAAACAAACCAAACATTGAGTTATCCAATAGAAAACACAAGCAAACAGAGAAGGGTGGTCCACATTTTGACTGAGTGGAATGAACCAACCTGTTAAGGATCCACAGACCACTGTCCAGAAAAGGAGGGTGAGGTGATTCATGGTTGCCACGGTTTCTGGGGTGTTTAGTGACAGCTCTGAGTCCTGCAGTGTTGAACTCAGAGGACTTTAAACCCTCTCAGAACCCCAGTTTCAGCTGAGCATGCAAAGCTTCCTCTATATGGAAATGACCTGTTTCCACTCATCAGACTGGGGGTGAGAGTGACTGCAGACGTTCTGGGAGGACCGCTGTATCTCTTCTACATTCACACTTTTGGAATACAAATACAGATTTAATGGAAACTATTGGGATTTAAAATGTGTTATATTTCTCTGGTTAAATTGATCTGGGTTTGTATGAAATCCTTTAATTTTATTATTTTGATGAAATGTATTCTCATAACATTATTTACTAAAACTAGAATAATAGATAATAATTTATTGTTCAGTTTTTAATAAATGCATGATTATAACATTGTCTTGAGGTTTTTTAATGAGTCAAATGATTGGACTAATGTTAAAGCAATCCACTGTTTGTTAGTGATCCTTCAACAATTATATGAAAATATATGTTGAATAAATACATTTGTTTAATCCATGTACATTCAGACAATAGATAAAAAATTATAATAATTGTTTGAGCGAATCAAATATTGAATGATTCAGAGATTTTTGTCAAAAAGCGAGTGATTGTGTGACAGTAAGATAAGCCTTTAATATGCGGGAGGTTTTTGTACAGCCTCTTAACGAGTTTGTATCACTGTGGTACACTTTTGGTGGAGGCACCAAACTCATCGTTGACTGTAAGTACAAGGACACTTTTTTGTATCGTACAAACTTAGAAAACTACCTTTTGATTAACTTACATGGAAAGATAGATTTAGATTTTCTTTGTTTTTAACTAATTTAATTTTTCGTAGGATAGGCTAATGACAGTTTAAACATCATTTAATGGAGTTCAGTCGTTCGATTTTATTGTTGACACTTTTTCCAAATCATGTCTTTCTTATGAGAATTCATAATTTATTGAAAACATTATTGATTTACTTTTAACTACATTATATTGAAAATCAAGTTTCAATCAGGTTCTGTTTTAAAAGCAAAAAATGCAGTCATCATTTAATGAATATAATATTATATCCGTATTATGTGCTTATAATATCCTGTTAAGAGTTTTCTTGCAAAATCCGAAATGAAATATAAAAAAAAGGAAGTGAAAGAAATATTTATTAAGATGGCAACCTGGCAGTTGACATGTGTCATGAATAAGGTTGTATACATTTCCACTTTACAATAAACAACATTTCTTGATGAATGCTGTTGTTCCCTTCCCTCTGTGCTCCTATGAGGCTGATGTTAACTGAGCCTGTTGTCCACTCCTCTCTCTCTCTTCCAGTGGGAGTGGTGCAGCCCACGCTGAGCGTCCTCCCTCCCTCCAGAGTGGAGCTGGAGCAGGGCAATGCTACACTGCTGTGTGTGGCCAGTGGGGGCTTCCCCTCAGACTGGAAGCTTGGCTGGAAGGTGGGGGGCAGCAGCAGGTCTGGGGGGGTGTCTGATAGCCTGGGGGTCCAGGGGAAAGATGGCCACTACAGCTGGAGCAGCACCTTGACCCTCCCTGCAGACCAGTGGAGGAAGGCGGGCTCAGTGAGCTGTGAGGCCAGTAAGAATGGCCAGACGCAGCCTGTCACTCAAACCCTGAATCCTGGAGAGTGTTCAGAGTAGAGAGGCTCCAGCATGGAGGTACTGGAGGATACAGATCTCCTCTGACACGTCTGCTTTATGTCTCTCAGTCTCAGGTGGCACCGCAGCTTTTGTTGATTTACATTAATATAACATCATCCTTTCTGGTTTTTACCCCTTGGTTGTGTTGGTCTCATGTTGAACATTTAATAAAGATGTAAAGAATATATTCTTTCTAGTCATAATTTACTATCATTCATCTTCTGTATTTTAGAATGAATGTGGCTTCTAATGAGCATATAAAACCTCTGCTATCTTAATTTTACAAATGTCAGCACCATTTAGAATGAAGGTTTAAAGCTATAGTTCTTATCTCTGAAAGTGCAAAGTGTTGGTTGTGGGGATGTTGTTGGAAAGTGTGTTCACTTTATTCAGTGGACCAGTGTCAGTCATAGAGCCACTGCTGCTGAAATGACCCACGTGACAGACTGACTTTATGTCGATTCATATAATAATAGTTCAGAGAGAGGTCCAGGTTTCTGCAGATACCATCTTAGAAACATGTAAAAGTAAGTCTCAAAAGACATTCCGTTTCTCCCACCCAGATATAAGAAACCCTAGCAGGCTGAGTTGCAGAAACAGTAACATATTCATTCATAATGTCCGTCTATGAGTCAGACCAAACCGACGTCGCAAAAAAGTGTGTTTCATTAAACGTATTCTGTGAGCAGTGAACTGTAGATATTCAAATGATGTCCATTTTTAGCTGATGTGCACCTGTCACTCTTGAGTGACAGAAAGTCAGTGGAATTGTAGGGCGGAGGTTTTCAAAGGAGTCTCTGGAGATTCCAGCGAAAGCAGTATGTGTGTGCATTTCTCCATACTAGCTCAATGTCGCTCTCTAGTGTCCGACCAACGCCATTACAATAAAGGCAGATTCCATGAACTCCCCTATCTTCAGGTTTTATTTAATAAACAGCTGGCTTCAATCCATTCATAATACTAATAATAAGAAAGTCGTTCCTTTCATCAGGACGCAAGCTGCTTTAAATGTGGGTGACAAAGAACAAAACAACGTGAAAGATTATATTTTGAAACAATCAAAACAATAAATAAACTAATAAATAAGAAAAGATCATGTTCCAAAGTCCAGGCCCAGTAAGTGGGTCTTCAGGCAGCTCTAAAAAACGTCTGAGGGACGGAGATTCCGGGAGGGGGAGTAGGGTCTGAGGAGCTGTGAGAGGAGCGGGGGCTAGAGGGACTGGGGAGGAGGAGGAGGAGGAGGAGGAGGAGGAGGAGGAGGAGGAGGAGGAGGAGGGGGAGCAGGAGGAGGAGGAGGAGGAGGAGGGGGAGCAGGAGCAGGAGGAGGAAGAGGAGGAGGAGGAGGTGCTACAGGACCTTAATGGGAGCCGGTGGAATACAACATGTTGTATTCAACGTGTTGAAGTATTAGTTGTATGTAATACGTGGTAGTTCAAGTAGTAGTTGTGTATGGTAGTTGAGGTAGAACTTGAATGTAATACGTGGTAGTTGAGGTAGTAGTTGTATGTAACACGTGGTAGTTGTACTTGTATGTTTAATAATGCTGAGGAATCTAATGCTGGCTCTTGGTTGAGGCCCCTGGTTAGAGCCAGCTCTGTGCTCAGCGCTCTGTGTCAGAGTCTCTTCCCCCTCAGCAGCTGCAGCAGGTTCCTGCTGTAACAGCTCAGTGTCTACGCAGTGTGACTGAGGGAGGTTTTTGTACGGCTCTCAATCACTGTGTGAACACATTGGGATTATGGTAACTCTGACAGTGATAAACTGCTGCATCTTCACGCTGGGCGCCAGTGATGGTCAGAGAGAAGTCAGTGCTTCTTCCACTGCCACTAAACCGAGCTGGTGTTGGGGATACAAGGGTACTTATATAGCGTATGATGAGCTTGGGGGCTTCTCCAGGTTTCTGTTGGTA
Source organism: Gadus macrocephalus (assembly GCF_031168955.1). NCBI lineage: Eukaryota > Metazoa > Chordata > Actinopteri > Gadiformes > Gadidae > Gadus > Gadus macrocephalus. Next base: position 18,209,436 of record NC_082386.1, read on the forward strand.
CCAGAATAAATAGGTATTGCTGTACACCGCTGGGTTTGTTTTACAGGTCAGAGTGACTGTGGATCCTGGATTAAAGGACACTACTGGTGTCTGAGTCACAGTCACCTGACTGCTGGTTCCTGTAGAAAACAAACAAACCAAACATTGAGTTATCCAATAGAAAACACAAGCAAACAGAGAAGGGTGGTCCACATTTAGACTGAGTGGAATGAACCAACCTGTTAAGGATCCACAGACCACTGTCCAGAAAAGGAGGGTGAGGTGATTCATGGTTGCCACGGTTTCTGGGGTGTTGAGTGACAGCTCAGAGTCCTGCAGTGTTGAACTCAGAGGACTTTAAACCCTCTCAGAACCACAGTTTCAGCTGAGCATGCAAAGCTTCCTCTGTATGGAAATGACCTGTTTCCACTCATCAGACGGGGGTGAGAGTGACTGCAGACGTTCTGGGAGGACCGCTGTATCTCTTCTACATTCACACTATTGGAATACAAATTCAGATTTACCGGAAACTATTGGAATTTATAACGTATAACATTTTATCTGGTTGAAGCCAATCCTGGTTTGTATGAAATCCTTTAACTTTCCATTTGTTTGAAAGAAATTGTCGTTACATTATTACCTGAACCCAGAATAATAGATGAAAACATATTGTTCTGTACATAATGAATGCATGAATATAACATTGGCTTGAAGGTTTTTTATGAAGTCAAATTAATAGACATGTTTTAAAACAATAAACCTTTTGTAAAAGAGCCTTTAAAAATGTTATGACAATAAATGAATGATGAATGTATTTCATCAAATTACTATACATTCATAAAATTACTATATATTAATTATAATATTTCCAATGAATCAAATATTGACTAATTCATCCATTTTAGTGAAAAGCCAGCGTTTGTGTGTCAGTGAGATGAGTCTTAGTGTGCAGGAGGTTTTTGTACAGCCTCTTAATGAGTTTGTATCACTGTGGTGGACTTTTGGTGGAGGCACCAAACTCATCGTTGACTGTAAGTACAAGGACACTTTTCTTTGCCTGGAATATTTAACTTTCTCTAAATATAATTAAGGGTGATAATCTTATGTTTTGGAATTTTCTATATTTTTAATTTCTTGTCGTTTTTTTAAAGATAAGCTGAGGACAAAGTGTAAATATATTGTGGTACAGAGTTCTGACTTTTAAAATACACTGCATACGTTAGATATGTTCTACAATATAATGTATTCCATGAAAGACCTCATTATTGCTGTGGCATTATTCATTTATTGAATTGGCAAATCAGTCACATTTAAGTTTGAAGAAATTCACACTTGTCGATTAATGTTAACCCAATAAAATGCTAAATTTTGAAGTTCAATCATTTTAAATATAAACAAGTTGTTACCGTTTTAATGAAGAGATTTTAAACACAATGGTTTCCTTTCTCTTTAATGTCACCAACTGCTGGTGAACAGGAAGCTGTCCCTTCCCTCTGTGCTCCTATGAGGCTGATGTTAACTGAGCCTGTTGTCCACTCCTCTCTCTCTCTCTTCCAGTGGGAGTGGTGCAGCCCACGCTGAGCGTCCTCCCTCCCTCCAGAGTGGAGCTGGAGCAGGGCAGTGCTACACTAGTGTGTGCGGCCAGTGGGGGCTTCCCCTCAGACTGGAAGCTTGGCTGGAAGGTGGGGGGCAGCAGCAGGTCTGGGGGGGTGTCAGATAGCCTGGGGGTCCTGGGGAAAGATGGCCACTACAGCTGGAGCAGCACCTTGACCCTCCCTGCAGACCAGTGGAGGAAGGCGGGCTCAGTGAGCTGTGAGGCCAGTAAGAATGGCCAGACGCAGCCTGTCACTCAAACCCTGAATCCTGGAGAGTGTTCAGAGTAGAGAGGCTCCAGCATGGAAGAACTGGAGGATACAGATCTCCTCTGACACGTCTGCTTTATGTCTCTCTGTCTGAGGTGACTCTGCAGCTTTTGATGATTTACATTAATGTAACTCGTGTTTGATTCATTGACATTATGCTCTCTGGTTTTTACCCCTTGCTTTCTCACATGTTGAATCAAATAAAAATGCAAAAAATACAATATTTCTTGTTATATTTTCCAATCATGTCAAATCTGTTTCTCTTTCTACCAATGAGCATATCAAACATATGTAATCTTAATTAGACAAGTTTCATCACCATTGTGAATGAAGGCTTAAAGCTATGGCGTGTATCTCTGAATGAGCAAAGTGTTGGTTGTGTGGATGTTGTTGTAAAGTGTGTTCAGTGTATTCAGTGGACCAGTGTCAGTCATAGAGCCACTGCTTCTGAAATGACCCATGTGTGTCAGACTGACTTTATGTCACTTCATATAATAGTAGTTCAGAGAGATGTCCAGGTTTCTGCAGATACAAACTCAGACACATGTAAAATTACGGCTCGAAAAACATTCAGTATCCCTCACCAAGACATAAGAACCCTATAATGCTGAGTGGGGGAAACAGTAACATATTCATAATGTCAGAGTCAAAGACCAAACCGACATGGCTAAAATATGTGTTTCTTTAAACGTATTCTGTGAGCAGTGAACCATAGCTATTCAAATGATGTCCAGTTTTAGCAGATGTGCACCTGTGTCTCTCGAGTGACAGAAAGTCAGTGGAAATGTAGGGCTGAAACTTTCAGAAGAGTCTCTGGAGATTCCAGGGAAAGCAGTATGTGTGCATGTCTCCATACCAGCTCAATGACGCCCTCTAGTGTCAAACCAACGCTATACAATAAGGACTGATTACATGAACTAAATTATGTCCAGGTTTTATGAAATATATAGCAGACTATATTCTATTCATAATAATACAAATAAAGTCGTTCCTTTCATCAGGACCCAAGCTGCTTTAAGTGTTGTGGACACAGAACAAGAAAATATGAAATATTATATTTTCAAACAATAAATAAATGAATCAATAAGAAAAGATCATGTTCCAAAGTCCAGGCCCAGTAAGTGGGTCTTCAGGCAGCTTGTGAAAACGCAGATGGATCCAGCGTTGAGGATCTCCCGGGGAGCGAGTTCCACAGAGTGGGGGCAGCCACCCTAAAGGCTCTGTCCATAGCTGAAGTCCCTAACCCGGGGTGGGGGGGTGGGGGGGGGTAAAGCAGTCCGTGGTCTGAGGGACGGAGATTCTGGGAGGGGGAGTAGGGTCTGAGGAGCAGTGAGAGGAGCGGGGGCTAGAGGGACTGAGGGGTGAGGAGGAGGAGGAAGAGGAAGAGGAAGAGGAAGAGGAGGAGGAGGAGGAGGAGGAGGGGGAGGGGGAGGAGGAGGAGGTGCTACAGGACCTTAATGGGACCCGGTGGAGGTGGATGAGGGGGGGGGGGATTGGTACACTGGAGCCGATCCAGGGCTCTGAGGGGACCCCCCAGTGAGGGACGGCCCCAGTCTGGACATGTTTCTGAGGGGGTCCAATGCCTATCTGTTGATGGACTCCATGTGGGGAACCAGTGATAGGGATGAGTCTGGGACCCCCCAGGTTGGGGACTGGAGAGAAGGGGCAGACGGAGCAGCCGTCCATGGAAGGACCAGATCCCCGACCTTCTGGGGCCTGGGGGGCCCCAACCAGGACTCTGTCTTCTTACTGCTGAGTTGGAGGAGGTTGGCAGACATGCAGAGTGGGGTGGGGGGGGGGGGGGGGGGGGGTCATGTAATATGTTGAAGTTGAGGTTGTAGTTGCATTCAATATGTTGACGTTTGAGTTGCAAAGTATTGCAGTTGAGGTAGTAGTTGCATGTATGATATTGTAGTTGAGGTAGTAGTTGTGTTACTTGGTAGTTGGGGTAGTCGTTGTATCTAATATATGGTAGTTGAGGTAGTAGTTGTGTGTTTAATAATGCTGAGGAATCTAATGCTGGCTCTTGGTTGAGGCCCCTGGTTAGAGCCAGCTCTGTGCTCAGCGCTCTGTGTCAGAGTCTCTTCCCCCTCAGCAGCTGCAGCAGGTTCCTGCTGTAACAGCTCAGTGTCTACGCAGTGTGACTGAGGGAGGTTTTTGTACGGCTCTCAATCACTGTGTGAACACACTGACACTGTTTAGTTCGTGGTAACTCTGACAGTGATAAACTGCTGCATCTTCACCCTGGGCGCAGTTGATGGTCAGAGAGAAGTCAGTGCTGCTTCCACTGCCACTAAACCGAGCTGGTGTTGGTGATACAAGTTGTCCTATATATTTTAGGATGAGCTTGGGGGCTTCTCCAGGTTTCTGTTGGTACCAGTGTAGACGATTGCCACCGTAAACCGCTGGGTTTGTTTTACAGGTCAGAGTGACTGTGGTTCCTGGATTAAAGGACACTACTGGTGTCTGAGTCACAGTCACCTGACTGCTGGTTCCTGTAGAAAACAAACGGACCAAACATTGAGTTATCCAATAGAAAACACAAGCAAACAGAGAAGGGTGGTCCACATCTTGACTGAGTGGAATGAACCAACCTGTTAAGGATCCACAGACCACTGTCCAGAAAAGGAGGGTGAGGTGATTCATGGTTGCCACGGTTTCTAGGGTGTTGAGTGACAGCTCTGAGTCCAGCAGTGTTGAACTCAGAGAACTTTAAACCCTCTCAGAACCTCAGTTTCAGCCGAGCATGCAAAGCTTCCTCAATATGGAAATGGCCTGTTTCCACTCATCAGACGGGGGTGAGAGTGACTGCAGACGTTCTGGGAGGACCGCTGTATCTCTTCTACATACACACCATTGGAATACAAATTCAGATTTAATGGAAACTATTGGAATTTAAAATGCATAACATTTTATCTGTTTGAAGCCAATCCTGGTTTGTATGAAATCCTTTAACTTTCTATTTGTTTGAAATAAATTGTCGTTTCATTATTACCTGAACCCAGAATAATAGATAAAAACATATTGTTCTGTACATAATAAATGCATGAATATAACATTGGCTTGAAGGTTTTTTATGAAGTCAAATTAATAGATATGTTTTAAAACAATAAACCTTTTGTAAAAGAGCCTTTAAAAATGTTATGACAATAAATGAATAAATGAATGATGAATGTATTTCATTAAATTACTATACATTCATAAAATTACTATATATTAATTATAATATTTCCAATGAATCAAATATTGACTAATTCATCCATTTTAGTGAAAAACCAGTGTTTGTGTGTCAGTGAGATGAGTCTTTAGTGTGCGGGAGGTTTTTGTACAGCCTCTTAATGAGTTTGTATCACTGTGGTACACTTTTGGTGGAGGCACCAAACTCATCGTTGACTGTAAGTACAAGGACACTTTTCTTTGCCTGGCATATTTAACTTTCTCTAAATATAATTAAGGGTGATAATCTTATGTTTTGGAATTTTCTCTATTTTTCATTTCTTGTCGTTTTTTTAAAGATAAGCTGAGGACAAAGTGTAAATATATTGTGGTACAGAGTTCTGACTTTTAAAATACACTGCATACGTTAGATATGTTCTACAATATGATGTATTTCATGAAAGACCTCATTATTGCTGTGGCATTATTCATTTATTGAATTGGCAAATCAGTCATATTTAAGTTTGAAGAAATTCACACTTGTCGATTAATGTTAACCCAATAAAATGCTAAATTTTGAAGTTCAATCATTTTAAATATAAACATGTTGTTACCGTTTTAATGAAGAGATTTTAAACACAATGGTTTCCTTCCTCTATAATGTCACCAACTGCTGGTGAACAGGAAGCTGTCCCTTCCCTCTGTGCTCCTATGAGGCTGATGTTAACTGAGCCTGTTGTCCACTCCTCTCTCTCTCTTCCAGTGGGAGTGGTGCAGCCCACGCTGAGGGTCCTCCCTCCCTCCAGAGTGGAGCTGGAGCAGGGCAGTGCTACACTAGTGTGTGTGGCCAGTGGGGGCTTCCCCTCAGACTGGAAGCTTGGCTGGAAGGTGGGGGGCAGCAGCAGGTCTGGGGGGGTGTCAGATAGCATGGGGGTCCAGGGGAAAGATGGCCACTACAGCTGGAGCAGCGCCTTGACCCTCCCTGCAGACCAGTGGAGGAAGGCGGGCTCAGTGAGCTGTGAGGCCAGTAAGAATGGCCAGACGCAGCCTCTCACTCAAACCCTGAATCCTGGAGAGTGTTCAGAGTAGAGAGGCTCCAGCATGGAGGTACTCGAGGATACAGATCTCCTCTGACACGTCTGCTCTATGTCTCTCTGTCTCAGGTGGCCCCGCAGCTTTTGATGATTTACATTAATATAACATGTCTGATTCATTAACGTTATGCCTTCAGATTTTTACCCGTTGCTTGTGTTGGTCACATGTTGAACATTGAATAAAGATATAAAGAATAAATTCTTCCTTGTCATCATTTACTATCGTTTATCTTCTGTATTTTCGAATTAATGTGGCTTCTAATGAGCATATAAAACCTCTGCCATCTTCATCAAACAAATTTCCCCACGGGGGGAGGCTATGATGTATATCTCTGAATGAGCAAAGTGTTGGTTGTGTGGATTTCCTTGTAAAGTGTGTACAGTGTATTCAGTGGAGCAGTGTCAGTCATAGAGCCACTGCTGCTGAAATTACCCACGTGTCAGACTGACTTTCTGTCACTTCATATAATAGTAGTTCAGAGAGATGTCCAGGTTTCTGCAGACACGATCTCAGAAAGATAGAAAATTACGCCTCAAAATAAATGCGGTATCCCTCACCAAGACATAGGAACCCTAGCATGCTGAGTGGGGGGAACAGTAACATATTCATAAATGTCTGTTTATGAGTCAAAGACCAAACCGACAAACGCTAAAATATGTGTTTCTTTAAACGTATTCTGTGAGCAGTGAGCTGTGGCTATTCAAATGATGTCCAGTTTATTTCAGCAGATGTGCACCTGTGTCTCTTTAGAGACAGAAAGTCAGGGTAAATGTAGTGCTGAGACTTTCAGAAGAGTCTCTGGAGATTCCACTGAAAGCGGTGTGTGTGCATGTCTCCATACCTGCCCAATGGCGCCATCTAGTGTCCAACCAACGCCATTGCAATAAAGACAGATTCAGATTCAGATTCTGTACTTTATTGCCCTACAACTCTGTACATGTGCTCAGATTTCTTTTTGTGAGCTCATGATAGTACATAACAAAGACCCACACACAATACCCTTAGATACAACATATAGGCAGATAAAAGAAAATGGGACATCCCCTCACATAAGACATATAGCTCTCTTACACCTGGCTGACAGGCCAGGGTAAGTGCTGTATGTTTGATTAAAGTGGCAGGTGCTTATAGGTGCAAGTGATGTGCAAATTGGCATGGATCAAGTCATGTGCAAATCTGCATAAGGTCCAATAAATAAGTACATAGTTAAGTAAACTCCCAGTATATAAAAACAGAGTAGTAATCTGTGCGTATTATACTATACAGGGCCACTGGGTGAGTCTGCATTCCTGATGTACTGGTGTAGGGATGGAGAGTTGTTAAGAGGTGTAATGGTTCTGCAGTATGTGCTGTTGAGGAAGAGGGAGGTTTCAGTGTGGACGGCCCTCAACCTCCTACCTGATGGGAGGGGATGGAAGAGGGAGTTAGCAGGTTGGACAGTACCTCTGCTGGACAGTAGAGTTGCCGTACCAGACTGTGACTGAGAACGTAAGGACGCTCTCAAAGGTGGCTCGGTAGAACTGCTGCATCCCCTTACAGGCCACCCCAAACTTGTTTCGTTGGCGGAGGAAAAAGAGCCTCTGGTGGGCTTTTTTAATAATAGCAGTTATGTTATCTTCCCATTTCAGAGAGGAGGAGATTATTGTGCCCAGAAATTTGAAGCTGTCTACCCGTTCCACCACCGCCGCATTGATGGACAGAGGTGGGGTCTACTTCCTCTTCCTTCGGAAGTCCACCACCAGCTCCTTCCTTTTTGCAGTATTTAGCTCTAGGTTGTGGTGGGAACAGCATTCAGTTAGGGAAAGGACCTCATTTCTGTAGGCACTGTCCTCATCCCCTGAAATCAGCCCTATCAAGGTTGTATCATCAGCAGATGGAAGCATTTTCACTGAGTCACTGTGTGATATGCACTCATTATGTACAGAGAATATAACAGAGGTGATGATACACACTCCTGGGGGGCACCAGTGCTAGTGTGTTTGGCCTGTGACAACTTGTTATTGATTTTGACAAGTTGTGTTATTTGCTGTACAGGAAATCTAAAATCAAGGGACATAAGGAGTTCTGGACACCCATGTTTTGGAGTTTATAGAAAAGTTTGCTGGGTAAAATCGTGTCTAAAGCAGAGCTGTAGTCTATAAAAAGTACCTTTGTGTAGTTGCTTGGGGACTCAAGATGTTGTAGAATAGAGTGGATACCAAGTGACACGGCATTCCTCAACAGACCTATTTGTCCGATATGCAAACTGAAAGGGGCCTAGACTAACAGCTTTGGACAGATGATCACATATGATTTTGACAGATGTAAGAGCTACCGGTCTATAATCATTTAAACCAGTGATGTTGGGCTTCTTGGGCACAGGAATAATAACAGCTGACTTAAAACATGTGGGGACTCTGCATTCCCTCAGAGACCAGGTAAAAATGTCTGTGAGTACTGGGGTCAGTTCATCAGCACAACGTTTGATGGTAGTGGAGGATACGAGGTCAGGGCCTGCAGCTTTCCTGCAATTCAACTTTTTTAGTAGTCGCCTAACCTCATCCTCCTGTATGACAAAAGGTGGTGCTAGGGTTTTGATGCCTGTTGGTTGTAGAAGGGCATCATCCTGATCTTTATCAAAGCGGCAATAAAATTCATTTAGACTGTCAGGCAGCCTAGGGTCGTCACTGACTACTAGCGCAGTGCTAGAGTAGTTCATGGAAACTCTGATTCCATGAACTCCACTCTGTTCACCTCTTTAACAATCATTAAAATATTCCCTTGACCTTATGACCCTTGGTTCATAGATAAATCACATCAACCCACTTTTAAATCTCCTTATTGAATGTGAGCTCTCTGACTGGACAGCATTTATTATTGTTGTACGTATGGTTTGGTAACCCCGGTCAGAGTCTGGTGACCTGTTGGGTATGCTAACCCGGTTTATTATTTATATATGAGTTCGTGTCTTGTGGGGGGAGTTGGCTTCGGCTGGGTATCCATCCCCCCCCCCCCCCTCCCTCTCTCTCTGGTGTTGGGGGGGGTGGAGTGTGTGTGGTCGATGGCTGGTTGAAGCAGCCTCACCTGGCCTGAGTCAGGCTGATTGGACTCTGGGGCTGAGTCAGGCTCACACCTGTGGAGAATCAGTAATCAAAGCACACAGGGTAAACCAGCCGTCCCACACACACACACACGCGCGCACGCGCACACGCACGCACACACACACGCCCACACACACCACAGTGGTAACTAAATCAATTTTCAACCGTTTATCTTCGTTCAAACTATTTAACAAATCTTCACACTTGTATCTTCCCTAATATCGAAACGGAGAGTCACAGTTTTAGTTTCATACCACTTCGTTTTCACCTGTTTTCATTGCCCATTCTGATACACCTACTTCTTAGGACATAAGAAGACACATACATACACACATGCACACCCTAGTTATTAATTCCCGCTTTGCACCTCCATGCCATGCAATACAAAATACAGTTCATATTGGATTCTGAGCATTTGACAATGTAGTGTCATTCATTTATTTCATATATATTTGTGTACCAAGCATGATTTACAAGGAAAGGACATATTTTAATTGCTTAACTGTATTCATCTGTATTCATATCCACATAAACTCATACTACAACATTTTAATGCAAACCAGTGTCGGGGAGCCTCTGTCCATCCTGGCCGTACCACCTGGTCAGGAGGGAGGGAGGAACGGACAGAGGGTCCCCCCACACCTCTTGGTATGACAGCCGCCCAAGGCCGCAAACCAAGCCTACGTCTGACTGCAGGACGACGGGCATCAAGCTACACTGCTGCCATGGTCTCTCCTGACTCCGGTGAACCTCACCACCACCACCACCACCAGCTACCAGATAGTTGCCTTGTTTTGTATTTCTCATTTGCTTGAGGGGAACATATTTAATTTAGCATTACTGTTTGGTGCCCCTTCACTGCTTAGACACAGGATCTTTATAACCAGCTCTGCATTACGAGGTGCCGAGGTGCATGTGGGTCACCTGCTTGCCGCTATACAGATACGCCAACACAAGACACTTGTTCACCAGAGTCAGGAAGAAATGATCCCCTGCTGTTTGGTGTGCTGTCCCAGGTACCACCCTCCCCATCGGACTGATCAGACACACCTGCAGCCCCTCAGCAATCACGTGGATTGCTATAAAGCTGCAGGGATGAAAGCAGACGCGGCCAGTAAGAAAAGTAAAAGGCACGGGGGACGCTAACAGCCCAGTGGGGACTAGTGCTCACCGGCGGCCGGGAAAAGGGGATGCAATGCGGATAGAGGAAAAACACTCACTCCTTGCTTTCATGGTAGATGTGGTGTGGGCAGCAAGAAACATAACCAAAAGGTCTGACGCTATTACAATTGCGGTGGAGGCGGCCGAAAGGTTTCTTGAGGAGGTAGAAATGGGCCCAGAGGAGTTGCATACATTCATGAGGCAGAAGCTTGAGGTGCAGGAGAGAGGGAGGGAGAGAGAAGGGAGGGAGAGAGAAGGGAGGGGCAAAGGCAGGAGTGAGGGAAATGGTAAAGGAGGGGAAATGGACATGACTGAATATGAGGACACTTAATCTATTGATGTTTTATTTAATGCAATGGAACGCAAGGAGCCTAATCGCAAATGGCCAAGAGTTTAAAGGCACCCAGTGCAACTTTCGAGGCTTAAAAATAAACATTCAATTTCTAGTCTTTTTTACACGCAGTAAGTTTCAATAACTCCATACCATTACATACCGACATTTAAGCAGCAAAGATGAGACGTCGTTGTGTGGTGAGAACTGATACAAAATCGATAACAACAACAATGCCGCCATTTTCTTTATTTTTTGTAACCTACAATAAATAAAGCAGGCTTCCAGTCAATGGAAAAATGGCTTCTCCCCACCGGCGATTGTTGTTGTTTACGATTTTCTATCAGTTCTCACCACACAACGACATCTCATCTTTGCTCCTTGAATGTCGATATGTAATGGTATGGAGTTATTGAAACTTACTACGTGTAAAAAAGACTAGAAATTGAATGTTTATTTTTCATTGAATGTTTACATAAAGTTGCACTGGGTGCCTTTTTAAAAGATTTGTGGATGTTTTTAATGGAGAGTATAAACCAGCTTTACTGTGTGTTCAGGAAACTTGGCTCAAACCTTGTTTGGACTTTGTCGTGCCAGGGTATGAAAGTATTAGACAGGACCGAAGTGGGAAAGCAGGAGGAGGGTGTGCAACGTTTGTAAGGTTTGATGTGAAGTACCAGAGGGGGCAAATTAAGTCTTCTCTAGAGTGTGTGGTGGTAAAGGTGTGGGAAAATAATAAGTGGGTAAATATACAGGGTGTCCGCGGAGGTCTTAAAAGTCTTAAAAAGTCTTAAATTCATTTTTCTAAATTTAAGGCCTTAAAAAGTCTTAAATTCGTCTAAAATGTCATATGCTGGTCTTAAATGTATAACTCGGAGGTCTTAAATTTGTCGGGGCAGGGTAATTACATTTTTATTTTTCTCGCGGGACTTTTCGGGAAGGAGATGTACGAGGGGCTACTTTCTTGCTAGCTGCATATATAAACGGATGTCTGCGCGCTTGCTAGCTAGTCTGCAACAATGGGTAAATGCAAATTCAACGTCAGTTGGCTGGAAGACGTCCGTTTCCGAGGTTGGCTATAGCGTCCGTTGCCAACCCAGAACAGGCCAGATGCATTCCGTGCAAAAGTAGCCTACATTCAAGCTCGGCACCATGGGGATTAAGGCTGTCGTCAGCCATATGCAGAGCCAAAAACATAAAACCTCTGCCAGGAACCACACACAGACCCCAGCCATTTCTACGTTTTGCATCTCTGCCCCGGCGCCACCGCCGCAGACGGTCCGCGCTGCTAGCACTGACCTGAGGGTAGCATTTGGTGCGACACCAACACTGAAAGCGGAGGTGTTGTGGATTCTAAACACAGTGGTCAAGCACCAGTCCTACAACTCGAATGAGGGGATAGGAGATCTCTTCGGTTTGATGTTCCCTGACTCTCAAATCGCGAGCACCTTTACTGCTGGAAGGGACAAAACGGCGTATATAACTCGCTTCGGACCAGCGCCTTTCATCCGAAACGAGCGAATCTGCAGCGTCAACAAGGCTGATTTTGTTTTGATATTTGAGACGTTGAACCACGCCACTAAAAGCAAGCAACTTGACGTGCACGTCCGATATTGGGTCGGAGATCGAGTGCATTCCCGGTACTTGGGCTCGCAATTCATGGGGCCCCACATATATATGGGGGTAAAAGGGATGATGATACATAATATTTTGTAGACAATATGCAGAATCTTTTCACTTACGAATTAACACGGTTGGCTATTTTTGCCAGCACGCCACCCTAGCCATATTATGGGCAACCGTGTTCCCCTTGGCTGTGATTTGAACTTTTAATTCCTCGTAGGAGTTCATAATAATACATTGCTCGCCTTTGATGAAATACAACGCTCTTGCGCGATTTATTTTGCATAAGGGTGATTCAAATGACGCGAGAAACGCCCCTTTTATGTGAACGCGCATTGAACCTAAAGCGGAAAACCTGGTTCAACTAATTGAATCTAAAGTGAGCGTCGTGGTACCATTTAACTGTGATTGCGAGTTGCGGCTCTGTCGAGCCAGGTTTTCCCAAGAAAGCCTGGGTATGTTCAACGAGGTTCGTGGTATACCCCCCAGGTCTTACTGAAGGCATTTATTTAATGGTGAAAATATTATTAATAAGTGGCGTAAATATCGACAGTGCAACCGGTGCAGCTGCCCGGGGGCCCAGACGCTGTCACCCCCCTCTCAACAACTTACAACTTGGGTGCACCATAAATACGTGCTGGTGCACCCAAATTAAAAATGTAGGCGCACCAGTGCACCCAAGGAAAAAGTTAGTCCGGAGCCCTGGAGTATCACTTTATGTTCAATAAACAGACAGAAAGTTAAATTGAATGAGTCTCATTGAGTGACACACATGCTATGCTTGGGTTGTAATACAGCGGGATCACCCCCGCCATCGCGAGTTTAAGGTCTTAAATTTCATTCAAGGTGGTATTAAAAAGGTCTTAAAAAGTCTTAAATTTGACTTGCTGAAACCTGCAGATACCCTGATATAGTTAACTTTTATAATCCCTGCTTGCCAGTCGACATAATCGATTTGGAGGAGATTATGGAACAGATAGGGGCACCGATTATTTGGCTAGGTGACTTTAATGCACATAATCCTTTGTGGGGAATGTTATGACTATGGTCATTTCTTGTGTTCGTTCTGCTGTGTGTTTGTGTGCCCTGTGCTTTTTTCTCTTTCTCCTGACATGCATAAACGAGTGTGCCAGGACGCGGAGATGATTGGTGGACGAGTTTCGAGCCCTGGCCTGTGGTTGGCTGCAGCCGGGAACCAACCACTACAAAGGAGCCAAGATGGCGGCCGTCTGAGGGCAGCCGGTTTTTCCCTCGTCCTCTTCCGCTTCCAACCGGCCACATTGTCGTTCTGTCTTGTGGGACATTACCTGATAGTTGAAAGTTAACGTGTGTGATCGTAAGGGTGGACTGCCAGTTTTGTTTACGGTGTTTTCTCTTGTTTTACTTAGATAGGGAGGTAAGATTTGTAGTTTGTTTTCTTAAAGCTAGTTTCTTACTTTCTAGATAGGTTTGTGTTATTTGTTATTTTGGCCTTGGTCCGCCCTGAAGTTTATCTTGTATATCTATAGATTTATTTTCCTTGCATAAATAAATCTTTCCTTCACACCACTGATGATTTGGGTTGTGGCTACTTGGGAGTTGAGGAAGACAAGGGCTCATTCATGTTAGGCCCTAGGCACCCCTAGACTGGGGCGTAACATGAATTGGGGGCTCGTCCATCTTCTTGTCGCGCCTCGTTTCCGGGAATTTTCGGTGAGTGTTTTTTCTGGTTAGTAGTTTTTTATTGGTGTGTGGGGGAATCGTGAATCATGGAGTTTTCATTAGATGAGTTTGTGGTCAGTCCGTCTTTTGCTAAACTTGAGAAATGCAGAAAAGCAGATCTTTTGATTGTGGCAAATTGTTATAATGTGCAGGTGCAATACAGTGCCAGGAAAGCAGAGCTCAAACAGTTGATATGTGCAGAGTTGGTGGAGCAGGGCGTCCTACCCAAAGCGGCTGATGCTGCTGCAGGTGACACGGCGAGTGACGCACCGATGGCAGAGGTGAAAGTGGCGGAAGCTGCGGGCATGTTTGCGGCTGGTGTGGAGCTTGGGCCGGTCACGGATCCTCTCATGGGTACCATGACCACAGAGGATCTCCGCATAACCCTCCAAATAAAGGAGGTAGAGACCAAAAATAGACAGCTAGAGGTGCAAGCCATGCATCTGCGTGTCAGGGCTCTCGAGCTTGAAAAAGGAGCCCATGTGGCCTCCACCCCGTTGTCACCTGTTGGCCGCAGCTCTGTTTCTGCTCCTGTTTTTGATATTAGTAGGCACATTGCTTTAGTTCCTCCATTTCGTGAGTCTGAGGTTGACTCGTATTTCAGCGCTTTCGAGCGGATAGCTGCCGCCCTGAGTTGGCCCAAAGAGTTCTGGTCCCTTCTCCTCCAGTGTAAACTGGTGGGGAAAGCTCAAGAGGTATGTGCCAGTCTGTCTATTGAGGATAGTCTGGATTATAAGGTCTTGAAAAAGACTGTGTTGCAGGCCTACGAGCTGGTCCCCGAAGCCTATAGACAAAAATTTAGAAATAGTGAGAAAACTGCTAACCAGACATATGTTGAGTTTGTGCGTGACAAGAGCGTTTTGTTTGGCAAATGGTGCCACGCGTGTAATGTTAACACTGTGGCGGAATTGAGAGAGCTCATTCTGCTCGAGGAATTTAAAAAGTGTTTGCCGGAACGAATTGTTGTCTATTTGAATGAACAAAAAGAGTCATCGGTGAAAAAAGCAGCTGTGCTGGCTGATGAATTCATTCTAACTCACAAAAGCGTTTTTTCTATGCCGGCACCTCGTGGTTCAGATATGCCTGAGCGTAGAAATGGATTGCCAAAGCTGATGCGTAAAAGCACCTCACCAGCTGCGGGTGGCAGCCGCGAGTGTTTTTATTGCCATGAGCCAGGCCATTTGATCGCTGTTTGTCCGGCTCTTAGGAAAAGAGGACAATACAGGCATCCTAAACCTCCCGCAGGTGTGGGTTTCATAAACGCCGCATCCCCGCCTCTAAAACCCACAGAGTTGTTACCTAAACCAGAGGTACACGTGAAGGTTGACCCTCGTTTCAAGCCGTTCGTTTCTCACGGGTTTGTTTCGGTAACCGGCGAGGAATCGGATAAAGTGCCGGTAACCATTCTCCGAGATACAGCCGCCTATCATTCATTCCTGCTGGCTAGTGTCCTACCACTCTCAAACGACACTTCGTGTTCTTCTGATCTGCTAGTGTGGGGTATTAAAATGAGTGCACTTAACGCCCCCCTTCACATGATCCATTTACATTCACCGCTCGTGTCGGGACATGTGAAAGTTGCCGTGCTTCCACGGTTTCCGATTGATGGCATCTCGTTTATCTTGGGTAACGATTTGGCCGGAGGAAAGGTGTTTCCTCTGCCCGAAGTAATTAATGGTCCCATTTCAGTTGCGTCTGTTTGCTGCCCCGCCTCTGCATCTTCTGCTGTGTCGGTGCCCAACTTGTTTCCAGTGTGCGCAGTTACGCGCGCACAGGCTCGTAAATTGAGTGAAAATGTGGACGTGGGTGAATCCTTTATGGCTACATTAGATGAGGGTGAGCCCTCTTCAGTGTTTTCCGCTACTGAGTGTGAAAAGGTAAACTGTGTCAATGAGTCTGATCTCTTTCCTGCTGACAAGGACCTGAGTTTAAATGTGACCCGAGAGATTTTGATTGATGCTCAGAGAAATGATCCGTCCCTAACTTCGTGTCTGTCCTCTGTTGTAGCCGCTGAGGAAGACAGCAAACCCTGTGTGTTTTTTCTGGACAACGGTGTCTTGATGAGACGGTGGAGTCCCGACTCCAGTGAGATACGCGTTGTTAATCAGGTGGTTGTGCCAACAGACTATCGAGCGCAAATTTTGAGTCTCGCACATGACTCCAGCTTAGCTGGCCACCTTGGTGTTAAGAAGACGTACCATCGTGTGTTGCGCAATTTCTTTTGGCCCGGGTTAAAAACCGACATAGTGAAGTATTGCCGCACCTGTCACACATGTCAAGTTGTGGGAAAGCCCAATCAACCGGTTCCTCCGGCCCCCCTGCACCCAATCCCGGTGCTTGGGGAGCCGTTTGAACGAGTGTTGGTGGATTGTGTGGGTCCGTTACCAAAAACGAAATCCGGACATCAATACATTTTGACGGTGATGTGCGCTGCAACGCGGTACCCTGAGGCCATCCCACTGCGCACCATCAGAGCCAAGCCAGTTGTGAAAGCTCTCACTAAATTCTTCACAACTTTTGGTTTGCCAAAAACTATACAGAGTGATCAGGGCACAAATTTTATGTCCAAACTGTTTTCACAGGTAATGAGAGAGCTACAAGTTAAACATGTTACATCCAGCCCATACCATCCAGAGTCCCAAGGCGCACTTGAGAGGTTCCACCAAACATTAAAGTCCATGATGCGCAAATACTGCCTCGAGTCCAACAGAGAGTGGGATGAGGGCCTCCCTCTTCTGTTGTTTGCCGTGCGTGAAACTCCGCAGGAGTCTTTAGGTTTCAGTCCTTGTGATTTAGTCTTCGGCCATACTGTGCGCGGTCCCCTTCGGCTCCTCAAAGAAAAATGGCTATCAGAGTCGCCAAAAACTGAGCATAACGTGCTGGATTATGTCAGTTCTTTTTGTGAGCGTCTCAACTATGTGTGTCAGTTAGCCCGCGATAACTTGGCACAAAGTCAGACTAAAATGAAACTTCGCTATGACAAAAAGTCTGTCCTCCGTGTTTTCCAACCAGGTGAAAAAGCTTTGGTGCTGCTTCCGTTACCTGGATCCAGTTTGCAGTCTCGATTTTCAGGTCCATACACTGTGGAGAGAAAAATAAGTGAGACAGACTATGTTGTTCAGACTCCAGATCGGAAAAGAAAATCCAGAGTATGCCATATTAACATGCTTAAGCGTTACTTTTCCAGAGTGAGTGATTCCCCGGCATCGCCTGTTGCGCCCGTGATGTCCGTGTCCGTTGCGCCTCCTCAGTACAATCTTGCCGATGATGGGTTGGCAGAGAAAAGTGGTTTGATGCCGACCGCTCGTTTGAGAAATTCAGAAATACTGAGTACCTTGGAGGGTTTTTTGTCCCATCTGTCTGCCTCAGCCCGTGCGGATATCATACATTTGATTGAGGATAACCTGTTGCTTTTCTCTGATCATCCCAGTCAAACGTCTGTCCTATATCATGACATTGACGTGGAGGGCCACAAACCCATAAAGCAACACGCATATAGAGTAAACCCGACTAAAAGGGCCATGATGCAGATTAGCTGTTCCCAGTGCTAGTGCGTGGAGCTCACCCTGTGTTTTGGTTCCAAAACCCGACAACACCCCTCGTTTCTGTAACGATTATAGAAAAGTAAATGCAGTTACTAAACCCGACTCTTTTCCGCTCCCCAGGATGGAGGATTGCATAGATCGTGTAGGCTCCGCCAAATTTGTGACAAAGCTGGACCTGTTAAAAGGTTACTGGCAAGTTCCTTTAACACCACGGGCCTCAGAAATATCAGCTTTCGTCACACCCGACACTTTCCTACAGTATACCGTTATGCCATTCGGGCTGCGAAATGCTCCCGCTACTTTCCAACGTTTAATGCATATCGTGTTATCTGGCGTCAAGAATTGCGAAGCTTATATAGATGATGTAGTTGCCTACTCCTCCACCTGGTCCGATCATCTCCACACACTGTCCCTCATTTTCAGCCGTCTCCGTGAGGCTTCCCTCACATTAAACCTCGCAAAATGTGAATTTGGCAAGGCCACTGTTACCTATTTGGGTAAACAGGTAGGTCAGGGGGAAGTGCGTCCGTTGGCAGAAAAAGTGCAGGCGATCATTGATTTTCCGGTCCCACAGTCCAAGAAAGCGCTGCGCCGTTTTCTTGGAATGTGTGGGTATTATCGTGGTTTCTGTCTTTTAAAAAACTTTTCTGATGTGGTGGCTCCTCTCACAGGTCTCGTAAGTCCTTTGAAAACGTTCGTTTGGTCCCCCGCTTGCCAGGCTGCCTTCGTGTCTGCCAAGGCGTTACTGTGTAGCGCACCTGTCCTCGCCGCGCCCCTCTTTACGCGATCGTTTAAATTAGAGGTTGACGCCAGTGCGTGTGGCGCAGGTGCTGTGCTCTTGCAGGAGGACGATCAGGCTATTGACCACTCGGTCTGTTACTTCTCAAGAAAGTTTAATAAACATCAGCTTCATTATAGCACTATCGAGAAGGAAGCTCTCGCCCTCCTGCTTGCCTTGCAATATTTTGAGGTTTATCTCGGATCTACTTCGCAGCCTGTCCAAGTGTACACAGATCACAATCCATTAGTATTTCTAGCACACATGCGCAATTCTAACCAGCGGCTTATGCGCTGGTCTCTTCTCCTGCAGGATTTTAATCTGCAAATTTTTCACAAGAAGGGTACAGAAAATGTAATAGCAGACGCTTTGTCTAGGTGTTCCTCAGATCAGGAAGCAAACATTTAGGGGTATGTTTGATTCTTGGGTGTGGGGGTGTTATGACTATGGTCATTTCTTGTGTTCGTTCTGCTGTGTGTTTGTGTGCCCTGTGCTTTTTTCTCTTTCTCCTGACATGCATAAACGAGTGTGCCAGGACGCGGAGATGATTGGTGGACGAGTTTCGAGCCCTGGCCTGTGGTTGGCTGCAGCCGGGAACCAACCACTACAAAGGAGCCAAGATGGCGGCCGTCTGAGGGCAGCCGGTTTTTCCCTCGTCCTCTTCCGCTTCCAACCGGCCACATTGTCGTTCTGTCTTGTGGGACATTACCTGATAGTTGAAAGTTAACGTGTGTGATCGTAAGGGTGGACTGCCAGTTTTGTTTACGGTGTTTTCTCTTGTTTTACTTAGATAGGGAGGTAAGATTTGTAGTTTGTTTTCTTAAAGCTAGTTTCTTACTTTCTAGATAGGTTTGTGTTATTTGTTATTTTGGCCTTGGTCCGCCCTGAAGTTTATCTTGTATATCTATAGATTTATTTTCCTTGCATAAATAAATCTTTCCTTCACACCACTGATGATTTGGGTTGTGGCTACTTGGGAGTTGAGGAAGACAAGGGCTCATTCATGTTAGGCCCTAGGCACCCCTAGACTGGGGCGTAACAGGAAGCAGAATGAAAGATACAAATGGGAGCACAGTGGAGGATTTTATGGACAAACATGGGTTAGTATGTATGAATGATGGCAGGCCAACTAGGTTTGAAATTAAGACAGGGGTAGGTTCATGCGTAGATTTAGCCCTAGCATCCAGTGAATACGCAAGAGTAGGAGAATGGGACAATATGGACAGGTGCTCAATGGGTAGTGATCACTTTCCAATACTTTTGAAGTTTGGGAAAACTTTGCTAACTGATGATCAGACTAGACCAACATATTTTAACTATGGAAAGGCAGACTGGGAGAAGTTCTCTAGTAAATGTGATAGTGGCCTTGATAGTGTGAATGGAGAGGGATCGATAGATGAGTGGAACAATAGTTTATGTGCAATGATATTAAGTAGTGCATATAAGTGCATCCCTTTAAAGAAAACCCCTAAAACTAGAGTAAGTGTGCCATGGTGGAATAGGGCTTGTGATAAAGCAGTTAGGGATAGAAACGGTGCATATAGACTATTGAGAAAGTGCCCAACAGAGAATAATGCAATAGAGTACAAAAGGCTGAGGGCTAAGGCAAGAAGAGTAATTAAGGTTACAAAAAAAGAGTGTTGGAGAGGTTATTGTGGAAAATTGGGCGTGGATACATCAGTTGGAGACATATGGGCAGCAGTTCATCGTATGTCAGGAGTGGTTAGGAAAAGGAGAATGCCAGTATTGGAGGAAAAGGGAGTCATAGCAAAGAGTGATTCAGAGAAAGCAGAAATGTGTGAGAGTAAGTTTAAGGATGTACATAGGGGAGCAAACATTGGGGAGGAAGGTATTAGAAAGAGGAATGAGACGCTAAGACGACATATTTTTAAACTCGGGGTGAATGACGATAATGCTGATTGTGTTAATTTGTACTTTTCAATTGAAGAGCTGCGCAGAGCCATAAATAAAGGGGGGGAAACAGCACCAGGGAAGGACGGCATAAGCTATGAGATATTTAAAAGAATAGGTGATCCGGTGGTGGAAGAAATGTTAGCACTTATGAATACTGTTTGGAAGGAAGGAAGGCTTCCATTAGCCTGGAAGCAGGCAGTGGTGGTCCCAATTTTAAAGCCAGGGAAGGAAGCAGAGCATCCTGGGTCATATAGACCCATTGCACTAACGGCAGTGATGTGTACAATAATGGATAGAATGGTGACGGATAGGTTTGTATACAAACTGGAGAAGGAGGGGTGGGTCACGCTGATGCAAAGCGGGTTTGGCAGAGGAAGAAGCACCGTGGATTCTGTGATCTCCCTGGATTCGGATGTAAAGAAAGCCATGGTTAATAAAGAGGAAGTAGTTGCAGTGTTTTGGGATATTGAAAAGGCTTATGACATGTTGTGGAAGGAGGGGCTCATCATTAAGCTGTACGACGCAGGGATTCGAGGGCGTATGCTGAACTGGGTACAGGACTTTTTAAAGAACAGGGTAACTCAGGTAAGGGTAGGGGAGGCGATGTCGAATGGGACACGCGTTGAGAACGGAACCCCACAAGGAAGTGTAATAAGTCTGGTTTTATTTAATGTAATGGTGAACGACATTTTTAAAGACATTGGATCAGGGTTTGGTTTGTCATTGTTTGCAGACGACGGAGCCGTGTGGAAAAGGGGCAGGAACATCAAACACATAACAGAGAAAATACAGGAGGCATTAAATAAAAATTTTGATTGAATGCTGCTGCTAAAGAGCATATAAAACCTCTGCTATCTTCATTAAACTAATTTCACCACCATTTTGAAAGAAGGGTTAAGGCTATGGTGTGTATCTCTGAAGGAGCAAAGTATTGTTTGTGGGGATTTCCTTGGAAGGTGTTTTCACTTTATCCAGTGGACCAGTGTCAGTCATAGAGCCACTGCTGCTGAAATGACCCATGTGTGTCAGACTGACTTTATGTCACTTCATATAATAGTAGTTCAGAGAGATGCTCCAGATTTCTGCAGATACAAACTCAGAAACGTGTAAAATTACGTCTCAAAAGACATTCAGTTTCTCCCACCAAGATATAAGAACCCTAGCATGCTGAGTGGTGGAAACAGGAACATATTCATAATGTCTGTATATGAGTCAAAGACTAAACCGACATCGAAAAAATATGTGTTTCATTAAACGTATTCTGTGAGCAGTGAATTGTAGCTATTCAAATTACATCAATTTTTAGCTGATGTGCACCTGTGTCTGTTGAGTGACAGAAAGTCAGTGGAATTTTTGGGCTGAGGTTTTCAAAGGAGTCTCTGGAGATTCCAGTGAAAGCAGTATGTGTGCATTTCTCCATACTAGCTCAATGTCGCTCTCTAGGGTCCGACCAACGCCATTACAATAAAGGCTGATTCCATGAACATAATCAATTCATAATACTAATAATAAGAAAGTCGTTCCTTTCATCAGGACGCAAGCTGCTTTAAATGTGGGTGACAAAGCAATGTCAAAAATTATATTTTGAAACAATCAAAACAATAAATAAACAAATAAATAAGAAAAGATCATGTTCCAAAGTCCAGGCCCAGTAAGTGGGTCTTCAGGCAGCTTGTGAAAACGCAGATGGATCCAGCGTTGAGGATCTCCCGGGGAGCGAGTTCCACAGAGTGGGGGCAGCCACCCTAAAGGCTCTGTCCATAGCTGAAGTCCCTAACCCGGGGTGGGGGGGTGGGGGGGGTAAAGCAGTAGTTGAGGTAGTAGTTCTATATAGTAGTTGAGGTAATTTGTATGTTATATATTGCAGTTGAGGTAGTAGTTGTTTGTAACGCGCGGTAGTTGAGGTAGTAGTAGTATGTAATATATTGTAGTTGATGTGGTACTTGTATGTAACACGTGGTAGTTGAGGTAGTACTTGTATGTTTAATAATGCTGAGGGATATAATGCTGGCTCTTGGTTGAGGCCCCTGGTTAGAGCCAGCTCTGTGCTCAGCGCTCTGTGTCAGAGTCTCTTCCCCCTCAGCAGCTGCAGCAGGTTCCTGCTGTAACAGCTCAGTGTCTACGCAGTGTGACTGAGGGAGGTTTTTGTACGGCTCTCAATCACTGTGTGAACACATTGGGATTATGGTAACTCTGACAGTGATAAACTGCTGCATCTTCACGCTGGGCGCCGTTGATGGTCAGAGAGAAGTCAGTGCTGCTTCCACTGCCACTGAACCGAGCTGGTGTTGGTGATACAAGTTTGTTTGCAAATTTTATGAAGAGCTTGGGGGCTTCTCCAGGTTTCTGTTGATACCAGAACATACCCTCATCTCCATCACTCCATCTGTAAACCGCTGGGTTTGTTTTACAGGTCAGAGTGACTGTGGTTCCTGGATTAAAGGACACTACTGGTGTCTGAGTCACAGTCACCTGACTGCTGGTTCCTGTAGAAAACAAACAGACCAAACATTGAGTTATCCAATAGAAAACACATCAAACAGAGAAGGGTGGTCCACATTTAGACTGAGTGGAATGAACCAACCTGTTAAGGATCCACAGACCACTGTCCAGAAAAGGAGGGTGAGGTGATTCATGGTTGCCACGGTTTCTGGGGTGTTGAGTGACAGCTCAGAGTCCTGCAGTGTTGAACTCAGAGGACTTTAAACCCTCTCAGAACCCCAGTTTCAGTTGAGCATGCAAAGCTTCCTCTATATGGAAATGACCTGTTTCCATTCATCAGACTGGGGGTGAGAGTGACTGCAGACGTTCTGGGAGGACCGCTGTATCTCTTCTACATTCACACCATTGGAATACAAATTCAGATTTAATGGAAACTATTGGAATTTAAAATGCATAACATTTTATCTTGTTGAAGCCAATCCTGGTTTGTATGAAATCCTTTAACTTTCTATTTGTTTGAAATAAATTTTCGTTACATTATTACCTGAACCCAGAATAATAGTTAAAAACATATTGTTCTGTACATAATAAATGCATGAATATAACATTGGCTTGAAGGTTTTTTATGAAGTCAAATTAATAGACATGTTTTAAAACAATAAACCTTTTGTAAAAGAGCCTTAAAATTGTATGACAATAAATTAATGATGAATGTATTTAATTAAATTACTATACATTCATAAAATTACTATATATTAATTATAATATTTCCAATTAATCAAATATCGACATATTCATCACTTTTAGTGTGTCAGTGAGATGAGTCTTTAGTGTGCGGGAGGTTTTTGTACAGCCTCTCGATGAGTTTGTATCACTGTGGTACACTTTTGGTGGAGGCACCAAACTCATCGTTGACTGTAAGTACAAGGACACTTTTCTTTGCCTGGCATATTTAACTTTCTCTAAATATAATTAAGGGTGATAATCTTATGTTTTGGAATTTTCTATATTTTTCATTTCTTGTCGTTTTTTTAAAGATAAGCTGAGGACAAAGTGTAAATATATTGTGGTACAGAGTTCTGACTCTTAAAATACACTGCATACGTTAGATACGTTCTACAATATGATGTATTTCATGAAAGACCTCATTATTGCTGTGGCATTATTCATTTATTGAATTGGCAAATCAGTCATATTTAAGTTTGAAGAAATTCACACTTGTCGATTAATGTTAACCCACTAAAATGCTAAATTTTGAAGTTCAATCATTTTAAATATAAACATGTTGTGACCGTTTTAATGAAGAGATTTTAAACACAATGGTTCCCTTCCTCTTTAATGTCACCAACTGCTGGTGAACAGGAAGCTGTCCCTTCCCTCTGTGCTCCTATGAGGCTGATGTTAACTGAGCCTGTTGTCCACTCCTCTCTCTCTCTTCCAGTGGGAGTGGTGCAGCCCACGCTGAGCGTCCTCCCTCCCTCCAGAGTGGAGCTGGAGCAGGGCAGTGCTACACTGCTGTGTGTGGCCAGTGGGGGCTTCCCCTCAGACTGGAAGCTTGGCTGGAAGGTGGGGTGCAGCAGCAGGTCTGTGGGGGTGTCCGATAGCCTGGTTGTCCAGGGGAAAGATGGCCACTACAGCTGGAGCAGCACCTTGACCCTCCCTGCAGACCAGTGGAGGAAGGCGGGCTCAGTGAGCTGTGAGGCCAGTAAGAATGGCCAGACGCAGCCTGTCACTCAAACCCTGAATCCTGACCAGTGTTCAGAGTAGAGAGGCTCCTGCATGGAAGAACTGGAGGACACAGATCTCTTCTGACACGTCTGCTCAATGACCCTCAGTCTCAGGTGGCACTGCAGCTTTTGATAATTGACATTAATATAACATGTCTTCTAATCAATAACATGATGCTTTCTGGATTTTACCCCTTGCTTGTGTTGGTCACATGTTGATCATTTAATAAAGATGTAAAGAATAAATCCTTTCTTGTCATCATTTGCTATCATTAATCTTTCGTATTTCCAAATTAATGTGGATTCCAATGAACATATAAAACCTCTGCCATCTTCATCAAACAAATTTCCCCACGGGGGAGGCTATGATGTATATCTCTGAATGAGCAAAGTGTTGGTTGTGTGCATTTCCTTGTAAAGTGTGTTCACTGTATTCAGTGGAGCAGTGTCAGTCATAGAGCCACTGCTGCTGAAATGACCCATGTGTCTGACTATCTTTCTGTCGCTTCATATAATAGTAGTTCAGAGAGATGTCCAGGTTTCTGAACTACTAAAATATGTTGTTCAGAAACGCTAAAATATGTGTTTCTATAAACGTATTCTGTGAGCAGTGAGCTGTGGCTATTCAAATGATGTCCAGTTTAGTTTAGCAGATGTGCACCTGTGTCTCTTTAGAGACAGAAAGTCAGAGTAAATGTAGGGCTGAGACTTTCAGAAGAGTCTCTGGAGATTCCAGTGAAAGCGGTGTGTGTGCATGTCTCCATACCTGCCCAATGGCGCCATCTAGTGTCCAACCAACGCCATTGCAATAAAAACTGATTCAGATTCAGATTCAATACTTTATTGCCCTACAACTCTGTACGAGATGCTAGGGATTTATTTTAGTGAGCTCATGACAGTACATAACAAAGACCCACACAAAATACCACATAACCATGATAACACATAGGCAGATAAAAGAAAATGGGACATCCCCTCACATAAGACATATAGCTCTCTTACACCTGGCTGACAGGCCAGGGTAATTGCTGTATGTTTGATTAAAGTGGCAGGTGTTTATAGGTGCAAGTGATGTGCAAATTGGCATGGATCAAGTGATGTGCAAATCTGCATAAGGTCCAATAAATAAGTATATAGTTAAGAAAACTCCCAGTATATAAAAACAGAGTAGTAATCTGTGCGTATTATACTATACAGGGCCACTGGGTGAGTCTGCATTCCTGATATACTGGTGTAGGGTTGTAGCCTGGCTTCGCCCGCCTAAGTACTTCCGCTCAATATGAATTTCCCTTCACTACTAGGTCTGGACCTGCTGTATGTAATTTGGTTTTCTGGGGCCGTCACAGCGGCGCCCAATCAGCGAACAGAGGGCGTGTCTGAGAACAATGACGATGGCGTGTTGTCAACGATTAGACCCAGCTTTGAAAGTTGACTGCATACATCATCTCTGGCCTTACTATTGTGGCAACCCCGATCGTCGGCGGCTGAGGTTTCCAGAGGAGATGGATCAAACAAGGCGTAGGTTAACGTTCGTTTATTTCGGTTAACCACTCATGCAAAAAAGGAACAAAGGAGTGAACTCAGGTTCTTCCTGGTCTGGGAATAAAGGACACCGCGCCGGGTCTGGTCCCGCTGCGGGGGGCGGGGTCTCGATCCCCTGCGTCTTCGGCGGCTTAGTCCTGGGGGGAAGCGTATTGGCATTAGCGGGGGTTCGGGTAATCTCCACCCACTGCGTCTTTCCCGTTCGGTCGCGTTCTCCTGACTGGTGTCCACGCGGCCGTTAAGTCCCCTCCGCTGTCTTGCTCCGCCGGGTGCTCTGCATCTCCGTGATTGCGCGGGTGCGCTCGATGCTCCCTCCCGCATCGCTGCGCCGAGCGGCACATATCTCCCCCTGACTACCTGCCCGCGGAGAGGGCGCTGGCGGGGCTCGAACTCCTCCGTGGGATCGGGGTTGCCACACTATAAAATATTGATTTACAATGTGCAATTTTTCCCTGATAAATTAAATTCGACGAACAAAACCTGCAGCTGTCGTTGACGGACATTCGTGCAGACACGCAAGGTGTTTGGTTTGTGTACAACCTGCGCGTGATTCCCAGCGCATGACATACGTCACAACCAAACGTTAGCGATTGGTTATGGCAGATCCAGAGTGGCACTGGGCAGATCCAATCATTTTAAACTTCAACAGACACCCGCCTTCAAGTGAGTTAACGTTTGTCAATTGATTAGGTCCAGACTCTCTGTACAAATGAAATGAAATTAAGTGAAGTACAAGAGTCTGGTAGAACCAGGCTAGTAGGGATGTAGAGTTGTTAAGAGATGTAATGGTTCTGCAGTATGTGCTGTTGAGGAAGCGGGTGGTTTCAGTGTGGATGGCCCTCAACCTCCTACCTGATGGGAGGGGATGGAAGAGGGAGTTAGCAGGTTGGACAGTACCTCTGCTGGACAGTAGAGTTGCCATACCAGACTGTGATTGAGAACGTAAGGACGCTCTCAAAGGTGGCTCGGTAGAACTGTTGCATCCCCTTACAGGCCACCCCAAACTTGTTTAGTTGGCGGAGGGAAAAGAGCCTCTGGTGGGCTTTTTTAATAATAGCAGTTATGTTATCTTCCCATTTCAGAGAGGAGGAGATTATTGTGCCCAGAAATTTGAAGCTGTTTACCCGTTCCACCACCGCCACATTGATGGACAGAGGCGGGGTCTACTTCCTCTTCCTTCGGAAGTCCACCACCAGCTCCTTCGTTTTTGCAGTATTTAGCTCTAGGTTGTGGTGGGAACAGCATTCAGTCAGGGAAAGGACCTCATTTCTGTAGGCACTGTCGTCATCCCCTGAAATCAGCCCTATCAAGGTTGTATCATCAGCAGATGTAATCATTTTCACTGAGTCACTGTGTGATATGCACTCATTAGTGCACAGAGAATATAACAGAGGTGATGATACACACTCCTGGGGGGCACCAGTGCTAGTGTGTTTGGCCTGTGACAACTTGTTATTGATTTTGACAACTTGTGTTCTTTGCTGTACAGGAAATCTAAAATCCAGTGACATAAGGAGTTCTGGACACCCATGTTTTGGAGTTTATAGAAAAGTTTGAGGGGTAAAATCGTGTTAAAAGCAGAGCTGTAGTCTATAAAAAGTACCGTTGCGTGGTTGCCTGGGGACTCAAGAGGTTGTAGAATAGAGTGGATACCAAGTGACACGGCATTCCTCAACAGACCTATTTGTCCGATATGCAAACTGAAAGGGGTCTAGACGGACAGCTTTGGACGGATGATCACATATGATTTTTTCAAAGATTTTCATTATGACAGATGTAAGAGCTACCGGTCTATAATCATTTAAACCAGTGATGCTGGGCTTCTTGGGCACAGGAATAATAACAGCTGACTTAAAACATGTGGGGACTCTGCATTCCCTCTGAGACCAGTTAAAAATGTCTGAGTGCTGGGGTCAGTTCAACAGCACAACGTTTGATGGTAGTGGAGGATACGAGGTCAGGGCCTTCAGCTTTCCTGCAATTCAGCTTTTTTCCATCTCTCCTCCCCCCCTCTCTCTCTGGTGTTGGGGGGGTGGAGTGTGTGTGGTCGATGGCTGGTTGAAGCAGCCTCACCTGGCCTGAGTCAGGCTGATTGGACTCTTGGGCTGAGACAGGCTCACACCTGTGGAGAATCAGTAATCAAAGCACACAGGGTAAACCAGCCGTCCCACACACACACACACACACACACACACACCCCACAGTTGTTAACCGTTTATCTTCGTTCAAACCATTTAACAAATCTACACACTTGAATCTTCCATAATATCTAAACGGAATTTCGATATCATTTAAACTTTCTTCAGAGTCACAGTTTTAGTTTCATACCGCTTCGTTTTCAGCTGTTTTTATTGAAGATGTCTTCCCATTCTGATACACCTACTTCATATGACATGAGAAGACACACACACACACAAACACGCATGCACACTTGCACATATAGTCATTAATTCCCGCTTTGCACCTCCATGCCTCGCAATACAAAATACAGTTCATATTGGATTCTGAGCATTTGACAATGTAGTGTCATTAATTTATTTCATATATATTTGTGTACCAAGCATGATTTACAAGGAAAGGACATATATTTTAATTTCTTCTGTATTCATCTGTATTCATATTCACATAAACTCATACTACAACATTTTAATGCAAACCAGTGTCGGGGAGCCTCTGTCCATCCTGGCCGTACCACCTGGTCAGGAGGGAGGGAGGAACGGACAGAGGGTCCCCCCACACCTCTTGGTATGACAGCTGCCCAAGGCCGCAAACCAAGCCTACGTCTGACTGCAGGACGACGGGCATCAAGCTACACTGCTGCCATGGTCTCTCCTGACTCCGGTGAACCTCACCACCACCACCACCACCAGCTACCAGATAGTTGCCTTGTTTTGTATTTCTCATTTGCTTGAGAGGAACATATTTAATCTAGCATTACTGTTTGGTGCCCCTTCACTGCTTAGACACAGGTTCTTTATAACCAGCTCTGCATTACGAGGTGCCGAGGTGCATGTGGGTCACCTGCTTGTCGCTATACAGATACGCCAACACAAGACACTTGTTCACCAGAGTCAGGAAGAAATGATCCCCTGCTGTTTGGTGTGCTGTCCCAGGTACCACCCTCCCCATCGGACTGATCAGACACACCTGCAGCCCCTCAGCAATCACGTGGATTGCTATAAAGCTGCAGGGATGAAAGCAGACGTGGCCAGTAAGAAAAGTAAAAGGCACGGGGGACGCTAACAGCCCAGTGGGGACCAGTGCTCACCGGCGGCCGGGAAAAGGGGATGCAATGCGGATAGAGGACAAACAGTCACTCCTTGCTATCATGGAAGATGTGGTGTGGGATGTTTTATTTAATGCAATGGAACGCAAGGAGCCTAATCGCAAATGGCCAAGAGTTTAAAAGATTTGTGGATGTTTTTAATGGAGAGTATAAACCAGCTTTACTGTGTGTTCAGGAAACTTGGCTCAAACCTTGTTTGGACTTTGTCGTGCCAGGGTATGAAAGTATTAGACAGGACCGAAGTGGGAAAGCAGGAGGAGGGTGTGCAACGTTTGTAAGGTTTGATGTGAAGTACCCGAGGGGGCAAATTAAGTCTTCTCTAGAGTGTGTGGTGGTAAAGGTGCAGGGAAATAATAAGTGGGTAAATATAGTTAACTTTTATAATCCCTGCTTGCCAGTCGACATAATCGATTTGGAGGAGATTATGGAACAGATGGGGGCACCGATTATTTGGCTAGGTGACTTTAATGCACATAACCCTTTGTGGGGAAGCAGAATGAAAGATACAAATGGGAGCACAGTGGAGGATTTTATGGACAAACATGGGTTAGTATGTATGAATGATGGCAGGCCAACTAGGTTTGAAATTAAGACAGGGGTAGGTTCATGCATAGATTTAGCACTAGCATCCAGTGAATACGCAAGAGTAGGAGAATGGGACAATATGGACAGGTGCTCAATGGGTAGTGATCACTTTCCAATACTTTTGAAGTTTGGGAAAACTTTGCTAACTGTTGATCAGACTAGACCAACTTATTTTAACTATGGAAAGGCAGACTGGGAGAAGTTCTCTAGTAAATGTGATAGTGGCCTTGATAGTGTGAATGGAGAGGGATCGATAGATGAGAGGAACAATAGTTTATGTGCAATGATATTAAGTAGTGCATATGAGTGCATCCCTTTAAAGAAAACCCCTAAAACTAGAGTAAGTGTGCCATGGTGGAATAGGGCTTGTGATAAAGCAGTTAGGGATAGAAACTGTGCATATAGACTATTGAGAAAGTGCCCAACAGAGAATAATGCAATGGAGTACAAAAGGCTGAGGGCTAAGGCGAGAAGAGTAATTAAGGTTACAAAAAAAGAGTGTTGGAGAGGTTATTGTGGAGAATTGGGCGTGGATACATCAGTTGGAGACATATGGGCAGCAGTTCATCGTATGTCAGGAGTGGTAAGGAAAAGGAGAATGCCAGTATTGGAGGAAAAGGGAGTTATAGCAAAGAGTGATATAGAGAAAGCAGAAATGTGTGAGAGTAAGTTTAAGGATGTACATAGGGGAGCAAACATTGGGGAGGAAGGTATTAGAAAGAGGAATGAGACGCTAAGACAACATATTTTTTAAACTCGGGGTGAATGACGATAATACTGATTGTGTTAATTTGTACTTTTCAATTGAAGAGCTGCGCAGAGCCATAAATAAAGGGGGGAAAACAGCACCAGGGAAGGACGGCATGAGCTATGAGATATTTAAAAGAATAGGTGATCTGGTGGTGGAAGAAATGTTAGCACTTATGAACACTGTTTGGAAGGAAGGAAGGCTTCCATTAGCCTGGAAACAGGCAGTGGTGGTCCCAATGTTAAAGCCAGGGAAGGAAGCAGAGCATCCATTGCACTAACAGCAGTGATGTGTAAAATAATGGAAAGAATGGTGAAGAAAGGTTAGTATACAAACTGGAGAAGGAGGGGCGGTTCACGCTACCTAAGGCAGGCACAGTCACGATTACACTGCTTCACTCAAGTCACTAAAAGAATGACAAATGGTTACATGATAACGGTTGCCATGTGAAAAATGTGCTTTTACGATATATGCCTCGTTATTAAAGAACAGCAGTACTAAACTGTGATAAAATGGGAACCCACACTTTGTTGATCAACTTAAATGGGATGATAGGTAGGTAGGACAAGTAAGGACAGATTACAATGGAGAGAAAAAGTCAAATAATAAAATACTTTTCTTTGACCAGCTCAACAAGAGTATTTGTTTTTTTCTTCAACCAACAGTAACATCTTAGTTGGGCAGTCATTGTTAAATTTTGAGTAAATGGAACATAGAAAATGAGTGACCAGGGTGTTAAGGTTGATGTGCTGGTGAGTGAGCTAGTCGCTGTCCGGTGGTGTGGCCAGGCGTCCAGTCATGATCACAGCAACTAAACCAAAGACGCAGTATGTGAGCAGTGAACTGTAGCGACTCAAATTATGTCCATTTTTAGCTGAGGTGCACCTGTGTCTCTTAAGTGGCAGAAACTCGGTGGAAATATAGGGCTGAGGTTTTCAAAGGAGTCTCTGGAGGTTCCAGTGAAAGCAGTACGTGTGCATTTCTCCATAATAGCTCAATGGCGTCATCTTGTGTCCAACCAACGCCATTGCAATAAAGACTGATTCCATGAACTCCACTATCTTCAGCTTTTATTAAATAAATAGCTGGCTTGACTTGATTCATAATAATAATAATAATAATAAGAAAGTCGTTCCTTTCATAAGGACGCAAGCTGCTTTAACTGTAGGTGACAAAGAACAAAACAACGTGAAAGATTATATTTTGAAACAATCAAAACAATAAATAAACGAATGATTATGAAAAGATCATGTTCCAAAGTGCAGGCCCAGTAAGTGGGTCTTCAGGCAGCTTGTGAAAACGCAGATGGATCCAGCGTTGAGGATCTCCTGGGGGGCGAGTTCCACAGAGTGGGGGCAGCCACCCTAAAGGCTCTGTCCATAGCTGAAGTCCCTAACCCGGGGTGGGGGGGTAAAGCAGTCCGTGGTCTGAGGGACGGAGATTCTGGGAGGGGGAGTAGGGTCTGAGGAGCTGTGAGAGGAGCGGGGGCTAGAGGGACTGGGGGGTGAGGAGGAGGAGGAGGAGGAGGAGGAGGAGGAGGAGGAGGAGGAGGTGGAGCTACAGGACCTGACTGGGAGCGGGGAGAGGTGGATGAGGGGGGGGGATTGGTACACTGGAGCCGATCCAGGGCTCTGTGGGGACCCCCCAGTGGGACTCCAAGACCCCCGTCCAGAGGGGAGGTGATGAAGGCGTGGATGAGGGTCTCTACCACGGGGGCAGTGAGGGACGGCCCCAGTCTGGACATGTTTCTGAGGGGGTCCAATGCCTATCTGTTGATGGACTCCATGTGGGGAACCAGTGATAGGGATGAGTCTGGGACCCCCCCAGGTTGGGGACTGGAGAGAAGGGGCAGACGGAGCAGCCGTCCATGGAAGGACCAGATCCCCGACCTTCTGAGGCCTGGGGGGCCTCAACTAGGGGGGGGGGGTTGCAGTTGAGGTTGTAGTTATATTCAATAGGTTGAAGTTTTAGTTGGATGTAAAACAATGTAGTTCATGTAGTACTTGCATGTTAAATCTTGTTGTTGAGGTAGAAGTTATATATTATATGCAGTAGTTGAGGTAGTTCTATATAGTAGTTGAGGTAATTTGTATGTTATATATTGCAGTTGAGGTAGTAGTTGTATGTAACGCGTGGTAGTTGAGGTAGTAGTAGTATGTAATATATTGTAGTTGATGTGGTACTTGTATGTAATACGTGCTAGTTGAGGTAGTACTTGTATGTTTAATAATGCTGAGGGATCTAATGCTGGCTCTTGGTTGAGGCCCCTGGTTAGAGCCTGCTCAGCGCTCTGTGTCAGAGTCTCTTCCCCCTCAGCAGCAGCAGCAGGTTCCTGCTGTAACAGCTCAGTGTCTACGCAGTGTGACTGAGGGAGGTTTTTGCACGGCTCTCAATCACTGTGTGAACATCCGAACGCTGCCAGGATAGTGGAAACTCTGACAGTGATAAACTGCTGCATCTTCACGCTGGGCGCCGGTGATGGTCAGAGAGAAGTCAGTGCTGCTTCCACTGCCACTAAACCGAGCTGGTGTTGGTGACACAAGGGTATTTATTTGTCTTATGATGAGCTTCGGGGCTTCGCCGGGTTTCTGTTGGTACCAGGATAGATAATTGGCGTACACCGCTGGGTTTGTTTTACAGGTCAGAGTGACTGTGGATCCTGGAGTAAAGGACACTACTGGTGTCTGAGTCACTGTCACCTGACTGCTGGTTCCTGTTGGAAACAAACAAACCAAACATTGAGTTATCCAATAGAAAACACATCAAACAGAGAAGGGTGGTCCACATCTTGACTGAGTGGAATGAACCAACCTGTTAAGGATCCACAGACCACTGTCCAGAAAAGGAGGGTGAGGTGATTCATGGTTGCCACGGTTTCTGGGGTGTTGAGTGACAGCTCAGAGTCCTGCAGTGTTGAACTCAGAGGACTTTAAACCCTCTCAGAACCCCAGTTTCAGCTGAGCATGCAAAGCTTCCTCTATATGGAAATGACCTGTTTCCACTCATCAGACTGGGGGTGAGAGTGACTGCAGACGTTCTGGGAGGACCGTTGAATCTCTTGTACATTCACACTATTGGAATACGAATTCAGATTTACTCTAAACTATTGGAATTTATAATGCATAACATTTTATCTGATTGAAGCCGATCTTGGTTTGTACGAAATCCTTTAACTTTCCATTTCTTTGAAGGAAATGGTCGTTACATTATTACCTGAACCAAGAATAATTGATAAAAACATATTGTTCTGTTTATAATAAATGCATGAATATAACATTGGCTTGAAGGTTTTTCCTTGAGTCAAATTAATAGACTTGTTTGTAAAACAATAAACTGTTTGTAAGTGAGCCTTTAAAAATGTTATGAAAATAAATGAATGATAAATATATTTCATTAAATTAATATACATTCATACAATTAATGTATATTAATTATAATATTTCCAATGAATCAAATATCGACTTATTCATCCATTTTAGTGAAAAGTCAGTGTTTGTGTGTCAGTAAGATGAGTCTTTAATGTGCGGGAGGTTTTTGTACAGCCTCTTAATGAGTTTGTATCACTGTGGTGGACTTTTGGTGGAGGCACCAAACTCATCGTTGACTGTAAGTACAAGGACACTTTTCTTTGCCTGGCATATTTAACTTTCTCTAAATATAATTAAGCGTGATAATCTTATCTTTTGGAACTTTCTATATTTTTAATTTCTTGTCGTTTTTTTAAAGATAAGCTGAGGACAAAGTGTAAATATATTGTGGTACAGAGTTCTGTCTTTTAAATTACACTGCATACGTTACATACGTTCTACAATATAATGTATTTCATGAAAGACCTCATTATTGCTGTGGCATTATTCATTTATTGAATTGGCAAATCAGTCACATTGAAGTTTGAAGAAATTCACATTTGTCGATTAATGTTAACCCAATAAATTGCTAAATTTTGAAGTTCAATCATTTTGAATATAAACATGTTACCGTTTTAATGAAGAGATTTTAAACACAATGGTTTCCTTCCTCTTTAATGTCACCAACTGCTGGTGAACAGGAAGCTGTCCCTTCCCTATGAGGCTGATGTTAACTGAGCCTGTTGTCCACTCCTCTCTCTCTCTCTTCCAGTGGGAGTGGTGCAGCCCACGCTGAGCGTCCTCCCTCCCTCCAGAGTGGAGCTGGAGCAGGGCAGTGCTACACTAGTGTGTGTGGCCAGTGGGGGCTTCCCCTCAGACTGGAAGCTTGGCTGGAAGGTGGGGGGCAGCAGCAGGTCTGGGGGGGTGTCTGATAGCCTGGGGGTCCTGGGGAAAGATGGCCACTACAGCTGGAGCAGCACCTTGACCCTCCCTGCAGACCAGTGGAGGAAGGCGGGCTCAGTGAGCTGCGAGGCCAGTAAGAATGGCCAGACGCAGCCTGTCACTCAAACCCTGAATCCTGGAGAGTGTTCAGAGTAGAGAGGCTCCAGCATGGAGGTACTGGAGGATACAGATCTCCTCTGACACGTCTGCTTTATGTCTCTCTGTCTCAGGTGGCACCGCAGCTTCTGTTGATTTACATTGATATAACACGTATTTGATTCATTAACATGATGCTCTTTAGATTTTACCCCTTGCTTGTGTTGGTCACATGTTGAACATTTAATAAAGATTTAAAGAAGAAATTCTTCATTGTCATCATTAAATATCATTTATCTTCTGTATTTGAAATTGAATGCTGCTTCTAATGAGCATATAAAACCTCTGCTATCTTCATTAAACAAATTTCACAACCATTATGAATGAAGGCTTAAAGCTATGGTGTGTATCTCTGAATGAGCAAAGTGTTGGTTGTGTGGATTTCCTTGTAAAGTGTGTTCAGTGTATCCAGTGGACCAGTGTCAGTCATAGAGCCCCTGCTGCTGAAATGACCCGTGTGTGTCAGACTGACTTTCTGTCGATTCATATGATAATAGTTCAGAGAGATGTCCAGGTTTCTGAAGATACCAACTTAGAAACTTGTAAAGGTACGTCTCAAAAGACATTAAGTTTCTTGTTTGGATGTTGTGAAGTGTGTTCAGTGTATCCAGTGGACCAGTGTCAGTCATAGAGCCACTGCTGCTGTAATGACCCATGTGTGTCAGACTGACTTTCTGTCACTTCATAGAATAGTAGTTCAGAGAGATGTCCAGGTTTCTGCAGATACAATCTCAGAAACATAGAAAATTACGTCCCAAAATAAATTCAGTATCCCTCACCAAGACGTGGGAACCCTAGCATGTTGAGTGGGGGAAACAGTAACACATTCATAATGTCTGTCTATGAGTCAAAAACCAAACCGACAATGCTAAAAGATGTGTTTCTTTAAACGTATTCTGTGAGCAGTGAGCTGTAGCTATTCAAATGATGTCCAGTTTTAGCAGATGTGCACCTGTGTCTCTTGAGTGACTGAAAGTCAGAGTAAATGTAGGGCTGAGACTTTCAGAAGAGTCTCTGGAGGATCCAGTGAAAGCAGTATGTGTGCATGTCGCCATACCTGCTCAATGGCGCGCTCTATTGTCATACCAACGTCATTACAATAAAGACGGATTCCATGAACTCCAATCTGTTCACCTCTTTAGCAATAATTTAAATATTCCTGAGTAGTTTGGTTTTGTGTCATCTGGATTGACCCAAGGTTCATAGATTAATCAGATCAATCCATTTTAAATCTCCTTATTTCATGTGCTCTCTGACTGGACAGCCAAAAGACACCGGGAGGTGTGGGGACAATGGGGTTTGGATCGTATTTATAAGCGTTCTACTCATGGTTTGGTAACTCTGTTAAGAGTCCGGTTTACTGTTGGGTATGCTAACCCTGGTCAGAGTCTGGTTTATTATTTATGTATTCGTTAGGCTTTGGCTCTGGACTCTGGATCATCCATCCCCCCCCCCTCTCCTCTCTATCTGGTGTTGGGGGGGTGGAGTGTGTGTGGTCGATGGCTGGTTGAGGCAGCCTCTCCTGGCCTGAGTCAGGCTGATTGGACTCTGGGGCTTGGAAAGGCTGCACACCTGTGGAGGATCAGTGATCAATAAACACAGGATAAACCAGACCTACACACACACACACACACACACACACACACACACACACACACACACACACACACACACACACACACACACACACACACACACACACACACTCTGGGCAGAGCTCTGTCACGTCTGCGTTCACCTCCTGCTCAGCTTTTATCGTCGTGACAACTCTCAAATGAAGGGCTTTACAACATCTAGCTGTGTGTTGGTGTCGGAGGAGACCAGCAAAGCAGTAGTTGTAAATAATATGTTGTAGTTGAGGTAGTAGTTGTATGTAATATGTGGTAGTTGAGGTAGTAGTTTTATCTAATATGTTTTAGTTAAGGTAGTAGTTGTATGTAGGCTACTATGTTGTAGTCAGGGTAGTAGTTGTACGTAATATGTGTGGTAGTTGAGGAATTCGTTTTTTCCAATATCTTGTAGTTGAGGTAGTTGTATGTAATACGTGGTAGTTGAGGTAGTAGTTGTATGTAATATCTTTTAGTTTAGTACTTGTATATTTACTAATGCTGAGGAATCTAATGCTGGCTCTTGGTTGAGGCCCCTGGTTAGAGCCAGCTCTGTGCTCAGCGCTCTGTGTCAGAGTCTCTTCCCCCTCAGCAGCTGCAGCAGGTTCCTGCTGTAACAGCTCAGTGTCTACGCAGTGTGACTGAGGGAGGTTTTTGTACGGCTCTCAATCACTGTGTGAACACATTGACACTGTTAGGATAGTGGAAACTCTGACAGTGATAAACTGCTGCATCTTCACGCTGGGCGCCGTTGATGGTCAGAGAGAAGTCAGTGCTGCTTCCACTGCCACTAAACCGAGCTGGTGTTGATGATTCACGTGTACTTATATAGCGTATGATGAGCTCGGGGGCTTCTCCAGGTTTCTGTTGGTACCAATATATACCCTGTTGTACATCACTCCATCTGTAAACCGCTGGGTTTGTTTTACAGGTCAGAGTGACTGTGGTTCCTGGATTAAAGGACACCACTGGTGTCTGAGTCACAGTCACCTGACTGCTGGTTCCTGTAGAAAACAAACAAACCAAACATTGAGTTATCCAATAGAAAACACAAGCAAACAGAGAAGGGTGGTCCACATTTAGACTGAGTGGAATGAACCAACCTGTTAAGGATCCACAGACCACTGTCCAGAAAAGGAGGGTGAGGTGATTCATGGTTGCCACGGTTTCTGGGGTGTTGAGTGACAGCTCTGAGTCCTGCAGTGTTGAACTCAGAGGACTTTAAACCCTCTCAGAACCCCAGTTTCAGCTGAGCATGCAAAGCTTCCTCTATATGGAAATGACCTGTTTCCACTCATCAGACTGGGGGTGAGAGTGACTGCAGACGTTCTGGGGGACCGCTGTATCTCTTCTATATTCACACTTTTGGAATACAAATTCAGATTTACTGGAAACTATTGGAATTTATAATGTATAACATTTTATCTGGTTGAGGTCGATCTTGGTTTGTATGAAATTCATTAATTTTCAAAATTGTGTGTAAAAAAGTTACTCAGCGGAACCTAAAATGTTATAATAAATAAAAACATATTATTCTTTGGAATCAAATGCATGTTTATTACCTCATTCTTTCATTTTGAAAGCTCTCACAAGTTCAATTTGTGGACTGGTTTGGCTCGTTTATTTGTTCAGTTTGATTGTGAGACACAAAAGATTGTTTTAAAATGTTATATATTTTTTTAATTCTACTAATTCGATCTAAAGTAGAAAAATCAATAGCTGTAGAGAGTAAAACATTGAATAATTAAAATATTTCTGTGAAAAGCAAGTGTTTGTGTCAGTGAGATGAGTCT
The DNA here is from genome assembly GCF_031168955.1 of Gadus macrocephalus. Classification (NCBI taxonomy): domain Eukaryota; kingdom Metazoa; phylum Chordata; class Actinopteri; order Gadiformes; family Gadidae; genus Gadus; species Gadus macrocephalus. Next base: position 18,247,836 of record NC_082386.1, read on the forward strand.
TTAATGTGCGGGAGGTTTTTGTACAGCCTCTTAATGCGTTTGTATCACTGTGGTGGACTTTTGGTGGAGGCACCAAACTCATCGTTGACTGTAAGTACAAGGACACTTTTTGTGTGTCTGGCATTGTACTAACTATTGTCTATCTTTCCTGTAAAGATATATATAGATTTAATTTTTAACTAACTTTAATTGTAACTTTTTTCTTAAGAAAGGTTAATGACAGTGTAAACATTTTCTCTGGAGTTCAGTCATTAAATGTTATTGTTGATAGTGTTTTTCAAATGCTTTCTTTATTGTGAGAATTCATAATTCATTGAGAATATAATTGAGTTACTTTGAACTTCATTAATTTGACTAAACAGTTTCGTTCAGTTTCTGTTTCGAAATCTAAAAATGCAGTCATCATTTATTTAATATAATATGTAATCTGTATTGTATTGATGTGCTTAAAATATCCAGTTAATAGAATTTTCTTGCTAAATCCGAATTGAAATATTATAAAAAGGAAGTGAAAGAAAGAATTATTAAGAAAAGCAACCTGACAGTTCAAATGTGTCATGAATGAGGTTGTACATTTCCATGTTACAAGAAACAATATTTCTTGATGATTGCTAATGTTCCCTTCCCTCTGTGCTCCTATGAGGCTGATGTTAACTGAGCCTGTTGTCCACTCCTCTCTCTCTCTTCCAGTGGGAGTGGTGCAGCCCACGCTGAGCGTCCTCCCTCCCTCCAGAGTGGAGCTGGAGCAGGGCAGTGCTACACTAGTGTGTGTGGCCAATGGGGGCTTCCCCTCAGACTGGAAGCTTGGCTGGAAGGTGGGGGGCAGCAGCAGGTCTGGGGGGGTGTCTGATAGCCTGGGGGTCCTGGGGAAAGATGGCCACTACAGCTGGAGCAGCACCTTGACCCTCCCTGCAGACCAGTGGAGGAAGGCGGGCTCAGTGAGCTGCGAGGCCAGTAAGAATGGCCAGACGCAGCCTGTCACTCAAACCCTGAATCCTGGAGAGTGTTCAGAGTAGAGAGGCTCCAGCATGGAGGTACTGGACGATACAGATCTCCTCTCACATGTCTGCTTTATGTCCCTCTGTCTCAGGTGGCACCGCAGCTTTTGTTGATTTCCATTGATATAACACGTGTTTGATTCATTAACATGTTGCTCTCTGGATTTTACCCCTTGCTTGTGTTGGTCACATGTTGAACATTTAATAAAGATTTAAAAAATAAATTCTTCATTATCATCATTAATTATTATTTATCTTCTGTATTTTAAATTGAATGCTGCTTCTAATGAGCATATAAAACCTCTGCTATCTTCATTAAACAAATTTCAACACCATTATGAATGAAGGCTTAAAGCTATGGTGTGTATCTCTGAATGAGCAAAGTGTTGGTTGTGTGGATTTCCTTGTAAAGTTTGTTCAGTGTATTCAGTGGACCAGTGTCAGTCATAGAGCCACTGCTGCTGAAACGACCCACGTGTCAGACTGACTTTCTGTCGATTCATAAAATAGTTCAGAGAGATGTCCAGGTTTCTGCAGATACCAACTTAGAAACTTGTAAAGGTACGTCTCAAAAGACATTCAGTTTCTCCCACCAAGATATAAGAACCCTAGCATGCTGAGTGGTGGAAACAGTAACATATTTGTAATGTCTGGATATGAGTCAAAGAACAAACCGACGTCAAAAAGATGTGTTTCATGAAACATATTCTGTGAGCAGTGAACTGTAGGTATTCAAATGATATCCATTTTTAGCTGATGTGCACCTGTGTCTGTTGAGCGACAGAAAGTCAGTGGAATTGTAGGGCGGAGGTTTTCAAAGGAGTCTCAGGAGATTCCAGTGAAAGCAGTATGTGCGCATTTCGCCATACTAGCTCAATGTCGCTCTCTAGTGTCCGACCAACGCCATTACAATAAAGGCTGATTCCATGAACTCCCCTATCTTCAGGTATTATTTAATAAATAGCTGGCTTCAATCGATTCATAATATTAATAATAAGAAAGTCATTCCTTTCATCAGGACGCAAGATGCTTTATATGTGGGTGACAAAGAACAAAATAATGTCAAATATTATATTTTGAAACAATCAAAACAATAAATAAACAAATAAATAAGAAAAGATCATGTTCCAAAGTCCAGGCCCAGTAAGTGGGTCTTCAGTCAGCTTGTGAAAACGCAGATGGATCCAGCGTTGAGGATCTCCCGGGGAGCGAGTTCCACAGAGTGGGGGCAGACACCCTAAAGGCTCTGTCCATAGCTGAAGTCCCTAACCCGGGGTGGGGGGGGGGGGGGGGGGGGGTAAAGCAGTCCGTGGTCTGAGGAACGGAGATTCTGGGAGGGGGAGTAGGGTCTGAGGAGCTGTGAGAGGAGCGGGGGCTAGAGGGACTGGGGGGTGAGGAGGAGGAGGAGGAGGAGGAGGAGGAGGAGGAGGAGGAGGAGGAGGAGGAGGAGGAGGAGGAGGAGGAGGTGGTGCTACAGGACCTTGGGGGGGGGGGGGATTGGTACACTGGAGCCGATCCAGGGCTCTGTGGGGACCCCCCAGTGTGACTCCATGACCCCCGTCCATAGGGGAGGTGATGAAGGCGTTGATGAGGGTCTCTACCACGGGGGCAGTGAGGGACGGCCCCAGTCTGGACATGTTTCTGAGGGGGTCCAATGCCTATCTGTTGAAGGACTCCATGTGGGGAACCAGTGATAGGGATGAGTCTGGGACCCCCCCAGGGTGGGGACTGGAGAGAAGGGGCAGACGGAGCAGCCGTCCATGGAAGGACCAGATCCCCGACCTTCTGGGGCCTTGGGGGCCTCAACTAGGGGGGGGAGGGTTGCAGTTGAGGTTGTAGTTATATTCAATATGTTTAAGTTTTAGTTGGATGCAAAACAATGTAGTTCATGTAGTACTTGTATGTAAAATCTTGTTGTTGAGGTAGAAGTTATATATTATATGCAGTAGTTGAGGTAGTAGTTCTATATAGTAGTTGAGGTAATTTGTATGTTATATATTGCAGTTGAGGTAGTAGTTGTATGCAGGGCCGGCCCTGACCAATTTGGCGCCCTAGGCAAGATTTTTGCTGGTGCCCCCTACCCCGTTGGATCGCACAGTATATTCGACTACCAATGTTCATAAACTCAGAGAAGCTACAAAGCTTTGGTCTTTGAGACTCTTTGATTTTAGATAGAAAATTAAACACACGAAACGTATTACAAACCAAGTAACAAGCAATGAATCACTCATACAATAAGTATGCACAAAATACTGCAAATAAATGCATGATGTTTACTAAAGGCATTCATAAGCAAAATAATAGAGTTCAGATTCAAATTATTGTAAATACAATTAAATCTAGTATGGTTTATCTAATTTGGTTCTAACCAGAGATTAAACAAGCACTCAACTGAAGTGTAAAAAAAATACAAAATTAGGGCTGTGCAGAGGTAGACGGGACAGCAGCACCTGATGCTGTGTCACTGGGGGTGGTAGTGAAATATTTTAAAAGTGCATCTGACGGGAGAAGAGAAGTATATGTGACGACTGCATGTTACATTTTAATAAAAAAACAGATGCTTGGTGTGCTATACATGAGACTAATATAGACTAATGAAAATGTGATGAGATTCATTAAACTTTATTGTAAATGCAATTCAGTCTAACCACAGTGCAAAAAACAGTAAAGTGCAGTGAAATGAATGTATATATAGCCTATGAATGATATGTGAAAGCTAAGGTGTGAAATATTAACATTAATACACTTTAACTGCACACTCTTGACCCCGCCCCCCTCACAGAGGGCAGGTTCAGAGCAACGAGCCAGGCAGGCACCCAGAAAAAAGGCTTCTCCATTATTTAATAGCCTTTGCTATGACTTTATGTTGCTGTGGGCTTAAATAATATTTCGAAATAATAGTAGTAATGGCACTGAAAAAAAAAATGTAGTATTATATATATATAATTTTTATTTTTATTGCTTTTTTCTTTTTTCTCCCCCCGTTTTCGGCGCCCCCCGCGGATGACGGCGCCCCAAGCATTTGCCTATACTGGGGGCCGGCTCTGGTTGTATGTTATATATTGTAGTTGAGGTAGTAGTTGTATGTAACGCGTGGTAGTTGAGGTAGTAGTAGTAGTATGTAATATATTGTAGTTGATGTGGTACTTGTATGTAATACGTGGTAGTTGAGGTAGTACTTGTATGTTTAATAATGCTGAGGAATCTAATGCTGGCTCTTGGTTGAGGTCCCTGGTTAGAGCCAGCTCTGTGCTCAGCGCTCTGTGTCAGAGTCTCTTCCCCCTCAGCAGCTGCAGCAGGTTCCTGCTGTAACAGCTCAGTGTCTACGCAGTGTGACTGAGGGAGGTTTTTGTACGGCTCTCAATCACTGTGTGAACACATAGGGATTAATGTAACTCTGACAGTGATAAACTGCTGCATCTTCACGCTGGGCGGCGTTGATGGTCAGAGAGAAGTCAGTGCTGCTTCCACTGCCACTAAACCGAGCTGGTGTTGGTGATACAAGTTGGTTTACTAATTTCATGATGAGCGTGGGTTCTTCTCCGGGTTTCTGTTGGTACCAGTGTAGATACTGACCATTACTATTGCTGAACACCTCTGTGTTGGTTTTACAGGTCAGAGTGACTCTGAATCCTGGAGTAAAGGACACTACTGGTGTCTGAGTCACAGTCACCTGACTGCTGGTTCCTGTAGGAAACAAACAAACCAAACATTGAGTTATCCAATAGAAAACACAAGCAAACAGAGAAGGGTGGTCCACATTTAGACTGAGTGGAATGAACCAACCTGTTAAGGATCCACAGACCACTGTCCAGAAAAGGAGGGTGAGGTGATTCATGGTTGCCACGGTTTCTGGGGTGTTGAGTGACAGCTCAGAGTCCTGCAGTGTTGAACTCAGAGGACTTTAAACCCTCTCAGAACCCCAGTTTCAGCTGAGCATGCAAAGCTTCCTCTATATGGAAATGACCTGTTTCCACTCATCAGACTGGGGGTGAGAGTGACTGCAGACATTCTGGGAGGACCGCTGTATCTCTTCTACATTCACACCATTGGAATAAAATTTGATTTGGTGTAAACAATTGGAATTGGAATCTATAACATTTTTTCTTGTTAATTCGATCTTGGTTTGTATGAAATTCATTAATTTTCAAAATTGTGTACAAAAAAGTTACTCATTACAGCGGAACCTAAAATGTTATCATAAATAAAAACATATAATTTTTTGGAATTAAATGCATGTTTATTACATCCATTCTTTCATTTTGAAAGCTCTCACAAGTTCAATTTGTGGACTGGTTTGGCTCGTTTATTTGTTCTGTTTGATTGTGAGACTCCAAAGATTGTTTTAAAATGTTATCTATTTTTTTTATTCTACTAATTCGTTTGTATCACTGTGGTGGACTTTTGGTGGAGGCACCCAGCTCATCGTTGATTGTAAGTACCAGGACACTTTTCTTTGCTTGGAATATTTAACTTTCTTTCCATTTATTTAAGCTTGAAAATCTTTATATTTTTCACTTTGCTATGGTTTTAATTTCTTGTAGTTTTTTCGGAAAAAAAGCTGAGGACAAAGTGTGAATATATTGTGGTACAGAGATCTGTCTTTTAAATTACACTGAATATGTTGCATGTGTTCTGCAATATAATGCATTTCATGAGAGACTTAATTATTGCTGTGGCATTATTTAATTTTCACATTTAAGTTAGAAGAAATTTAAACTTGTGCAAAGTCGATAAATGTTAACCCAATAAATTGCTGAATTTTGAAGTTAAATAGGAACATGTAATTACTGGTTTAATGAAGAACTTTTAAGAAATATGGTTCCCTTCCTCTTTAATATCACCAACTGCTGGTGAACAGGAAGCTGTCCCTTCCCTCTGTGCTCCTATGAGGCTGATGTTAACTGAGCCTGTTGTCCACTCCTCTCCCTCTCTTCCAGTGGGAGTGGTGCAGCCCACGCTGAGTGTCCTCCCTCCCTCCAGAGTGGAGCTGGAGCAGGGCAGTGCTACACTAGTGTGTGTGGCCAGTGGGGGCTTCCCCTCAGATTGGAAGCTTGGCTGGAAGGTGGGGGGCAGCAGCAGGTCTGGGGGGGTGTCAGATAGCCTGGGGGTCCTGGGGAAAGATGGCCACTACAGCTGGAGCAGCACCTTGTCCCTCCCTGCAGACCAGTGGAGGAAGGCGGGCTCAGTGAGCTGTGAGGCCAGTAAGAATGGCCAGACGCAGCCTGTCACTCAAACCCTGAATCCTGGAGAGTGTTCAGAGTAGAGAGGCTCCAGCATGGAAGAACTGGAGGACACAGATCTCCTCTGACACGTCTGCTTTATTTCTCTTTTTCTGAGGTGACACTGCAGATTTTGATAAATTACATTAACATAACATGTCTTCTAATCATTAACATGATGCTCTCTGGATTTGACCCCTTGCTTGTGTTGGTCACATGTTGAACATTTAATAAAGATGTTAAAATTAAATCCTTTCTTGTCATCATTTGCTATCATTTATCTTTCGTATTTCCAAATTAATGTGGATTCTAATGAGCATATAAAACCTCTGCCATCTTTATCCAACATATTTCCCTACCATTTTGAAAGAAGGGTTAAGGCTATGGTGTGTATCTCTGAAGGAGCAAAGTATTGTTTGTGGGGATTTCCTTGGAAGGTGTGTTCACTGTATCCAGTGGACCAGTGTCAGTCATAGAGCCACTGCTGCTGAAATGACCCATGTGTCTCAGACTGACTTTATGTCACTTCATATAATAGTAGTTCAGAGAGATGCTCCAGATTTCTGCAGATACAAACTCAGAAACTTGTAAAATTACGTCTCAAAAGACATTCAGTATCTCTCAACAGGAAATAAGAACCCTAGCATGCTGAGTGGTGGAAACAGTTACATATTAATAATGTCTGTCTACGAGTTAAAGACCAAACCGACAACGCTAAAAAATGTGTTTCTTTAAACGTATTCTGTGAGCAGTGAGCTGTAGCTATTCAAATGATGTCCAGTTTTAGCTGATGTGCATCTGTGTCTCTTGAGTCACAGAAAGTCAGGGTAAATATAGGGCTGAGGTTTTCAGAACAGTCTCTTGAGACTCCAGTGAAAGAAGTATCTGTGCATGTCTCCATACCAGCTCAGTTGCGCCCTCTAGTGTGTAACCAACACCATTGCAATAAAGACTGATTCCATGACCTCCACTCTGTTCACCTCTTTAACAATAATTAAAATATTCCCGAGTAGCATGCTTTTGTTTCATCGGGATTGACCCTTAGTTCATAGATAAATCACGTCAATCCAACATTAAATCTCCTTATTTCATGTGTGCCCTCTGACTGGACAGCACAAAGACACTGGGGAGCTATGGGGACAATGGCGTTTGGATCGTATTTATTATTGTTCTACGTACGGTTTGGTGACCCTGGTCAGAGTCCAGTTTATTATTTAGTACATGTTTTTTCGTGTCTGGTGGGGGGGTGGACTTCGGCTGGGGATCCCCCCCCCCCCCCCCCTACCTGGTGTTGGGGGGCCGGAGTGTGTGTGGTCGATGGCTGGTTGAAGCAGCCTCACTGGGACAGGCTGCACACCTGTGGTGAATCAGTAATCAAGGCACAGGATAAACCAGTCGTACACACACACACACACACACACACACACACACACACACACACACACACACACACACACACACACACACACACACACACACACACACACACAGGACAGAGCTCTGTCACGTCTGTGTTCACCTCCTTGCGTTGTTTGTAATTTGTTGTTGTTGAGGCAGTAGGTTTATCCAATATGTTGCAGTTGCGGTAGTAGTTGTATGTAATACGTGGTGGTTGAGATAGTACTTGTATATTACAGGTGGTAGTTGAGGTAGTAGTTGTATGTAATATGTTGTAGTTGAGGTAGTAGTGGTATATTAAACGTGGTAGTTGTACTTGTATGTTTAATAATGCTGAGGAATCTAATGCTGGCTGTTGGTTGAGGCCCCTGGTTAGAGCCAGCTCTGTGCTCAGCGCTCTGTGTCAGAGTCTCTTCCCCCTCAGCAGCTGCAGCAGGTTCCTGCTGTAACAGCTCAGTGTCTACGCAGTGTGACTGAGGGAGGTTTTTGTACGGCTCTCAATCACTGTGTGAACGCATAGACACTGTTAGGATAGTGGAAACTCTGACAGTGATAAACTGCTGCATCTTCACGCTGGGCGCCGTTGATGGTCAGAGAGAAGGCAGTGCTGCTTCCACTGCCACTAAACCGAGTCGGTGTTGGTGATACAAGTTGGTTTATATATTTTATGATGAGCTTGGGGGCTTCTCCGGGTTTCTGTCGATACCAGTGTAGTTCATTACCATTGTAAACCGCTGAGTTTATTTTACAGGTCAGAGTGACTGTGGATCCTGGAGTAACGGACACTACTGGTGTCTGAGTCACAGTCACCTGACTGCTGGTTCCTGTAGAAAACAAACAAACCAAACATTGAGTTATCCAATAGAAAACACATCAAACAGAGAAGGGTGGTCCACATTTAGACTGAGTGGAATGAACCAACCTGTTAAGGATCCACAGACCACTGTCCAGAAAAGGAGGGTGCGGTGATTCATGGTTGCCACGGTTTCTGGGGTGTTGAGTGACGGCTCAGAGTCCGGCAGTGTTGAACTCAGAGGACTTTAAACCCTCTCAGAACCCCAGTTTCAGCTGAGCATGCAAAGCTTCCTCTATATGGAAATGACCTGTTTCCACTCATCAGTCTGGGGGTGAGAGTGACTGCAGACATTCTGGGAGGACCGCTGTATCTCTTCTACATTCACACTTTTGGAATACGTATTCAGATTTACTCTAAACTATTGGAATTTATAATGCATAACATTTTATCTGATTGAAGCCGATCTTGGGTTGTATGAAATCCTTTGACTTTCCATTTCTTTGAAGGAAATGGTTGTTACATTATTACCTGAACCCAGAATAATAGATAAAAACATATTGTTCTGTTTATAATAAATGCATGAATATAACATTGGCTTGAAGGTTTTTCCTTGAGTCAAATTAATAGACTTGTTTTAAAACAATAAACCGTTTGTAAGTGAGCCTTTAAAAATGTTATGAAAATAAATGAATGATAAATATATTTCATTAAATTAATATACATTCATACAATGAATGTATATTAATTATAATATTTCCAATGAATCAAATATCGACTAATTCATCCAGTTTAGTGAAAAGCCAGTGTTTGTGTGTCAGTAAGATGAGTCTTTAATGTGCGGGAGGTTTTTGTACAGCCTCTTAATGAGTTTGTATCACTGTGGTGGACTTTTGGTGGAGGCACCAAACTCATCGTTGACTGTAAGTACAAGGACACTTTTCTTTGCCTGGCATATTTAACTTTCTCTAAATATAATTAAGCGTGATCATTTTATCTTTTGGAACTTTCTATATTTTTTCCATTTCCATTTACATGTTAACTGAGCCTGTTGTCCACTCCTCTCTCTCTCTTCCAGTGGGAGTGGTGCAGCCCACGCTGAGCGTCCTCCCTCCCTCCAGAGTGGAGCTGGAGCAGGGCAGTGCTACACTAGTGTGTGTGGCCAGTGGGGGCTTCCCCTCAGACTGGAAGCTTGGCTGGAAGGTGGGGGGCAGCAGCAGGTCTGGGGGGGTGTCCGAAAGCCTGGGGGTCCTGGGGAAAGATGGCCACTACAGCTGGAGCAGCACCTTGACCCTCCCTGCAGACCAGTGGAGGAAGGCGGGCTCAGTGAGCTGTGAGGCCAGTAAGAATGGCCAGACGCAGCCTGTCACTCAAACCCTGAATCCTGACCAGTGTTCAGAGTAGAGAGGCTCCAGCATGGAGGTACTGGAGGATACAGATCTCCTCTGACACGTCTGCTCAATGACTCTGTCTCAGGTGGCCCTGAAGCTTTTGATAATTGACATTAATATAACATGTCTTCTAATCAATAACATGATGCTCTCTGGATTTTACCCCTTGCTTGTGTTGGTCACATGTTGACCATTTAATAAATATGTAAAGAATAAATCCTTTCTTGTCATCATTTGCTATCATTAATCTTTCGTATTTCCAAATTAATGTGGATTCCAATGAACATATAAAACCTCTGCCATCTTCATCAAACAAATTTCCCCACGGGGGGAGGCTATGATGTATATCTCTGAATGAGTAAAGTGTTGGTTGTGTGCATTTCCTTGTAAAGTGTGTTCACTGTATTCAGTGGAGCAGTGTCAGTCATAGAGCCACTGCTGCTGAAATGACCCACGTGTCTGACTATCTTTCTGTCACTTCAGATAATAGTAGTTCAGAGAGATGTCCAGGTTTCTGCAGATACAATCTCAGAAAGATAGAAAATGACGCCTCAAAATAAATTCAGTATCCCTCACCAAGACATAGGAACCCTAGCAGGCTGAGTGGGGAAAACAGTAACAGATTCTTAATGTCTGTCTTTGAGTCAAAGACCAAACCGACAAACGCTAAAATATGTGTTTCTTTAAACGTATTCTGTGAGCAGTGAGCTGTGGCTATTCAAATGATGTCCAGTTTAGTTCAGCAGATGTGCACCTGTGTCTCTTTAGAGACGGAAAGTCAGAGTAAATGTAGGGCTGAGACTTTCAGAAGAGTCTCTGGAGATTCCACTGAAAGCGGTGTGTGTGCATGTCTCCATACCTGCCCAATGGCGCCATCTAGTGTCCAACCAACGCCATTGTAATAAAGACTGATTCAGATTCAGATTCAATACTTTATTGCCCTACAACTCTGTACGAGATGCTCGGGATTTATTTTAGTGAGCTCATGACAGTACATAACAAAGACCCACACAAAATACCACATAACCATGATAACACATAGGCAGATAAAAGAAAATGGGACATCCCCTCACATAAGACATATAGCTCTCTTACACCTGGCTGACAGGCCAGGGTAATTGCTGTATGTTTGATTAAAGTGGCAGGTGCTTATAGGTGCAAGTGATGTGCAAATTGGCATGGATCAAGTCATGTGCAAATCTGCATAAGGTCCAATAAATAAGTACATAGTTAAGTAAACTCCCAGTATATAAAAACAGAGTAGTAATCTGTGCGTATTATACTATACAGGGCCACTGGGTGAGTCTGCATTCCTGATGTACTGGTGTAGGGATGGAGAGTTGTTAAGAGATGTAATGGTTCTGCAGTATGTGCTGTTGAGGAAGAGGGAGGTTTCAGTGTGGACGGCCCTCAACCTCCTACCTGATGGGAGGGGATGGAAGAGGGAGTTAGCAGGTTGGGCAGTACCTCTGCTGGACAGTAGAGTTGCCGTACCAGACTGTGACTGAGAACGTAAGGACGCTCTCAGAGGTGGCTCGGTAGAACTGCTGCATCCCCTTACAGGCCACCCCAAACTTGTTTCGTTGGCGGAGGGAAAAGAGCCTCTGGTGGGCTTTTTTAATAATAGCAGTTATGTTATCTTCCCATTTCAGAGAGGAGGAGATTATTGTGGCCAGAAATTTGAAGCTGTTTACCCGTTCCACCACCGCCGCATTGATGGACAGAGGCGGGGTCTACTTCCTCTTCCTTCGGAAGTCCACCACCAGCTCCTTCGTTTTTGCAGTATTTAGCTCTAGGTTGTGGTGGGAACAGCATTCAGTCAGGGAAAGGACCTCATTTCTGTAGGCACTGTCGTCATCCCCTGAAATCAGCCCTATCAAGGTTGTATCATCAGCAGATGTAATCATTTTCACTGAGTCACTGTGTGATATGCACTCATTAGTGCACAGAGAATATAACAGAGGTGATGATACACACTCCTGGGGGGCACCAGTGCTAGTGTGTTTGGCCTGTGACAACTTGTTATTGATTTTGACAACTTGTGTTCTTTGCTGTACAGGAAATCTAAAATCCAGTGACATAAGGAGTTCTGGACACCCATGTTTTGGAGTTTATAGAAAAGTTTGAGGGGTAAAATCGTGTTAAAAGCAGAGCTGTAGTCTATAAAAAGTACCGTTGCGTGGTTGCCTGGGGACTCAAGAGGTTGTAGAATAGAGTGGATACCAAGTGACACGGCATTCCTCAACAGACCTATTTGTCCGATATGCAAACTGAAAGGGGTCTAGACGGACAGCTTTGGACGGATGATCACATATGATTTTTTCAAAGATTTTCATTATGACAGATGTAAGAGCTACCGGTCTATAATCATTTAAACCAGTGATGCTGGGCTTCTTGGGCACAGGAATAATAACAGCTGACTTAAAACATGTGGGGACTCTGCATTCCCTCTGAGACCAGTTAAAAATGTCTGAGTGCTGGGGTCAGTTCAACAGCACAACGTTTGATGGTAGTGGAGGATACGAGGTCAGGGCCTTCAGCTTTCCTGCAATTCAGCTTTTTTCCATCCCCCCCCCCCCCCCCCCCCCCCCTCTCTCTCTGGTGTTGGGGGGGTGGAGTGTGTGTGGTCGATGGCTGGTTGAAGCAGCCTCACCTGGCCTGAGTCAGGCTGATTGGACTCTTGGGCAGGGACAGGCTCACACCTGTGGAGAATCAGTAATCAAAGCACACAGGGTAAACCAGCCGTCCCACACACACACACACACACACACACACCCCACAGTTGTTAACCGTTTATCTTCGTTCAAACCATTTAACAAATCTACACACTTGAATCTTCCATAATATCTAAACGGAATTTCGATATCATTTAAACTTTCTTCAGAGTCACAGTTTTAGTTTCATACCGCTTCGTTTTCAGCTGTTTTTATTGAAGATGTCTTCCCATTCTGATACACCTACTTCTTATGACATGAGAAGACACACACACACACAAACACGCATGCACACTTGCACATATAGTCATTAATTCCTGCTTTGCACCTCCATGCCACGCAATACAAAATACAGTTCATATTGGATTCTGAGCATTTGACAATGTAGTGTCATTTGTTTATTTCATATATATTTGTGTAGGCCTACCAAGCATGATTTACAAGGAAAGGACATATATTTTAATTTATTCTGTATTCATCTGTATTCATATTAACATAAACTCATACAACAACATTTTAATGCAAACCAGTGTCGGGGAGCCTCCGTCCATCCTGACCGTACTCCTCACTTCAATAACAAGATTCATTCCTGCACAAAGCTCCCTGCTGCTAAGCTACTGGCCAAGCCAAGTCTATCCAGAGGGGTAACTCACGAGCCACGTCTGCAGCTGCTTCACCAGCCGTATGGACACATGAACTGATAAAAGTGTATGCTGAGGTGGCTTCATCAAGAACACTTGGCTCTCATATCACTAAATCCTACTGGAGGGATAAAGGCAGATGCTGTATACTGTGAGGACAGTTGCTTGGTTAAGCAGAAGACTCCACTCATTGGTACACATGTAGACAAATCTAGGAAAATAAGAGTTATTCTATTTCCTCAATGCACATGGCAGCCTTTGCATCTATTTGGCAACCTGTAATAGGTGAGTATGGAAGGCTGGTTAGACAATGACGGGTAAGATCCCACCTTAAACATTGGGACAACCTAAGGCAGGCACAGTCACGATTACACTGCTTCACTCAAGTCACTTAAAGAATGACAAATGGTTACATGATAACGGTTGCCATGTGAAAAATATGTGCTTTTACGATATATGCCTTGTTATTAAAGAACAGCAGTACTAAACTGTGATAAAATGGGAACCCACACTTTGTTGATCAACTTAAATGGGATGATAGGTAGGTAGGACAAGTAAGGAGAGATTACAATGGGGAGAAAATGTCAAAAGAAGATACAATAAAATACTTTTCTTTGACCAGCTCAACAAGAGTATTTGTTTTTTTCTTTAACCAACAGTAGGAATATCTTAGTTGGGCAGTCATTGTTAGATTTTGAGTAAATGGAACATAGAAAATGAGTGACCAGGGTGTTAAGGTTGATGTGCTGGTGAGTGAGCTAGTCGCCGTCCGGTGGTGTGGCCAGGCGTCCAGTCATGATCACAGCAACTAAACCAAAGACGCAGTATGTGAGCAGTGAACTGTAGCGACTCAAATTATGTCAATTTTTAGCTGAGGTGCACCTGTGTCTCTTGAGTGGCAGAAAGTCAGTGGAAATATAGGGCTGAGGTTTTCAAAGGAGTCTCTGGAGGTTCCAGTGAAAGCAGTATGTGTGCATTTCTCCATAATAGCTCAATGGCGTCATCTTGTGTCCAACCAACGCCATTGCAATAAAGACTGATTCCATGAACTCTACTATCTTCAGCTTTTATTAAATAAATAGCTGGCTTGACATGATTCATAACAATAATAAGAAGAAAGTCGTTCCTTTCATTAGGACGCAAGCTGCTTTAACTGTAGGTGACAAAGAACAAAACAACGTGAAAGATTATATTTTGAAACAATCAAAACAATAAATAAACGAATAACTAAGAAAAGATCATGTTCCAAAGTCCAGGCCCAGTAAGTGGGTCTTCAGGCAGCTTGTGAAAACACAAGGGGGGTTTGTAGTTGAGGTTGTAGTTCTATTCAATATGTTGAAGTTCTGGTTGGATGCAAAGCAATGTAGTTCATGTTGTACTTGTATGTAAAATCTTGTAGTTGAGGTAGTAGTTGTATGTAATATATTGTAGTTGATGTTGTGCTTGTATGTAATACGTGGTAGTTGAGGTAGTACTTGTATGTTTAATAATGCTCAGGGATCTAATGCTGGCACTTGGTTGAGGCCCCTGGTTAGAGCCAGCTCTGTGCTCAGCGCTCTGTGTCAGAGTCTCTTCCCCCTCAGCAGCTGCAGCAGGTTCCTGCTGTAACAGCTCAGTGTCTACGCAGTGTGACTGAGGGAGGTTTTTGTACGGCTCTCAATCACTGTGTGAACACACCGCCACTATGGAGACTCTGACAGTGATAAACTGCTGCATCTTCACGCTGGGCGGCGTTGATGGTCAGAGAGAAGGCAGTGATGCTTCCACTGCCTCTAAACCGAGGTGTTGGTGATACAAGTTGGTTTACATATTTTATGATGAGCTTGGGGGCTCCTCCAGGTTTCTGTTGGTACCAGTGTAGATACTGACCATTACTATTGCTGAACACCTCTGTGTTGGTTTTACAGGTCAGAGTGACTCTGAATCCTGGAGTAAAGGACACTACTGGTGTCTGAGTCACAGTCACCTGACTGCTGGTTCCTGTAGAAAACAAACAAACCAAACATTGAGTTATCCAATAGAAAACACAAGCAAACAGAGAAGGGTGGTCCACATTTAGACTGAGTGGAATGAACCAACCTGTTAAGGATCCACAGACCACTGTCCAGAAAAGGAGGGTGAGGTGATTCATGGTTGCCACGGTTTCTGGGGTGTTGAGTGACAGCTCTGAGTCCTGCAGTGTTGAACTCAGAGGACTTTAAACCCTCTCAGAACCCCAGTTTCAGTTGAGCATGCAAAGCTTCCTCTATATGGAAATGACCTGTTTCCACTCATCAGACTGGGGGTGAGAGTGACTGCAGACATTCTGGGAGGAACGCTGTATCTCTTCTACATTCGAACCATTGGAATAAAATTTGATTTGGTGTAAACAATTGGAATTGGAATCTATAACATTTTTTCTTGTTAATTCGATCTTGGTTTGTATGAAATTCATTAATTTTCAAAATTGTGTACAAAAAAGTTATTCATTACAGCGGAACCTAAAATGTTATCATAAATAAAAACATATAATTTTTTGGAATTAAATGCATGTTTATTACATCCATTCTTTCATTTTGAAAGCTCTCACAAGTTCAATTTGTGGACTGGTTTGGCTCGTTTATTTGTTCTGTTTGATTGTGAGACTCCAAAGATTGTTTTAAAATGTTATATATTTTTTTAATTCTACTAATTCGTTTGTATCACTGTGGAGGCACCCAGCTCATCGTTGATTGTAAGTACCAGGACACTTTTCTTTGCTTGGAATATTTAACTTTCTTTCCATTTATTTAAGCTTGAAAATCTTTATATTTTTCACTTTGCTATGGTTTTAATTTCTTGTAGTTTTTTCGGAAAAAAAGCTGAGGACAAAGTGTGAATATATTGTGGTACGGAGTTCTGTCTTTTAAATTACACTGAATATGTTGCATGTGTTCTGCAATATAATGCATTTCATGAGAGACTTAATTATTGCTGTGGCATTATTTAATTTTCACATTTAAGTTAGAAGAAATTTAAACTTGTGCAAAGTCGATAAATGTTAACCCAATAAATTGCTGAATTTTGAAGTTAAATAGGAACATGTAATTACTGGTTTAATGAAGAACTTTTAAGAAATATGGTTCCCTTCCTCTTTAATATCACCAACTGCTGGTGAACAGGAAGCTGTCCCTTCCCTCTGTGCTCCTATGAGGCTGATGTTAACTGAGCCTGTTGTCCACTCCTCTCTCTCTCTTCCAGTGGGAGTGGTGCAGCCCACGCTGAGCGTCCTCCCTCCCTCCAGAGTGGAGCTGGAGCAGGGCAGTGCTACACTGCTGTGTGTGGCCAGTGGGGGCTTCCCCTCAGACTGGAAGCTTGGCTGGAAGGTGGGGGGCAGCAGCAGGTCTGGGGGGGTGTCAGATAGCCTGGGGGTCCTGGGGAAAGATGGCCACTACAGCTGGAGCAGCACCTTGTCCCTCCCTGCAGACCAGTGGAGGAAGGCGGGCTCAGTGAGCTGTGAGGCCAGTAAGAATGGCCAGACGCAGCCTGTCACTCAAACCCTGAATCCTGGAGAGTGTTCAGAGTAGAGAGGCTCCAGCATGGAAGAACTGGAGGACACAGATCTCCTCTGACACGTCTGCTTTATTTCTCTTTTTCTGAGGTGACACTGCAGATTTTGATAAATTACATTAATATAACATGTCTTCTAATCAATAACATGATGCTCTCTGGATTTGACCCCTTGCTTGTGTTGGTCACATGTTGAACATTTAATAAAGATGTTAAGATTAAATCCTTTCTTGTCATCATTTGCTATCATTTATCTTTCGTATTTCCAAATTAATGTGGATTCTAATGAGCATATAAAACCTCTGCCATCTTTATCCAACATATTTCCCTACCATTTTGAAAGAAGGGTTAAGGCTATGGTGTGTATCTCTGAAGGAGCAAAGTATTGTTTGTGGGGATTTCCTTGGAAGGTGTGTTCACTGTATCCAGTGGACCAGTGTCAGTCATAGAGCCACTTCTGCTGAAATGACCCATGTGTCTCAGACTGACTTTATGTCACTTCATATAATAGTAGTTCAGAGAGATGCTCCAGATTTCTGCAGATACAAACTCAGAAACTTGTAAAATTACGTCTCAAAAGACATTCAGTATCTCTCAACAGGAAATAAGAACCCTAGCATGCTGAGTGGTGGAAACAGTAACATATTAATAATGTCTGTCTACGAGTTAAAGACCAAACCGACAACGATAAAAAATGTGTTTCTTTAAACGTATTCTGTGAGCAGTGAGCTGTAGCTATTCAAATGATGTCCAGTTTTAGCTTATGTGCATCTGTGTCTCTTGAGTCACAGAAAGTCAGGGTAAATATAGGCCTGAAGTTTTCAGAACAGTCTCTTGAGACTCCAGTGAAAGAAGTATCTGTGCATGTCTCCATACCAGCTCAGTTGCGCCCTCTAGTGTGTAACCAACACCATTGCAATAAAGACTGATTCCATGACCTCCACTCTGTTCACCTCTTTAACAATAATTAAAATATTCCCGAGTAGCATGCTTTTGTTTCATCGGGATTGACCCTTAGTTCATAGATAAATCACGTCAATCCAACATTAAATCTCCTTATTTCATGTGTGCCCTCTGACTGGACAGCACAAAGACACTGGGGAGCTATGGGGACAATGGCGTTTGGATAGTATTTATTATTGTTCTACGTACGGTTTGGTGACCCTGGTCAGAGTCCAGTTTATTATTTAGTACATGTTTTTTCGTGTCTGGTGGGGGGGTGGACTTCGGCTGGGGATCCCCCCCCCCGCTCCCTACCTGGTGTTGGGGGGGTGGAGTGTGTGTGGTCGATGGCTGGTTGAAGCAGCCTCACTGGGACAGGCTGCACACCTGTGGTGAATCAGTAATCAAGGCACAGGATAAACCAGTCACACACACACACACACACACACACACACACACACACACACACACACACACACACACACACACACACACACACACACACACACACACACACACACACACACACACACACACACACACACACACACACACACACACACAGGACAGAGCTCTGTCACGTCTGTGGTCACCTCCTTGCGTTGTTTGTAATTTGTTGTTGTTGAGGCAGTAGGTTTATCCAATATGTTGCAGTTGCGGTAGTAGTTGTATGTAATACGTGGTGGTTGAGGTAGTAGTTGTAAGTAATATGAGGAGGTTGAGGTAGTAGTTGTATATAATACGTGGTGGTTGAGGTAGTACTTGTATATTACAGGTGGTAGTTGAGGTAGTAGTTGTATGTAATACATGGTGGTTGAGGTAGTACTTGTATATTATAGGTGGTGGTTGAGGTAGTAGTTGTAAGTAATATGAGGAGGTTGAGGTAGTAGTTGTATGTAATATGTTGTAGTTGAGGTAGTAGTGGTATATTAAACGTGGTAGTTGTACTTGTATGTTTAATAATGCTGAGGAATCTAATGCTGGCTCTTGGTTGAGGCCCCTGGTTAGAGCCAGCTCTGTGCTCAGCGCTCTGTGTCAGAGTCTCTTCCCCCTCAGCAGCTGCAGCAGGTTCCTGCTGTAACAGCTCAGTGTCTACGCAGTGTGACTGAGGGAGGTTTTTGTACGGCTCTCAATCACTGTGTGAACACACTGACACTGTTTAGGTAGTGGTAACTCTGACAGTGATAAACTGCTGCATCTTCACGCTGGGCGTCGTTGATGGTCAGAGAGAAGTCAGTGCTGCCTCCACTGCCTCTAAACCGAGCTGGTGTTGGTGATACAAGCTGGTTTACTAATTTCATGATGAGCTTGGGGGCTTCTCCAGGTTTCTGTTGGTACCAGAATAAATAGGTATTGCGAAGAACCGCTGGGCTTGTTTTACAGGTCAGAGTGACCGTGGATCCTGGAGCAACGGACACTACTGGTGTCTGAGTCACAGTCACCTGACTGCTGGTTCCTGTAGAAAACAAACAAACCAAACATTGAGTTATCCAATAGAAAACACAAGCAAACAGAGAAGGGTGGTCCACATTTAGACTGAGTGGAATGAACCAACCTGTTAAGGATTCACAGACCACTGTCCAGAAAAGGAGGGTGAGGTGATTCATGGTTGCCACGGTTTCTGGGGTGTTGAGTGACAGCTCAGAGTCCTGCAGTGTTGAACTAAGAGGACTTTAAACCCTCTCAGAACCCCAGTTTCAGCTGAGCATGCAAAGCTTCCACTATATGGAAATGACCTGTTTCCACTCATCAGACTGGGGGTGAGAGTGACTGCAGACGTTCTGGGAGGACCGCTGTATCTCTTCTACATTCACACTTTTGGAATACAAATTCAGATTTACTGGAAACGATCGGAATTTATAATGTATATATATTTCTTTGGTGTATTCGATCTTGGTTTGTATGAAATCCTTTAACTTTCTAATTCTTTTGATTTTTTTTTTTATAGATTATTATTACCTAAAACCTGAATAATAGATAAAAACACACTATTCTTTTTATAATAAATGCATGATTATAAAATCGGATTGAAGGTTTCTTATTAAGTCAAATGATTAGAATTTTTTAAAAAAATAAACCGTTTGTAAGAGTTCCTTTAAAAAAATTATGAAAATAAACATATGATGAATGTACTTCATTAAATCAATTCAAACAATTAATACATATTAATAATAATATTTCCAGGGAATGAAAAATGTATTCATTCATAAATGTCTGTGTTAGTGCGTCAGTGAGATGGGCTGGAGGTTTTTGTACAGCCTCTTAATGAGTTTGTATCACTGTGGTTGACTTTTGGTGGAGGCACCAAACTCATCGTTGATTGTAAGTACAAGGACACTTTTCTTTGCTTGGAATATTTAACTTTCTTTCCATTTATTTAAGCTTGATAATCTTTGTATTCTTTACTTTGCTATGGTTATCATTTCTTGTAGTTTTTTCAGAAAAAAAGCTGAGGACAAAGTGTGAATATATTGTGGTACAGAGTTCTGTCTTTTAAATTACACTAAATATGTTGCATGTGTTCTACAATATAATGCATTTCATGAAAGACTTGATTATTGATGTGGCATTATTTAATTGTCACATTTAAGTTAGAAGAAATTCAAACTCGTGCAAAGTCGATAAATGTTAACCAATAAATTGCTGAATTTTGAAGTTAAATAGGAACATGCAATTACTGGTTTAATGAAGAACTTTTAAGAAAAATGGTTCCCTTCCTCTTTAATATCACCAACTGCTGGTGAACAGGAAGCTGTCCCTTCCCTCTGTGCTCCTATGAGGCTGATGTTAACTGAGCCTGTTGTCCACTCCTCTCTCTCTCTTCCAGTGGGAGTGGTGCAGCCCACGCTGAGCGTCCTCCCTCCCTCCAGAGTGGAGCTGGAGCAGGGCAGTGCTACACTAGTGTGTGTGGCCAGTGGGGGCTTCCCCTCAGACTGGAAGCTTGGCTGGAAGGTGGGGTGCAGCAGCAGGTCTGGGGGGGTGTCAGATAGCCTGGGGGTCCAGGGGAAAGATGGCCACTACAGCTGGAGCAGCACCTTGACCCTCCCTGCAGACCAGTGGAGGAAGGCGGGCTCAGTGAGCTGTGAGGCCAGTAAGAATGGCCAGACGCAGCCTGTCACTCAAACCCTGAATCCTGGAGAGTGTTCAGAGTAGAGAGGCTCCAGCATGGAGGTACTGGAGAATACAGATCTCCTATGACACGTCTGCTTTATGTCTCTCTGTCTCAGGTGGCACGCAGCTTTTGTTGATTTACATTAATATAACATGTCTTTTGTTCATTAACATGATGCTTTATGGATTTTACCCCTTGCTTGTGTTGGTCACATGTAGAACATTTAATAAAGATGTGATGAATAAATTCTTTCTTGTATTTATTTACTATCGTCTATCTTCTGTGTTTTCAAATGATTGTGGCTTCTATTGAGTATATATATAGCACCTGTTATCTTTATTAAACAAATTTCACCACCATTTTGAATGAAGGGTTAAAGCTATGGTGTGTATCTCTGAATGAGCAAAGTGTTGGTTGTGTGAATGTCCTTGGATAGTGTGTTCAATGTATTCAGTGGACCAGTGTCAGTAATAGAACCACTGCTGCTGAAATGACTATGTGTCAGGCTGACAGTCACTTCATAAAATAGTAGTTCAGAAAAAATTCCCAATAGTTTTTGCAGATACAACTTAGAAGCATGTTAAAGTATGTCTCAAGAGACATTCAGTATCCCTCACCAAGATACAGGAACCCTAGTATGATGAGTGGTGGAGTATGATGAGTGGTGGAAAAAGTTAGATATTCATAATATCTGTCTATGAGTCAAAGACCAAACCGACAACGCTAAAAGATGTGTTTCTTTAAACGTATTCTGTGTGCAGTGAACTGTACATATTCAAATGATGTCCAGTTTAGTTTAGCAGATGTGCCCCTGTGTCCTTTGAGTGACAGAAAGTCAGAGTAAATGTAGGGCTGAGGTTTTCAGTAGAGTCTCTGGAGACTCCAGTGAAAGCGGTATGGGTGCACGTCTGAGAACCAGCTCGATGGCGCCCAGCTCAATGGACTCATTGCCTTTGCATCCTTTCCTTCTGCCCTTGTAGTCCAAGACGTGCTGCGCTCAAGCTTTCAAAGTACAATGCTGCAACTGGTGGATTTGTATCAATTCACATAATTATCCCTCACTGCTATTTCGTAGTTCCCCTAAACACCCTGAAACAACTTGAGTCTCACATGCTTATGCCACCATACGCAACAGTGCAAGCAGGCCATTGGCAACCAAGCACGCAGTCCTTCCCCCCTCACTTTATAAACCACCAGCCGCCACTGAGCGAATGGAAATACATTTACCATGAGATCATGTTCTCACTTGCTGTGTGTGTTTGTGTATCTGTTTCCGTGTCTCTGTTCTAGTGCTACCAATTTGTACAGCTGACAACAGCTAACAATAAATAATATAATTTTTAAGAATAAATGTGCCTCCTGCATGAGATGTGCGTAGCTGAATAGGGCCGCAGGTCTACGCTACTGTATGTTGTTATATTTTATAACATCTGTCATAATGCTGGTACTTGGGGAGACAAATATTTTCTGTGGTGGTACGCGGTATAAAAAGTTTGACATCCACTGATCTTATATGTTGCAGTTGAGTAAGTAGTTGTATGTAACACGTGGTAGTTGAGGTAGTACTTGTACGTTTACTAATGCTGAGGGATCTAATGCTGGCTCTTGGTTGAGGCCCCTGGTTAGAGCCAGCTCTGTGCTCAGCGCTCTGTGTCAGAGTCTCTTCCCCCTCAGCAGCTGCAGCAGGTTCCTGCTGTAACAGCTCAGTGTCTACGCAGTGTGACTGAGGGAGGTTTTTGTACGGCTCTCAATCACTGTGTGAACACATCAACACTGTTAGGATAGTGGAAACTCTGACAGTGATAAACTGCTGCATCTTCACGCTGGGCGCCGTTGATGGTCAGAGAGAAGTCAGTGCTGCTTCCACTGCCACTAAACCGAGCTGGTGTTGGTGATACAAGTTGGGTTGTATATTTTATGAAGAGCTTGGGGGCTTCTCCAGGTTTCTGTTGGTACCAGAATAAATAGGTATTGCCATGAACCGCTGAGTTTGTTTTACAGGTCAGAGTGACTGTGGATCCTGGAGTAAAGGACACTACTGGTGTCTGAGTCACAGTCACCTGACTGCTGGTTCCTGTAGAAAACAAACAAACCAAACATTGAGTTATCCAATAGAAAACACAAGCAAACAGAGAAGGGTGGTCCACATTTAGACTGAGTGGAATGAACCAACCTGTTAAGGATCCACAGACCACTGTCCAGAAAAGGAGGGTGAGGTGATTCATGGTTGCCACGGTTTCTGGGGTGTTGAGTGACAGCTCTGAGTCCGGCAGTGTTGAACTCAGAGGACTTTAAACCCTCTCAGAACCCCAGTTTCAGCTGAGCATGCAAAGCTTCCTCTGTATGGAAATGACCTGTTTCCACTCATCAGACGGGGGGTGAGAGTGACTGCAGACATTCTGGGGGACCGCTGTATCTCTTCTACATTCACACCATTGGAATACGTATTCAGATTTACTCTAAACTATTGGAATTTATAATGCATAACATTTTATCTGATTGAAGCCGATCTTGGGTTGTATGAAATCCTTTGACTTTCCATTTCTTTGAAGGAAATGGTTGTTACATTATTACCTGAACCCAGAATAATAGATAAAAACATATTGTTCTGTTTATAATAAATGCATGAATATAACATTGGCTTGAAGGTTTTTCCTTGAGTCAAATTAATAGACTTGTTTTAAAACAATAAACCGTTTGTAAGTGAGCCTTTAAAAATGTTATGAAAATAAATGAATGATAAATATATTTCATTAAATTAATATACATTCATACAATGAATGTATATTAATTATAATATTTCCAATGAATCAAATATCGACTAATTCATCCAGTTTAGTGAAAAGCCAGTGTTTGCGTGTCAGTAAGATGAGTCTTTAATGTGCGGGAGGTTTTTGTACAGCCTCTTAATGAGTTTGTATCACTGTGGTGGACTTTTGGTGGAGGCACCAAACTCATCGTTGACTGTAAGTACAAGGACACTTTTCTTTGCCTGGCATATTTAACTTTCTCTAAATATAATTAAGCGTGATCATTTTATCTTTTGGAACTTTCTATATTTTTCCATTTACATTCACATGTTAACTGAGCCTGTTGTCCACTCCTCTCTCTCTCTTCCAGTGGGAGTGGTGCAGCCCACGCTGAGCGTCCTCCCTCCCTCCAGAGTGGAGCTGGAGCAGGGCAGTGCTACACTAGTGTGTGTGGCCAGTGGGGGCTTCCCCTCAGACTGGAAGCTTGGCTGGAAGGTGGGGGGCAGCAGCAGGTCTGGGGGGGTGTCAGATAGCCTGGGGGTCCTGGGGAAAGATGGCCACTACAGATGGAGCAGCACATTGACCCTCCCTGCAGACCAGTGGAGGAAGGCGGGCTCAGTGAGCTGTGAGGCCAGTAAGAATGGCCAGACGCAGCCTGTCACTCAAACCCTGAATCCTGACCAGTGTTCAGAGTAGAGAGGCTCCAGCATGGAGGTACTGGAGGATACAGATCTCCTCTGACACGTCTGCTTCATGTCTCTCTGTCTCAGGTGGCACCACAGCTTAAGATGATTTACATTAATATAACATGTCTTTGACTCAATAACATGATGCTTTCTGGTTTTACCACAGGTTGAACATTTAATAAAGATGAAAAGAATACATTCTTTCTTGTCATCATTTACTATAGTTTATCTTCTGTGTTTTCCAATTAATGTGGCTTCTATTGAGCATATAAAACCGCTGCCATCTTTATCAAACACATTTCCCCACCATTTTGAAAGAAGGGTTAAGGCTATGGTGTGCATCTCTGAAGGAGCAAAGTGCTGGTTGTGGGGATTTCCTTGGAAAGTATGTTTACTGTATCCAGTTGACCAGTGTCAGTCATAGAGCCACTGCTGCTGAAATGACCCATGTGTGTCAGACTGACTTTATGTCACTTCATATAATAGTAGTTCAGAGAGATGTCCAGGTTTCTGCAGATACAAACTCAGAAACATGTAATTTACGCCTCAAAAGACATTCAGTATCCCTCACCAAGACATAAGAACCCTAGCATGCTGAGTGTTTGAAACAGAAACATATTAATATTGTCTGTCTATGAGTCGAAGACCAAACCAACACGATAAAAGATCTGTTTCTTTAAACGTATTCTGTCAGCAGTGAGCTGTAGCTATTCAAATGATGTAAAGTTTATTTTAGCAGATGTGCACCTGTGTCTCTTGAGTCACAGAAAGTCAGAGTAAATGTAGGGCTGAGGTTTTCAAAACAGTCTCTGGAGACTCCAGTGAAAGCAGCAAGTGTGCATGTCGCCATACCTGCTCAATGGCGCCCCCTAATGTCTAACCAACGCCATTGCAATAAAGACTGATTCCATGAACTCCACTCTGTTCACCTCTTTAACAATAATTAAAATACCCCTGGGTAGTATACTTTTGTTTCATCAGGATTTACCCTTGGTTCATAGAAAATAAATCCAATTTTAAATCTCCTTATTTAATGTGTGCTCTCTGACTGGACAGCAAAATGACACTGGGAAGCTATGGGGACAAAGGGGTTTGGACCGTATTTATAATGGTTCTACGTATGGTTTGTAACCCAGGTCAGAGTCCGGTTTACTGTTGGGTATGCTAACCCTGGTCAGAGTCCGGTTTACTGTTGGGTATGCTAACCCTGGTCAGAGTCTGGTTTACTGTTGGGTATGCTAACCCTGGTCAGAGTCTGGTTTACTGTTGGGTATGCTAACCCTGGTCGGAGTCTGGTTTACTGTTGGGTATGCTAACCCTGGTCAGAGTCTGGTTTACTGTTGGGTATGCTAACCCTGGTCAGAGTCTGGTTTACTGTTGGGTATGCTAACCCTGGTCGGAGTCTGGTTTACTGTTGGGTATGCTAACCCTGGTCAGAGTCTGGTTTACTGTTGGGTATGCTAACCCTGGTCGGAGTCAGGTTTATTATTCAAACATTGGTTCATGTCTTGTGGGGGGAGTAGGCTTCAGCTCGGGATCCTCCCTCCCCCTCCCCCCTCTCTCTGGTGTTGGGGGGGGGGGGGGGGGGGGGGGGTGTAATGTGTGGTAGTTGAGATTGTAGTTGCATTCAATATGTTGACGTTTTTGTTGCATGTATAATGTGGTTGTTCAATTATAAGTTTCATGTAATATCTTGAAGTTGAGGCAGTAGCTGTATGTATAACGTGGTAGTTGAGATAGCGGTTGTATTTAGTAGTTGATGTAGTAGTTGTATATAATATGTGGTATTTTAGGTAGTAGTTGTACGTAATACGTGGTAGTTAAGGTAGTGCTTTTTATGTAATATATTGTCGTCGAGGTAGTAGTTGTTTAATAATGCTGAGGGATCTAATGCTGGCTCTTGGTTGAGGCCCCTGGTTAGAGCCAGCTCTGTGCTCAGCGCTCTGTGTCAGAGTCTCTTCCCCCTCAGCAGCTGCAGCAGGTTCCTGCTGTAACAGCTCAGTGTCTACGCAGTGTGACTGAGGGAGGTTTTTGTACGGCTCTCAATCACTGTGTGAACACAAAGACACTGTTAGGTAAGTGGAAACTCTGACAGTGATAAACTGCTGCATCTTCACGCTGGGCGCCGGTGATGGTCAGAGAGAAGTCAGTGCTGCTTCCACTGCCACTAAACCGAGCCGGTGTTGGTGATACAAGGGTACTTATATAGCTTATGATGAGCTTGGGGGCTTCTCCAGGTTTCTGTTGGTACCAAAATATACCCTCTACTCCAGCACTCCATCTGTACACCGCTGGGTTTATTTTACAGGTCAGAGTGACTGTGGATTCTGGAGTAACGGACACTACTGGTGTCTGAGTCACAGTCACCTGACTGCTGGTTCCTGTAGAAAACAAACAAACCAAACATTGAGTTATCCAATAGAAAACACAAGCAAACAGAGAAGAGTGGTCCACATTTAGACTGAGTGGAATGAACCAACCTGTTAAGGATCCACAGACCACTGTCCAGAAAAGGAGGGTGAGGTGATTCATGGTTGCCACGGTTTCTGGGGTTTTGAGTGACAGCTCTGAGTCCTGCAGTGTTGAACTCAGAGGACTTTAAACCCTCTCAGAACCCCAGTTTCAGCTGAGCATGCAAAGCTTCCTCTATATGGAAATGACCTGTTTCCACTCATCAGACTGGGGGTGAGAGTGACTGCAGACGTTCTGGGAGGACCGTTGTATCTCTTCTACATTCACACCATTGGAATACAAATTCAGATTTAATGGAAACTATTGGAATTTAAAATGCATAACATTTTATCTTGTTGAAGCCAATCCTGGTTTGTATGAAATCCTTTAACTTTCTATTTGTTTGAAATAAATTTTCGTTACATTATTACCTGAACCCAGAATAATAGTTATAAACATCTTGTTCTGTACATAATAAATGCATGAATATAACGTTGGCTTGAAGGTTTTTTATGAAGTCAAATTAATAGACATGTTTTAAAACAATAAACCTTTTGTAAAAGAGCCTTAACATTTTATGACAATAAATTAATGATGAATGTATTTAATTAAATTACTATACATTCATAAAATTACTATATATTAATTATAATATTTCCAATTAATCAAATATCGACATATTCATCACTTTTAGTGTGTCAGTGAGATGAGTCTTTAGTGTGCGGGAGGTTTTTGTACAGCCTCTTAATGAGTTTGTATCACTGTGGTGGACTTTTGGTGGAGGCACCAAACTCATCGTTGACTGTAAGTACAAGGACACTTTTCTTTGCCTGCCATATTTAACTTTCTCTAAATATAATTAAGGGTGATAATCTTATGTTTTGGAATTTTCTATATTTTTAATTTCTTGTCGTTTTTTTAAAGATAAGCGGAGGACAAAGTGTAAATATATTGTGGTATAGAGTTCTGACTTTTAAAATACACTGCATATGTTAAATTATGTTCTCCAATATAATGTATTTCATGAAAGACTTCATTATTGCTGTGGCCTTATTCATTTATTGAATTGGCAAATAAGTCATATTTAAGTTTGAAGAAATTCACACTTGTCGATTAATGTTAACCCAATAAAATGCTACATTTTGAAGTTCAATCATTTTAAATATAAACATGTTGTTACCGTTTTAATGAAGAGATTTTAAACACAATGGTTTCCTTCCTCTTTAATGTCACCAACTGCTGGTGAACAGGAAGCTGTCCCTTCCCTCTGTGCTCCTATGAGGCTGATGTTAACTGAGCCTGTTGTCCACTCCTCTCTCTCTCTTCCAGTGGGAGTGGTGCAGCCCACGCTGAGCGTCCTCCCTCCCTCCAGAGTGGAGCTGGAGCAGGGCAGTGCTACACTAGTGTGTGTGGCCAGTGGGGGCTTCCCCTCAGACTGGAAGCTTGGCTGGAAGGTGGGGTGCAGCAGCAGGTCTGGGGGGGTGTCAGATAGCCTGGGGGTCCAGGGGAAAGACGGCCACTACAGCTGGAGCAGCACCTTGACCCTCCCTGCAGACCAGTGGAGGAAGGCGGGCTCAGTGAGCTGTGAGGCCAGGAAGAATGGCCAGACGCAGCCTGTCACTCAAACCCTGAATCCTGGAGTGTTCAGAGTAGAGAGGCTCCAGCATGGAGGAACTGGAGGATACAGATCTCCTCTGACATGTCTGCTTTATGTCTCTCTGTCTCAGGTGGCACTGCAGCTTTAGATGATTTACATTAATATAACATGTCTTTGATTCATTAACATTTCAGATTTTTACCCGTTGCTTGTGTTGGTCACATGTTGAACATTTAATAAAGATATAAAGAATAAATTCTTTCTTGTCATCATTTACTATCGTTTATCTTCTGTAGTTTCGAATTAATGTGGCTTCTAATGAGCATATAAAACCTCTGCCATCTTCAAACAAATTTCCCCACGAGGGAATGCTATGATGTATATCTCTGAATGAGCAAAGTGTTGGTTGTTTGGATGTTGTAAAGTGTGTTCAGCGTATCCAGTGGACCAGTGTCAGTCATAGAGCCACTGCTGCTGTAATGACCCATGTGTGTCAGACTGACTTTCTGTCACTTCATATAATAGTAGTTCAGAGAGATGTCCAGGTTTCTGCAGATACAATCTCAGAAACATAGAAAATTACGTCCCAAAATAAATTCAGTATCCCTCACCAAGACGTAGGAACCCTAGCATGCTGAGTGGGGGAAACAGTAACATATTCATAATGTCTGTCTATGAGTCAAAGACCAAACCGACAATGCTAAAAGATGTGTCTCTTTAAACATATTCTGTGAGCAGTGAGCTGTAGCTATTCAAATGATGTCCAGTTTTAGCAGATGTGCACCTGTGTCTCTTGAGTGACTGAAAGTCAGAGTCAATGTAGGGCTGAGACTTTCAGAAGAGTCTCTGGGGAATCCAGTGAAAGCAGTATGTGTGCATGTCGCCATACCTGCTCAATGGCGCCCTCTAATGTCATACCAACGTCATAACAATAAAGACGGATTCCATGAACTCCAATCTGTTCACCTCTTTACCAATAATTTAAATATTCCTGAGTAGTTTGGTTTTGTGTCATCTGGATTGACCCATGGTTCATAGATTAATCAGATCAATCCATTTTAAATCTCCTAATTTCATGTGCTCTCTGACTGGACAGCCAAAAGACACCGGGGAGGTGTGGGGACAATGGGGTGTGGGGACAATGGGGTGCGGGGACAATGGGGTGTGGGGACAATGGGGTTTGGACCGTATTTATAAGCGTTCTCCTCATGGTTTGGTAACTCTGTTAAGAGTCCGGTTTACTGTTGGGTATGCTAACCCTGGTCAGAGTCTGGTTTATTATTTATGCATTTGTTAGGCTTTGGCTCTGGACTCTGGATCATCCATCCCCCCCCCCCTCTCCTCTCTATCTGGTGTTGGGGGGGTGGAGTGTGTGTGGTCGATGGCTGGTTGAGGCAGCCTCTCCTGGCCTGAGTCAGGCTGATTGGACTCTGGGGTTTGGAAAGGCTGCACACGAATCAGTAATCAATAAACCCAGGATAAACCAGACCCACACACACACACACACACACACACACACACACACACACACACACACACACACACACACACACACACACACACACACACACACACACACACACACACTCTGGGCAGAGCTCTGTCACGCCTGCGTTCACCTCCTGCTCAGCTTTTATCGTCGTGACAACTCTCAAATGAAGGGCTTTACAACATCTAGCTGTGTGTTGGTGTCGGAGGAGACCAGCAAAGCAGTAGTTGTATGTAATATGTTCTAGTTAAGGTAGTAGTTGTACGTAATATGTGGTAGTTGAGATAGTAGTTTTATCTAATATGTTTTAGTCAAGGTAGTAGTTGTATGTAGGCTACTATGTTGTAGTCAGGGTAGTAGTTGTACGTAATATGTGGTAGTTGAGGAAGTAGTTTTTTCCAATATCTTGTAGTTGAGGTAGTTGTATGTAATACGTGGTAGTTGAGGTAGTAGTTGTATGTAATATCTTGTAGTTTAGTACTTGTATGTTTAATAATGCTGCGGAATCTAATGCTGGCTCTTGGTTGAGGCCCCTGGTTAGAGCCAGCTCTGTGCTCAGCGCTCTGTGTCAGAGTCTCTTCCCCCTCAGCAGCTGCAGCAGGTTCCTGCTGTAACAGCTCAGTGTCTACGCAGTGTGACTGAGGGAGGTATTTGTACGGCTCTCAATCACTGTGTGAACACATAGACACTGTTAAGATAGTGGAGACTCTGACAGTGATAAACTGCTGCATCTTCACGCTGGGCGCCGGTGATGGTCAGAGAGAAGTCAGTGCTGCTTCCACTGCCACTAAACCGAGCCGGTGTTGGTGATACAAGTTGGTTTACTAATTTCATGATGAGCTTGTGTTCTTCTCCAGGTTTCTGTTGGTACCAGAATAAATAGGTATTGCCATGAACCGCTGTGTTGGTTTTACAGGTCAGAGTGACTCTGGATCCTGGAGTAAAGGACACTACTGGTGTCTGAGTCACAGTCACCTGACTGCTGGTTCCTGTAGAAAACAAACAAACCAAACATTGAGTTATCCAATAGAAAACACAAGCAAACAGAGAAGGGTGGCCCACATCTTGACTGAGTGGAATGAACCAACCTGTTAAGGATCCACAGACCACTGTCCAGAAAAGGAGGGTGAGGTGATTCATGGTTGCCACGGTTTCTGGGGTGTTGAGTGACAGCTCGGAGTCCTGCAGTGTTGAACTCAGAGGACTTTAAACCCTCTCAGAACCCCAGTTTCAGCTGAGCATGCAAAGCTTCCTCTATATGGAAATGACCTGTTTCCACTCATCAGACTGGGGGTGAGAGTGACTGCAGACATTCTGAGAGGACTGCTGTATCTCTTCTACATTCACACTTTTGGAATATGTATTCAGATTTACTCTAAACTATTGGAATTTATAATGCACAACATTTTATCTGGTTGAAGCCGATGTTGGTTTGTATGAAATCCTTTAACTTTCTATTTGTTTGAAAGAAATTGTCGTTACATTATTACCTGAACCCAGAATAATAGATAAAAACATATTGTTCTGTATATGATAAATGCATGGATATAACATTGACTTGAACGTTTTTTATTGAGTCAAATTAATAGACATGTTTTAAAACAATAAACCGTTTGTAAGTGAGCCTTTAAAAATGTTATGAAAATAAATGAATGATAAATATATTTCATTAAATTAATATACATTCATACAATTAATGTATATTAATTATAATATTTCCAATGAATCAAATATTGACTAATTCATCAATTTTAGTGAAAAGCCAGTGTTTGCGTGAGATGAGTAAGATGAGTCTTTAATGTGCGGGAGGTTTTTGTACAGCCTCTTAATGAGTTTGTATCACTGTGGGTCACTTTTGGTGGAGGCACCAAACTCATCGTTGACTGTAAGTACAAGGACACTTTTCTTTGCCTGGCATATTTAACTTTCTCTAAATATAATTAAGGGTGATAATCTTATCTTTTGGAACTTTCTATATTTTTAATTTCTTGTCGTTTTTTTAAAGATAAGCTGAGGACAAAGCGTAAATATATTGTGGTACAGAGTCCTGTCTTTTAAATTACACTGCATACGTTACATACGTTCTACAATATAATGTATTTCATGAAAGACGTCATTATTGCTGTGGCATTATTCATTTATTGAATTGGCAAATAAGTCATATTTAAGTTTGAAGAAATTCACACTTGCCGATTGATGTTAACCCAATAAAATGCTACTTTTTGAAGTTCAATCATTTTAAATATAAACATGTTGTTACCGTTTTAATGAAGAGATTTTAAACACAATGGTTTCCTTCCTCTTTAATGTCACCAACTGCTGGTGAGCAGGAAGCTGTCCCTTCCCTCTGTGCTCCTATGAGGCTGATGTTAACTGAGCCTGTTGTCCACTCCTCTCTCTCTCTTCCAGTGGGAGTGGTGCAGCCCACGTTGAGCGTCCTCCCTCCCTCCAGAGTGGAGCTGGAGCAGGGCAGTGCTACACTCGTGTGTGTGGCCAGTGGGGGCTTCCCCTCAGACTGGAAGCTTGGCTGGAAGGTGGGGGGCAGCAGCAGGTATGGGGGGGTGTCAGATAGCCTGGGGGTCCTGGGGAAAGATGGCCACTACAGCTGGAGCAGCACCTTGACCCTCCCTGCAGACCAGTGGAGGAAGGCGGGCTCAGTGAGCTGTGAGGCCAGTAAGAATGGCCAGACGCAGCCTGTCACTCAAACCCTGAGTCCTGGAGAGTGTTCAGAGTAGAGAGGCTCCAGTATGGAAGTACCGGAGGATACAGATCTCCTCTGACACGTCTGCTTTATGTCTCTCTGTCTCAGGTGGCACTGCAGCTTTTGATGATTTACATTAATATAACTCGTGTTTGATTCATTGACATTATGCTCTCTGGATTTTACCCCTTGCTTGTGTTGGTCACATGTTGAACATTTAATAAAGATGTTAAGATTAAATCCTTTCTTGTCATCATTTGCTGTCATTTATCTTTCGTATTTCCAAATGAATGTGGATTCTAATGAGCATATAAAACCTCTGCCATCTTTATCCAACATATTTCCCTACCATTTTGAAAGAAGGGTTAAGGCTATGGTGTGTATCTCTGAAGGAGCAAAGTGTTGTTTGTGGGGATTTCCTTGGAAAGTGTTTTCACTTTATCCAGTGGACCAGTGTCAGTCATAGAGCCACTGCTGCTGCAATGACCCATGTGTGCCAGACTGACTTTATGTCACTTCATATAATAGTAGTTCAGAGAGATGTTCCGGTTTCTGCAGATACAAACTCAGAAACTTGTAAAATTACGTCTCAAAAGACATTCAGTATCTCTCAACAAGACATAAGAACCCTAGCATGCTGAGTGGTGGAAACAGTTACATATTAATAATGTCTGTCTATGAGTTAAAGACCAAACCGACAACGCTAAAAAATGTGTTTCTTTAAACGTATTCTGTGAGCAGTGAGCTGTAGCTATTCAAATGATGTCCAGTTTTAGCTGATGTGCATCTGTGTCTCTTGAGTGACAGAAAGTCAGTGGAAATGTTGGGCTGAGACTTTCAGAAGAGTCTCTGGAGAATCCAGCGAAAGCAGTATGCATACATGTCTCCATACCAGCTCAATGGCGCCCTCTTGTTCCAAACCAAGGCCATTACAGTAAAGACTGATTCCCTGAATTCCACCATTTACGGGTTTTATTAAATATATAGTAGGCTTGATTCTATTCATAGTAATATTGAAAAAGTCGTTCCTTTCATTAGGACCCAAGCTGCTTTACATGTGGGTGAAACAGAACAAAAAATATGAAATATTATATTTTAAAACAATTAAAACAATAAATAAACAAATAAATAAGGCGATGTAATATGTCTAAGTTGAGGTTGTAGATGTATTCAATATGTTGAAGTTTTAGTTGTAAGTAATATGTGGTTGTTCAATTAGCAGTTATACGTAATATCTTGTAGTTGAGGTAGTACTGTGTAATATCTTGTAGTTGAGGTAGTAGTGAGTAATATCTTGTAGTTGAGGTTGTAGTGTGTAATATCTTGTAGTTGAGGTGGTAGTTGTATGATATACGTGGTAGTTGAGGTAGTCGTTCTATTTAGTAGATGAGATAGTAGTTGTAAGTCATACGTGGTAGATGAAGTAGTAGTGTGTAATACGTGATAGTTGAGGTAGTAGTTGTATGTAATATGTGGTAGTTGAGGTAGTAGTGTGTAATATCTTGTAGTTCAGGTATTAGCTGTATGTAATACGTGGTAGTTGAGGTAGTAGTTGTATGTAATACGTGGTAGTTGAGGTAGTAGTTGTATGTAATACGTGGTAGTTGAGGTAGTTGTATGTAATACGTGGTAGTTGAGGTAGTACTTGTCTGTTTAATAATGCTGAGGAATCTAATGCTGGCTCTTGGTGGTGGCCCCTGGTTAGAGCCAGCTCTGTGCTCAGCGCTCTGTGTCAGAGTCTCTTCCCCCTCAGCAGCTGCAGCAGGTTCCTGCTGTAACAGCTCAGTGTCTACGCAGTGTGACTGAGGGAGGTATTTGTACGGCTCTCAATCACTGTGTGAACACATAGCTACCGTGGTCACCCAGACAGTAATATACTCCTGCATCCTCCCTCTGGACACCAGAGATGGTGAGAGTGTAGCTAGTCCCAGATCTACTGCCGCTGAACCGAGCTGAAGTCCCTGAAAAGAGGGTGACTGCACTGTATATCAGCAGTTTGGGAGCTTCTCCAGGTTTCTGGATGTACCAGCTGAGGTCATCACCAATATCTGAGCTCCCCGTGGCACTGATGGACACAGTCCCCTCCAGACTGACAGTCTTGGATTTGTCAGGTTGTGTCAGAAATGAACTGGCAGACGACTCTGAAATAAGAAGTGGAGGATGAGCCTTTTGATCCGACTTGAGACAGTATTCAGCGTAACGTTAGTTTAGAGCACATCAGGAGCAGAGAAGGGAGGAAATACAGCAGGATCAACACCGAATAGAGCCCAAACCAGCAGGAGGGATCAGAGTCAAGTCATAAGAACATGAGCAGAGTGACGGAGCCATAAGTCTCACCATGAGTAAGAAACGCCAACACTGCTAGCAAGGCTGTGGACGACCTCATCTTGCTGTGGGTGTGTTTGTGATGGCTTGCAGCGAGCATATTTAACTCTTGGCCCTCAGAGATACTCCAAGTCATGCAAAACAGCGAGCCTGTGGGCGGACGAGTATCTACTTTGAGAGACATGAAAGTGAGAGAGATGAGGTTGAGTGAGTTCATCACTTTTGAAAGAAAAATGTAAATCTTGCTAATGAATATATTTAGAAACGCTTCATGTTCTGCTAAATGGTGTAGTCATAAAAACATATTCAAATGTGAAATTAATAAATGTATATGCAAAAAGAAAATCCTGCAGTTCTGACCGCATTCATACGCCGCGTTTCCACTGCAGGGTGCGGAACGGATCGGATTGCAAAGGTGCGGTAGGGAGGGGGCGGTATAGCCCAGCTCAGTTCCGAGGTTGCGTTTCCACTGCCGACAGTACCCTTGGTGGTAGGCCGGATGTCGATCGCCGCGGCAGCTACGTAAACATCGTAAACAACGTCTTCCTCCCCAAGAATGCAGACGAACGTCTCCACCTCCTTGTTCGCCCAAGCAAGCTTTTTACGCGACATGTTAATTGTAAAGAATAATACCTCGAGGCTACTGTTTGTTTGTTTTTACCCCCGCGTCACCCGGAAGTGACGATTCTGTCGACCAATCAACGGAGGGGGGGTGTAGCTAGAATTTCACGGGACCCTTTCAGGCGTCTGGTCTCGTTTTGGGTACCGCAACGGAGGAGTCCCGAGAATGGGGCCGGAACGGGTACGGCAAAGTCCGGGTCACGCCCACTTTTGGCGGTGGAAACGCGACCCGACCCGCACCTTTGCGATCCGATCCGTTCCGCACCCTGCAGGTGCAGCCCACGCTGAGCGTCCTCCCTCCCTCCAGAGTGGAGCTGGAGCAGGGCAGTGCTACACTGCTGTGTGTGGCCAGTGGGGGCTTCCCCTCAGACTGGAAGCTTGGCTGGAAGGTGGGGGGCAGCAGCAGGTCTGGGGGGGTGTCTGATAGCCTGGGGGTCCAGGGGAAAGATGGCCACTACAGCTGGAGCAGCACCTTGACCCTCCCTGCAGACCAGTGGAGGAAGGCGGGCTCAGTGAGCTGTGAGGCCAGTAAGAATGGCCAGACGCAGCCTGTCACTCAAACCCTGAATCCTGGAGAGTGTTCAGAGTAGAGAGGCTCCAGCATGGAGGTACTGGAGGATACAGATCTCCTCTGACACGTCTGCTTTATGTCTCTCAGTCTCAGGTGGCACCGCAGCTTTTGTTGATTTACATTAATATAACATCATCCTTTCTGGTTTTTACCCCTTGGTTGTGTTGGTCTCATGTTGAACATTTAATAAAGATGTAAAGAATATATTCTTTCTAGTCATAATTTACTATCATTCATCTTCTGTATTTTAGAATGAATGTGGCTTCTAATGAGCATATAAAACCTCTGCTATCTTAATTTTACAAATGTCAGCACCATTTAGAATGAAGGTTTAAAGCTATAGTTCTTATCTCTGAAAGTGCAAAGTGTTGGTTGTGGGGATGTTGTTGGAAAGTGTGTTCACTTTATTCAGTGGACCAGTGTCAGTCATAGAGCCACTGCTGCTGAAATGACCCACGTGACAGACTGACTTTATGTCGATTCATATAATAATAGTTCAGAGAGAGGTCCAGGTTTCTGCAGATACCATCTTAGAAACATGTAAAAGTAAGTCTCAAAAGACATTCCGTTTCTCCCACCCAGATATAAGAAACCCTAGCAGGCTGAGTTGCAGAAACAGTAACATATTCATTCATAATGTCCGTCTATGAGTCAGACCAAACCGACGTCGCAAAAAAGTGTGTTTCATTAAACGTATTCTGTGAGCAGTGAACTGTAGCTATTCAAATGATGTCCATTTTTAGCTGATGTGCACCTGTCACTCTTGAGTGACAGAAAGTCAGTGGAATTGTAGGGCGGAGGTTTTCAAAGGAGTCTCTGGAGATTCCAGCGAAAGCAGTATGTGTGTGCATTTCTCCATACTAGCTCAATGTCGCTCTCTAGTGTCCGACCAACGCCATTACAATAAAGGCAGATTCCATGAACTCCCCTATCTTCAGGTTTTATTTAATAAACAGCTGGCTTCAATCCATTCATAATACTAATAATAAGAAAGTCGTTCCTTTCATCAGGACGCAAGCTGCTTTAAATGTGGGTGACAAAGAACAAAACAACGTGAAAGATTATATTTTGAAACAATCAAAACAATAAATAAACTAATAAATAAGAAAAGATGATGTTCCAAAGTCCAGGCCCACTAAGTGGGTCTTCAGGCAGCTCTAAAAAACGTCTGAGGGACGGAGATTCCGGGAGGGGGAGTAGGGTCTGAGGAGCTGTGAGAGGAGCGGGGGCTAGAGGGACTGGGGAGGAGGAGGAGGAGGAGGAGGAGGAGGAGGAGCAGGAGGAGGGGGAGCAGGAGGAGGAGGAGGAGGAGGAGGAGGAGGAGGGGGAGCAGGAGCAGGAGGAGGAAGAGGAGGAGGAGGAGGTGCTACAGGACCTTAATGGGAGCCGGTGGAATACAACATGTTGTATTCAACGTGTTGAAGTATTAGTTGTATGTAATACGTGGTAGTTCAAGTAGTAGTTGTGTATGGTAGTTGAGGTAGAACTTGAATGTAATACGTGGTAGTTGAGGTAGTAGTTGTATGTAACACGTGGTAGTTGTACTTGTATGTTTAATAATGCTGAGGGATCTAATGCTGGCTCTTGGTTGAGGCCCCTGGTTAGAGCCAGCTCTGTGCTCAGCGCTCTGTGTCAGAGTCTCTTCCCCCTCAGCAGCTGCAGCAGGTTCCTGCTGTAACAGCTCAGTGTCTACGCAGTGTGACTGAGGGAGGTTTTTGTACGGCTCTCAATCACTGTGTGAACACATTGCCACTATGGTAACTCTGACAGTGATAAACTGCTGCATCTTCACGCTGGGCGGCGGTGATGGTCAGAGAGAAGTCAGTGCTGCTTCCACTGCCACTAAACCGAGCTGGTGTTGGTGATACAAGTTGGTTTGCAAATTTTATGAAGAGCTTGGGGGATTCTCCAGGTTTCTGTTGGTACCAGTTTAGACGCTGACCATTACCATCGCTGTAAACCGCTGGGTTTGTTTTACAGGTCAGAGTGACTGTGGTTCCTTGATTAAAGGACACTACTGGTGTCTGAGTCACAGTCACCTGACTGCTGGTTCCTGTAGAAAACAAACAAACCAAACATTGAGTTATCCGATAGAAAACACAAGCAAACAGAGAAGGGTGGTCCACATCTTGACTGAGTGGAATGAACCAACCTGTTAAGGATCCACAGACCACTGTCCAGAAAAGGAGGGTGAGGTGATTCATGGTTGCCACGGTTTCTGGGGTGTTGAGTGACAGCTCAGAGTCCTGCAGTGTTGAACTCAGAGGACTTTAAACCCTCTCAGAACCCCAGTTTCAGCTGAGCATGCAAAGCTTCCTCTATATGGAAATGACCTGTTTCCACTCATCAGACTGGGGGTGAGAGTGACTGCAGACGTTCTGGGAGGACCGCTGTATCTCTTCTATATTCACACCATTGGAATACAAATTCAGATTTAATGGAAACTATTGGAATTTAAAATGCATAACATTTTATCTGGTTGAAGCCAATCCTGGTTTGTATGAAATCCTTTAACTTTCTATTTGTTTGAAATAAATTGTCGTTACATTATTACCTGAGCCCAGAATAATAGATAAAAACATATTGTTCTGTACACAATAAATGCATGAATATAACATTGGCTTGAAGGTTTTTTATGAAGTCAAATGAATAGACATGTTTTAAAACAATAAACCTTTTGTAAAAGAGCCTTTAAAAATGTTATGACAATAAATGAATGATGAATGTATTTCATTAAATTACTATACATTCATAAAATTTCTATATATTAATTATAATATTTCCAATGAATCAAATATTGACTAATTCATCCATTTTAGTGAAAAGCCAGTGTTTGTGTGTCAGTGAGATGAGACTTTAGTGTGCGGGAGGTTTTTGTACAGCCTCTTAATGAGTTTGTATCACTGTGGTACACTTTTGGTGGAGGCACCAAACTCATCTTTGACTGTAAGTACAAGGACACTTTTCTTTGCCTGGCATATTTATCTTTCTCTAAATATAATTAAGGGTGATAATCTTATGTTTTGGAATTTTCTATATTTTTAATTTCTTGTCGTTTTTTTAAAGATAAGCTGAGGACAAAGTGTAAATATATTGTGGTACAGAGTTCTGACTTTTAAAATACACTGCATATGTTAGATATGTTTATTTTTTTATGAAAAACCTCATTATTGCTGTGGCATTGTTCATTTATTTAATTGTCAAATTTATATAATTGTTATATTTAAGTTTGAAGAAATTCAAACTTGGGTAAAGTCGATTAATGTTAAACCAATATAATGCTAAATTTTGAAGTACAATCATTTTAAATATAAACATGTTGTTACCGTTTTAATGAAGAGATTTTAAACACAATGGTTTCCTTCCTCTTTAATATCACCAACTGCTGGTGAACAGGAAGCTGTCCCTTCCCTCTGTGCTCCTATGAGGCTGATGTTAACTGAGCCTGTTGTCCACTCCTCTCTCTCTCTTCCAGTGGGAGTGGTGCAGCCCACGCTGAGCGTCCTCCCTCCCTCCAGAGTGGAGCTGGAGCAGGGCAGTGCTACACTGCTGTGTGTGGCCAGTGGGGGCTTCCCCTCAGACTGGAAGCTTGGCTGGAAGGTGGGGGGCAGCAGTAGGTCTGGGGGGGTGTCAGATAGCCTGGGGGTCCTGGGGAAAGATGGCCACTACAGCTGGAGCAGCACCTTGACCCTCCCTGCAGACCAGTGGAGGAAGGCGGGCTCAGTGAGCTGTGAGGCCAGTAAGAATGGCCAGACGCAGCCTGTCACTCAAACCCTGAATCCTGGAGAGTGTTCAGAGTAGAGAGGCTCCAGCATGGAAGACCTGAAGAATACAGATCTCCTCTGACAAGTCTGCTTTATTTCTCTTTTTCTGAGGTGACACTGCAGATTTTGATAAATTACATTAATATAACATGTCTTCTAATCAATAACATGATGCTCTCTGGATTTGACCCCTTGCTTGTGTTGGTCACATGTTGAACATTTAATAAAGATGTTAAGATTAAATCCTTTCTTGTCATCATTTGCTATCATTTATCTTTCGTATTTCCAAATTAATGTGGATTCTAATGAGCATATAAAACCTCTGCCATCTTTATCCAACATATTTCCCTACCATTTTGAAAGAAGGGTTAAGGCTATGGTGTGTATCTCTGAAGGAGCAAAGTATTGTTTGTGGGGATTTCCTTGGAAAGTGTTTTCACTTTATCCAGTGGACCAGTGTCAGTCATAGAGCCACTGCTGCTGAAATGACCCATGTGTCTCAGACTGACTTTATGTCACTTCATATAATAGTAGTTCAGAGAGATGCTCCAGATTTCTGCAGATACAAACTCAGAAACTTGTAAAATTACGTCTCAAAAGACATTCAGTATCTCTCAACAGGACATAAGAACCCTAGCATGCTGAGTGGTGGAAACAGTAACATATTAATAATGTCTGTCTATGAGTTAAAGACCAAACCGACAACGCTAAAGAATGTGTTTCTTTAAACGTATTCTGTGAGCAGCGAGCTGTAGCTATTCAAATGATGTCCAGTTTTAGCTGATGTGCATCTGTGTCTCTTGAGTCACAGAAAGTCAGGGTAAATATAGGGCTGAGGTTTTCAGAACAGTCTCTTGAGACTCCAGTGAAAGAAGTATCTGTGCATGTCTCCATACCAGCTCAGTTGCGCCCTCTAGTGTTTAACCAACACATTGCAATAAAGACTGATTCCATGACCTCCACACTCTGTTCACCTCTTCAACAATAATTAAAATATTCCTGAGTAGCATAATTTTGTTTCATCAGGATTGACCCTTAGTTCATAGATAAATCACGTCAATCCAATATTAAATCTCCTTATTCCACGTGTGCCCTCTGACTGGACAGCACAAAGACACCGGGGAGCTATGGGGACAATGGCGTTTGGATCGTATTTATTATTGTTCTACGTACGGTTTGGTGACCCTGGTCAGAGTCCAGTTTATTATTTAGTACATGTTTTTTCGTGTCTGGTGGGGGGGTGGACTTCGGCTGGGGATCCCCCCCCCCCCCCCCTACCTGGTGTTGGGGGGCCGGAGTGTGTGTGGTCGATGGCTGGTTGAAGCAGCCTCACTGGGACAGGCTGCACACCTGTGGTGAATCAGTAATCAAGGCACAGGATAAACCAGTCGTACACGCACGCACGCACGCACGCACGCACGCACGCACGCACGCACGCACGCACGCACGCACGCACGCACGCACGCACGCACGCACGCACGCACGCACGCACGCACGCACGCACGCACGCACGCACACAGGACAGAACAGAGCTCTGTCACGTCTGTGTTCACCTCCTTGCGTTGTTTGTAATTTGTTGTTGTTGAGGCAGTAGGTTTATCCAATATGTTGCAGTTGCGGTAGTAGTTGTATGTAATACGTGGTGGTTGAGGTAGTACTTGTATATCACAGGTGGTAGTTGAGGTAGTAGTTGTATGCAATATGTTGTAGTTGAGGTAGTAGTGGTATATTAAACGTGGTAGTTGTACTTGTATGTTTAATAATGCTGAGGAATCTAATGCTGGCTGTTGGTTGAGGCCCCTGGTTAGAGCCAGCTCTGTGCTCAGCGCTCTGTGTCAGAGTCTCTTCCCCCTCAGCAGCTGCAGCAGGTTCCTGCTGTAACAGCTCAGTGTCTACGCAGTGTGACTGAGGGAGGTTTTTGTACGGCTCTCAATCACTGTGTGAACGCCCAGACACTGTTAGGATAGTGGAGACTCTGACAGTGATAAACTGCTGCATCTTCACGCTGGG
The DNA here is from genome assembly GCF_031168955.1 of Gadus macrocephalus. Classification (NCBI taxonomy): domain Eukaryota; kingdom Metazoa; phylum Chordata; class Actinopteri; order Gadiformes; family Gadidae; genus Gadus; species Gadus macrocephalus. The sequence continues at coordinate 18,289,540 of NC_082386.1, forward strand.
CGCCGTTGATGGTCAGAGAGAAGTCAGTGCTGCTTCCACTGCCACTAAACCGAGCTGGTGTTGGTGATACAAGTTGGGTTGTATATTTTATGAAGAGCTTGGGGGCTTCTCCAGGTTTCTGTTGGTACCAGAACATATTATCTCCATCACTGTCTCTGTAAACCGCTGGGTTTATTTTACAGGTCAGAGTGACTGTGGTTCCTGGATTAAAGGACACTACTGGTGTCTGAGTCACAGTCACCTGACTGCTGGTTCCTGTAGGAAACAAACAAACCAAACATTGAGTTATCCAATAGAAAACACAAGCAAACAGAGAAGGGTGGTCCACATTTAGACTGAGTGGAATGAACCAACCTGTTAAGGATCCACAGACCACTGTCCAGAAAAGGAGGGTGAGGTGATTCATGGTTGCCACGGTTTCTGGGGTGTTGAGTGACAGCTCAGAGTCCTGCAGTGTTGAACTCAGAGGACTTTAAACCCTCTCAGAACCCCAGTTTCAGCTGAGCATGCAAAGCTTCCTCTATATGGAAATGACCTGTTTCCACTCATCAGACTGGGGGTGAGAGTGACTGCAGACATTCTGGGAGGACCGCTGTATCTCTTCTACATTCACACTTTTGGAATATGTATTCAGATTTACTGGAAACTATTGGAATTTATAATAATAATAATAAAAAATAATACATTTAATTTAGAGGCGCCTTTCAAGACACCCAAGGTCACCTTACAGAGCATATAGTCATCATTCAAAACTATGTAAAACGGACTAGGAATAAAAGGAAAACAGAGGTTAAACATGAATAATAATAATAATTAATAACACTCAAAGACGCCTAAAGTGAAAGGGGGACCTCACTAACCACCACCAATAATGCATAACTTTTTATCTGGTTGAAGCCGATCTTGGTTGGTATGAAATCCTTTAACTTTCCATTTGTTTGAAAGAAATTGTCGTTACATTATTACCTGAACCCAGAATAATAGATAAAAACATATTGTTCTGTATATAATAAATGCACGATTATAACATTGGCTTGAAGGTTTTTCATTGATTCGAATTAATAGACTTGTTTTAAAACAATAAACCGTTTGTAAGTGAGCCTTTAAAAATGAATGATGAATATATTTCATTAAATTACTATACATTCATACAATTAATATATATCAATTATAATATTTCCAATGAATCAAATATTGACTAATTCATCCATTTTTGTGAAAAGCCAGTGTTTGTGTGTCAGTGAGATGAGTCTTTAGTGTGCGGGAGGTTTTTGTACAGCCTCTTAATGAGTTTGTATCACTGTGGGTCACTTTTGGTGGAGGCACCAAACTCATCGTTGACTGTAAGTACAAGGACACTTTTTCTGGTTGGTTGAAGCAGCCTCACTGGGACAGGCTGCACACCTGTGGTGAATCAGTAATCAAGGCACAGGATAAACCAGTCGCACACACACACACACACACACACACACACACACACACACACACACACACACACACACACACACACACACACAGGACAGAGCTCTGTCACGTCTGTGGTCACCTCCTTGCGTTGTTTGTAATTTGTTGTTGTTGAGGCAGTAGGTTTATCCAATATGTTGCAGTTGCGGTAGTAGTTGTATGTAATACATGGTGGTTGAGGTAGTACTTGTATATTACAGGTGGTAGTTGAGGTAGTAGTTGTATGTAATATGTTGTAGTTGAGGTAGTAGTGGTATATTAAACGTGGTAGTTGTACTTGTATGTTTAATAATGCTGAGGGATCTAATGCTGGCTCTTGGTTGAGGCCCCTGGTTAGAGCCAGCTCTGTGCTCAGCGCTCTGTGTCAGAGTCTCTTCCCCCTCAGCAGCTGCAGCAGGTTCCTGCTGTAACAGCTCAGTGTCTACGCAGTGTGACTGAGGGAGGTTTTTGTACGGCTCTCAATCACTGTGTGAACACATAGACACTGTTAGGATAGTGGCCACTCTGACAGTGATAAACTGCTGCATCTTCACGCTGGGCGCCGTTGATGGTCAGAGAGAAGTCAGTGCTGCTTCCACTGCCACTAAATCGAGCTGGTGTTGGTGATACTAGGGTACTTATATAGCGTATGATGAGCTTGGGGGCTTCTCCAGGTTTCTGTTGGTACCAGTGTAGCCAATTGCTGTACACCGCAGGGTTTGTTTTACAGGTCAGAGTGACTGTGGTTCCTGGATTAAAGGACACTACTGGTGTCTGAGTCACAGTCACCTGACTGCTGGTTCCTGTAGAAAACAAACAAACCAAACATTTAGTCATCCAATAGAAAACACAAGCAAACAGAGAAGGGTGGTCCACATTTAGACTGAGTGGAATGAACCAACCTGTTAAGGATCCACAGACCACTGTCCAGAAAAGGAGGGTGAGGTGATTCATCGTTGCCACGGTTTCTGGGGTGTTGAGTGACAGCTCAGAGTCCTGCAGTGTTGAACTCAGAGGACTTTAAACCCTCTCAGAACCCCAGTTTCAGCTGAGCATGCAAAGCTTCCTCTATATGGAAATGACCTGTTTCCACTCATCAGACTGGGGGTGAGAGTGACGGCAGACGTTCTGGGAGGACCGCTGTGTCCCTTTTATCTTCACACTTTTGGAATTAAAATTCAGATTCACTGGAAACTATTGGAATTTATAATGTACGTAAATATATTTCTTTGGTTTATTTTGTATGATATCCTTAAACTTTCTAATATGTTGGAAAAAAATATTATTACATTATTATTACCTAAAACCAGAATAATAGATTAAAACATGTCATTCTTTTTATAATAAATGCATGATTATAAAATTGGCTTGAAGGTTTTTTTATTAAGTCAAATTATTAGAATTGTGTTAAAAAAAAACGCTTGTAAGTGTTCCTTTACATTTTTTTTGAAAATAAATATATGATGAATGTAGTTCGTTAAATCAATTCAAACAATTAATATATATTACTAATAATATTTCCAGGGAATGAAAAATGTATTAATTCATACATTTTAGTGAAAAGCCAGTGTTTGTGTGTCAGTGAGATGAGTCTTTAATGTGCGGGAGGTTTTTGTACAGCCTCTTAATGAGTTTGTATCACTGTGGTTGACTTTTGGTGGAGGCACCAAACTCATCGTTGATTGTAAGTACAAGAGACTTTTCTTTGCTTGGAATATTTAACTTTCTTTCCATTTATTTAAGCTTGATAATCTTTATATATTTTTACTTTGCTATAGTTTTAATTTCTTGTAGTTTTTTCAGAAAATAAGCTGAGGACAAAGTGTGAATTTATTGTGGTACAGAGTTCTGTCTTTTAAATTACCCTGAATATGTTGCATATGTTCTACAAAATAATGCATTCCATGAAAGACTTAATTATTGCTGTGGCATTATTTAATTGTTAAGTTGGATGATATTTAAACTTGTCGATAAATGTTAACCCAATAAATTGATGAATTTTGAAGTTAAATAAGGAACATGTAATTCCTGGTTTAATGAAGAACTTTTAAGAAAAATGGTTTCCTTCCTCTTTAATGTCACCAACTGCTGTCCCTTTCCTCTGTGCTCCTATGAGGCTGATGTTAACTGAGCCTGTTGTCCACTCCTCTCTCTCTCTCTTCCAGTGGGAGTGGTGCAGCCCACGCTGAGCGTCCTCCCTCCCTCCAGAGTGGAGCTGGAGCAGGGCAATGCTACACTAGTGTGTGTGGCCAGTGGGGGCTTCCCCTCAGACTGGAAGCTTGGCTGGAAGGTGGGGGGCAGCAGCAGGTCTGGGGGGGTGTCAGATAGCCTGGGGGTCCTGGGGAAAGATGGCCACTACAGCTGGAGCAGCACCTTGACCCTCCCTGCAGACCAGTGGAGGAAGGCGGGCTCAGTGAGCTGTGAGGCCAGTAAGAATGGCCAGACGCAGCCTGTCACTCAAACCCAGAATCCTGGAGAGTGTTCAGAGTAGAGAGGCTCCAGCATGGAGGTACTGGAGGATACAGATCTCCTCTGACACGTCTGCTTTATATCTCTCTGTCTCAGGTGGCACCGCAGCTTTAGATGATTTACATTAATATAACATGTCTTTGATTCATTAACATTTCAGATTTTTACCCGTTGCTTGTGTTGGTCACATGTTGAACATTTAATAAAGATATAAAGAATAAATTCTTTCTTGTCATCATTTACTATCGTTTATCTTCTGTAGTTTCGAATTAATGTGGCTTCTAATGAGCATATAAAACCTCTGCCATCTTCATCAAACAAATTTCCCCATGAGGGAAGGCTATGATGTATATCTCTGAATGAGCAAAGTGTTGGTTATTTGGATGTTGTAAAGTGTGTTCAGTGTATACAGTGGACCAGTGTCAGTCATAGAGCCATGGCTGCTGAAATGACCCATGTGTGTCAGACTGACTTTCTGTCACTTCATATAATAGTAGTTCAGAGAGATGTCCAGGTTTCTGCAGATACAATCTCAGAAACATAGAAAATTACGTCCCAAAATAAATTCAGTATCCCTCACCAAGACGTAGGAACCCTAGCATGCTGAGTGGGGGAAACAGTAACATATTCATAATGTCTGTCTATGAGTCAAAGACCAAACCGACAATGCTAAAAGATGTGTCTCTTTAAACGTATTCTGTGAGCAGTGAGCTGTAGCTATTCAAATGATGTCCAGTTTTAGCAGATGTGCACCTGTGTCTCTTGAGTGACTGAAAGTCAGAGTAAATGTAGGGCTGAGACTTTCAGAAGAGTCTCTGGAGAATCCAGTGAAAGCAGTATGTGTGCATGTCGCCATACCTGCTCAATGGCGCCCTCTAATGTCATACCAACGTCATAACAATAAAGACGGATTCCATGAACTCCAATCTGTTCACCTCTTTAGCAATAATTTAAATGTTCCTGAGTAGTTTAGTTTTGTGTCATCTGGATTGACCCATGGTTCATAGATTAATCAGATCAATCCATTTTAAATCTCCTTATTTCATGTTCTCTCTGACTGGACAGCCAAAAGACACCGGGGAGGTGTGGGGACAATGGGGTTTGGATCGTATTTATAAGCGTTCTACTCATGGTTTGGTAACTCTGTTAAGAGTCCGGTTTACTGTTGGGTATGCTAACCCTGGTCAGAGTCTGGTTTATTATTTATGTATTTGTTATGCTTTGGCTCTGGACTCTGGATCATCCATCCCCCCCCTCTCCTCTCTCTCTGGTGTTGGGGGGGGTGGAGTGTGTGTGGTCGATGGCTGGTTGAGGCAGCCTCTCCTGGCCTGAGTCAGGCTGATTGGACTCTGGGGCTTGGAAAGGCTGCACACCTGTGGAGGATCAGTGATCAATAAACACAGGATAAACCAGACCTACACACACACACACACACACACACACACACACACACACACACACACACACACACACACACACACACACACACACACACACACACACACACACACACACACACACACACACACACACACACACACACACACACACACACACACACACACACACTCTGGGCAGAGCTCTGTCACGTCTGCGTTCACCTCCTGCTCAGCTTTTATCGTCGTGACAACTCTCAAATGAAGGGCTTTACAACATCTAGCTGTGTGTTGGTGTCGGAGGAGACCAGCAAAGCAGTAGTTGTAAATAATATGTTGTAGTTGAGGTAGTAGTTGTATGTAATATGTGGTAGTTGAGGTAGTAGTTTTATCTAATATGTTTTAGTTAAGGTAGTAGTTGTATGTAGGCTACTATGTTGTAGTCAGGGTAGTAGTTGTACGTAATATGTGTGGTAGTTGAGGAATTCGTTTTTTCCAATATCTTGTAGTTGAGGTAGTTGTATGTAATACGTGGTAGTTGAGGTAGTAGTTGTATGTAATATCTTTTAGTTTAGTACTTGTATATTTACTAATGCTGAGGAATCTAATGCTGGCTCTTGGTTGAGGCCCCTGGTTAGAGCCAGCTCTGTGCTCAGCGCTCTGTGTCAGAGTCTCTTCCCCCTCAGCAGCTGCAGCAGGTTCCTGCTGTAACAGCTCAGTGTCTACGCAGTGTGACTGAGGGAGGTTTTTGTACGGCTCTCAATCACTGTGTGAACACATCAACACTGTTAGGATAGTGGAAACTCTGACAGTGATAAACTGCTGCATCTTCACGCTGGGCGCCGTTGATGGTCAGAGAGAAGTCAGTGCTGCTTCCACTGCCACTAAACCGAGCTGGTGTTGATGATTCACGTGTACTTATATAGCGTATGATGAGCTCGGGGGCTTCTCCAGGTTTCTGTTGGTACCAATATATACCCTGTTGTACATCACTCCATCTGTAAACCGCTGGGTTTGTTTTACAGGTCAGAGTGACTGTGGTTCCTGGATTAAAGGACACCACTGGTGTCTGAGTCACAGTCACCTGACTGCTGGTTCCTGTAGAAAACAAACAAACCAAACATTGAGTTATCCAATAGAAAACACAAGCAAACAGAGAAGGGTGGTCCACATTTAGACTGAGTGGAATGAACCAACCTGTTAAGGATCCACAGACCACTGTCCAGAAAAGGAGGGTGAGGTGATTCATGGTTGCCACGGTTTCTGGGGTGTTGAGTGACAGCTCTGAGTCCTGCAGTGTTGAACTCAGAGGACTTTAAACCCTCTCAGAACCCCAGTTTCAGCTGAGCATGCAAAGCTTCCTCTATATGGAAATGACCTGTTTCCACTCATCAGACTGGGGGTGAGAGTGACTGCAGACGTTCTGGGGGACCGCTGTATCTCTTCTATATTCACACTTTTGGAATACAAATTCAGATTTACTGGAAACTATTGGAATTTATAATGTATAACATTTTATCTGGTTGAGGTCGATCTTGGTTTGTATGAAATTCATTAATTTTCAAAATTGTGTGTAAAAAAGTTACTCAGCGGAACCTAAAATGTTATAATAAATAAAAACATATTATTCTTTGGAATCAAATGCATGTTTATTACCTCATTCTTTCATTTTGAAAGCTCTCACAAGTTCAATTTGTGGACTGGTTTGGCTCGTTTATTTGTTCAGTTTGATTGTGAGACACAAAAGATTGTTTTAAAATGTTATATATTTTTTTAATTCTACTAATTCGATCTAAAGTAGAAAAATCAATAGCTGTAGAGAGTAAAACATTGAATAATTAAAATATTTCTGTGAAAAGCAAGTGTTTGTGTCAGTGAGATGAGTCTTTAATGTGCGGGAGGTTTTTGTACAGCCTCTTAATGCGTTTGTATCACTGTGGTGGACTTTTGGTGGAGGCACCAAACTCATCGTTGACTGTAAGTACAAGGACACTTTTTGTGTGTCTGGCATTGTACTAACTATTGTCTATCTTTCCTGTAAAGATATATATAGATTTAATTTTTAACTAACTTTAATTGTAACTTTTTTCTTAAGAAAGGTTAATGACAGTGTAAACATTTTCTCTGGAGTTCAGTCATTAAATGTTATTGTTGATAGTGTTTTTCAAATGCTTTCTTTATTGTGAGAATTCATAATTCATTGAGAATATAATTGAGTTACTTTGAACTTCATTAATTTGACTAAACAGTTTCGTTCAGTTTCTGTTTCGAAATCTAAAAATGCAGTCATCATTTATTTAATATAATATGTAATCTGTATTGTATTGATGTGCTTAAAATATCCAGTTAATAGAATTTTCTTGCTAAATCCGAATTGAAATATTATAAAAAGGAAGTGAAAGAAAGAATTATTAAGAAAAGCAACCTGACAGTTCAAATGTGTCATGAATGAGGTTGTACATTTCCATGTTACAAGAAACAATATTTCTTGATGATTGCTAATGTTCCCTTCCCTCTGTGCTCCTATGAGGCTGATGTTAACTGAGCCTGTTGTCCACTCCTCTCTCTCTCTTCCAGTGGGAGTGGTGCAGCCCACGCTGAGCGTCCTCCCTCCCTCCAGAGTGGAGCTGGAGCAGGGCAGTGCTACACTAGTGTGTGTGGCCAATGGGGGCTTCCCCTCAGACTGGAAGCTTGGCTGGAAGGTGGGGGGCAGCAGCAGGTCTGGGGGGGTGTCTGATAGCCTGGGGGTCCTGGGGAAAGATGGCCACTACAGCTGGAGCAGCACCTTGACCCTCCCTGCAGACCAGTGGAGGAAGGCGGGCTCAGTGAGCTGCGAGGCCAGTAAGAATGGCCAGACGCAGCCTGTCACTCAAACCCTGAATCCTGGAGAGTGTTCAGAGTAGAGAGGCTCCAGCATGGAGGTACTGGACGATACAGATCTCCTCTCACATGTCTGCTTTATGTCCCTCTGTCTCAGGTGGCACCGCAGCTTTTGTTGATTTCCATTGATATAACACGTGTTTGATTCATTAACATGTTGCTCTCTGGATTTTACCCCTTGCTTGTGTTGGTCACATGTTGAACATTTAATAAAGATTTAAAAAATAAATTCTTCATTATCATCATTAATTATTATTTATCTTCTGTATTTTAAATTGAATGCTGCTTCTAATGAGCATATAAAACCTCTGCTATCTTCATTAAACAAATTTCAACACCATTATGAATGAAGTCTTAAAGCTATGGTGTGTATCTCTGAATGAGCAAAGTGTTGGTTGTGTGGATTTCCTTGTAAAGTTTGTTCAGTGTATTCAGTGGACCAGTGTCAGTCATAGAGCCACTGCTGCTGAAACGACCCACGTGTCAGACTGACTTTCTGTCGATTCATAAAATAGTTCAGAGAGATGTCCAGGTTTCTGCAGATACCAACTTAGAAACTTGTAAAGGTACGTCTCAAAAGACATTCAGTTTCTCCCACCAAGATATAAGAACCCTAGCATGCTGAGTGGTGGAAACAGTAACATATTTGTAATGTCTGGATATGAGTCAAAGAACAAACCGACGTCAAAAAGATGTGTTTCATGAAACATATTCTGTGAGCAGTGAACTGTAGGTATTCAAATGATATCCATTTTTAGCTGATGTGCACCTGTGTCTGTTGAGCGACAGAAAGTCAGTGGAATTGTAGGGCGGAGGTTTTAAATGGAGTCTCAGGAGATTCCAGTGAAAGCAGTATGTGCGCATTTCGCCATACTAGCTCAATGTCGCTCTCTAGTGTCCGACCAACGCCATTACAATAAAGGCTGATTCCATGAACTCCCCTATCTTCAGGTATTATTTAATAAATAGCTGGCTTCAATCGATTCATAATATTAATAATAAGAAAGTCATTCCTTTCATCAGGACGCAAGATGCTTTATATGTGGGTGACAAAGAACAAAATAATGTCAAATATTATATTTTGAAACAATCAAAACAATAAATAAACAAATAAATAAGAAAAGATCATGTTCCAAAGTCCAGGCCCAGTAAGTGGGTCTTCAGTCAGCTTGTGAAAACGCAGATGGATCCAGCGTTGAGGATCTCCCGGGGAGCGAGTTCCACAGAGTGGGGGCAGCCACCCTAAAGGCTCTGTCCATAGCTGAAGTCCCTAACCCGGGGTGGGGGGTGGGGGGGGTAAAGCAGTCCGTGGTCTGAGGAACGGAGATTCTGGGAGGGGGAGTAGGGTCTGAGGAGCTGTGAGAGGAGCGGGGGCTAGAGGTACTGGGGGGTGAGGAAGAGGAAGAGGAGGAGGGGGAGGAGGAGGAGGAGGAGGAGGAGGAGGAGGAGGAGGTGCTGCAGGACCATAATGGGAGCCGGTGGAGGTGGATGAGGGGGGGGGGGGGGGGATTGGTACACTGGAGCCGATCCAGGGCTCTGAGGGGACCCCCCAGTGAGGGACGGCCCCAGTCTGGACATGTTTCTGAGGGGGTCCAATGCCTCTCTGTTGATGGACTCCATGTGGGGAACCAGTGATAGGGATGAGTCTGGGACCCCCCCAGGGTGGGGACTGGAGAGAAGGGGCAGACGGAGCAGCCGTCCATGGAAGGACCAGACCCCCGACCTTCTGGGGCCTTGGGGGCCCCAACCAGCCCCAAACGGGGGGGGGGGGGGGGGGGGGGGGGGGTTGTAGTTGAGGTTGTAGTTATATTCAATAGGTTGAAGTTTTAGTTGGATGCAAAACAATGTAGTTCATGTAGTACTTGTATGTAAAATCTTGTTGTTGAGGTAGAAGTAATATATTACATGCAGTAGGTGAGGTAGTTCTATTTAGTAGTTGAGGTAGTAGTAGTAGTATGTAATATATTGTAGTTGATGTGGTACTTGTATGTAATACGTGCTAGTCGAGGTAGTACTTGTCTGTTTAAAAATGTTGAGGGATCTAATGCTGGCTCTTGGTTGAGGCCCCTGGTTAGAGCCAGCTCTGTGCTCAGCGCTCTGTGTCAGAGTCTCTTCCCCCTCAGCAGCTGCAGCAGGTTCCTGCTGTAACAGCTCAGTGTCTACGCAGTGTGACTGAGGGAGGTTTTTGTACGGCTCTCAATCACTGTGTGAACACATAGACACTGTTAGGATAGTGGAAACTCTGACAGTGATAAACTGCTGCATCTTCACGCTGGGCGCCGGTGATGGTCAGAGAGAAGTCAGTGCTGCTTCCACTGCCACTAAACCGAGCTGGTGTTGATGATTCACGTGTACTGACACGTGTTATTAGGAGCTTGGGTTCTTCTCCAGGCTTCTGTTGATACCAGAATATAAAATCATTGTTGTAAACCGCTGGGTTTGTTTTACAGGTCAGAGTGACTGTGGATCCTGGAGTAACGGACACTACTGGTGTCTGAGTCACAGTCACCTGACTGCTGGTTCCTGTAGAAAACAAACAAACCAAACATTGAGTTATCCAATAGAAAACACAAGCAAACAGAGAAGGGTGGTCCACATCTTGACTGAGTGGAAAGAACCAACCTGTTAAAGATCCACAGACCACTGTCCAGAAAAGGAGGGTGAGGTGATTCATGGTTGCCACGGTTTCTGGGGTGTTGAGTGACAGCTCTGAATCCTGCAGTGTTGAACTCAGAGGACTTTAAACCCTCTCAGAACCCCAGTTTCAGCTGAGCATGCAAAGCTTCCTCTATATGGAAATGACCTGTTTCCACTCATCAGACTGGGGGTGAGAGTGACTGCAGACGTTCTGGGAGGACCGCTGTATCTCTTCTACATTCACACTATTGGAATACAAATTCAGATTTACTGGAAACTATTGGAATTTTTAATGCATAACATTTTATCTGGTTGAGGTCGATCTTGGTTTGTATGAAATCCTTTGACTTTCTAATTGAGGGATATTATGACCTAAAACCAGAAAAATAGATAAAAACATATTGTTCTGTTTGTAATAAATGCATGATTATAACATTGGCTTGAAGGTTTTTTATTCGGTCAAATAATTAGACTTGTGTTAAAACAATAAACCTTTTGTAATTTTGCGTTTAAAAATGTTATGAAAATAAATTACTAAATGTATTTCATTAAATCTATTCCAACAATTAATGTATATTGATTATAATATATCCAGTGAAGCAAATATTGACTTATTCATCCATCTAGTGAGAAGCCAGTGTTTGTGTGTCAGTGAACTGAGTCTTTATTGTGCGGGAGGTTTTTGTACAGCCTCTTAATGAGTTTGTATCACTGTGGGTCACTTTTGGTGGAGGCACCAAACTCATCGTTGACTGTAAGTACAAGGACACTTTTCTTTGCCTGGCATATTTAACTTTCTCTAGATATAATTAAGCGTGATAATCTTATCTTTTGGAACTTTCTATATTTTTAATTTCTTGTTGTTTTTTTAAAGATAAGCTGAGGACAAAGTGTAAATATATTGTGGTACAGAGTCCTGTCTTTTAAATTACACTGCATACGTTACATATGTTCTACAATATAATGTATTTCATGAAAGACCACATTATTGCTGTGACATTATTCATTTATTGAATTGGCAAATCAGTCATATTTAAGTTTGAAGAAATTCACACTTGTCAATTATTGTTAACCCAATAAAATGCTAAATTTTGAAGTTCAATCATTTTAAATATAAACATGTTGTTACCGTTTTAATGAAGAGATTTTAAACACAATGGTTTCCTTCCTCTTTAATGTCACCAACTGCTGGTGAACAGGAAGCTGTCCCTTCCCTCTGTGCTCCTATGAGGCTGATGTTAACTGAGCCTGTTGTCCACTCCTCTCTCTCTCTTCCAGTGGGAGTGGTGCAGCCCACGCTGAGCGTCCTCCCTCCCTCCAGAGTGGAGCTGGAGCAGGGCAGTGCTACACTAGTGTGTGTGGCCAGTGGGGGCTTCCCCTCAGACTGGAAGCTTGGCTGGAAGGTGGGGGGCAGCAGCAGGTCTGGGGGGGTGTCAGATAGCCTGGGGGTCCTGGGGAAAGATGGCCACTACAGCTGGAGCAGCACCTTGACCCTCCCTGCAGACCAGTGGAGGAAGGCGGGCTCAGTGAGCTGTGAGGCCAGTAAGAATGGCCAGACGCAGCCTGTCACTCAAACCCTGAATCCTGGAGAGTGTTCAGAGTAGAGAGGCTCCAGCATGGAGGTACTGGAGGATACAGATCTCCTCTGACACGTCTGCTTTATGTCTCTCTGTCCAATGTCGCACTATAGCTTTTGTTGATTTACATTAATATAACTTGTGTTTGATTCATGAACATTATTCTCTCTGGTTTTTACCCCTTGCTTGGATTTGTCACATGTTGAACATTTAATAAAAACGCAAAAAATACAATATTACTTGTGATATTTTCTAATCGTGTAACTGCTGTGTCTGTCGATTAATCTTTACACCAATGAGTGTATCCAATAAAGGTTATCTTTATTAGACAAGCTTCATCACCATTTTGAATGAAGGCTTAAAGCTACGATGTATATCTCTGAATGAGCAAAGTGTTGGTTGTGTGGATGTCGTTGTAAAGTGTGTTCAGTGTATCCTGTGGACCAGTGTCAGTCATAGAGCCACTGCTGCTGAAATGACCCATGTGTGTCAGAATGACTTTATGTCACTTCATGAAATAGAAGTTCAGAGAAATGTCCAGGTTTCTGCAGGCACATACTTGTAAACATGTGAAAGTATGTCTCAAGAGACAATCAGTATATCCCACACAGACCTTAGAACCCCTAGCATGCTGAGTGGTGGAAACAGTAACATATTCATTTTGTCTGTCTACGAGTCAAAGAACAAACCGGCATCGCTAAAAGATGTGTTTCATTAAACGTATTCTTTGAGCAGTGAACCGTAGCTATTCAAATTATGTCCAGTTTTAGCAGATGTGCACCTGTGTCTGTCGAGTGACAGAAAGTCAGTGGAAATGCAGGGCTGAAACTTTCAGAACAGTCTCTGGAGATTCCAGGGAAAGCAGTATGTGTGCATGTCTCCATACCAGCTCACTGGCGCCCTCTAGTGTCAAACCAACGCTATACAATAAGGACTGATTACATGAACTAAATTATGTTCAGGTTTTATGAAATATAGAGCAGACTATATTCTATTCATAATAATACAAATAAAGTCGTTCCTTTCATCAGGACCCAAGCTGCTTTAAGTGTTGTGGACACAGAACAAGAAAATATGAAATATTATATTTTCAAACAATCAAAACAATAAATAAACGAATCAATAAGAAAAGATCATGTTCCAAAGTCCAGGCCCAGTAAGTGGGTCTTCAGGCAGCTTGTGAAAACGAAGATGGGTCCAGCGTTGAGGATCTCCCGGGGAGCGAGTTCCACAGAGTGGGGGCAGCCACCCTAAAGGCTCTGTCCATAGCTGAAGTCCCTAACCCGGGGTGGGGGGGTGGGGGGGGGTAAAGCAGTCCGTGGTCTGAGGGACGGAGATTCTGGGAGGGGGAGTAGGGTCTGAGGAGCAGTGAGAGGAGCGGGGGCTAGAGGGACTGAGGGGTGAGGAGGAGGAGGAAGAGGAAGAGGAAGAGGAAGAGGAGGAGGAGGAGGGGGAGGGGGAGGAGGAGGAGGTGCTACAGGACCTTAATGGGACCCGGTGGAGGTGGATGAGGGGGGGGGGGATTGGTACACTGGAGCCGATCCAGGGCTCTGTGGGGACCCCCCAGTGAGGGACGGCCCCAGTCTGGACATGTTTCTGAGGGGGTCCAATGCCTATCTGTTGATGGACTCCATGTGGGGAACCAGTGATAGGGATGAGTCTGGGACCCCCCCAGGGTGGGGACTGGAGAGAAGGGGCAGACGGAGCAGCCGTCCATGGAAGGACCAGATCCCCGACCTTCTGGGGCCTGGGGGGCCCCAACCAGGACTCTGTCTTCTTACTGCTGAGGTGGAGGAGGTTGGCAGACATGCAGAGTGACGGGGGGGGGGGGGGGGGGTGATGTAATGTGTGGAAGTTGAGGTTGTAGCTGTATTCAATATGTTGATGTTTGAGTTGTATACAAAGTATTGAAGTTGAGGTAGTAGTTGTATGTATGATATTGTAGTTGAGGTAGTACTTGTGTGTGATATGTGGTAGTTGAGGTAGTATTTGTGTGTGATACGTGGTAGTTGAGGTAGTATTTGTGTGTGATACGTGGTAGTTGAGGTAGTATTTGTATGTAATACGTATTAGTTGAGGTAGTAGTTGTATGTTTAATAATGCTGAGGGATCTAATGCTGGCTCTTGGTTGAGGCCCCTGGTTAGAGCCAGCTCTGTGCTCAGCGCTCTGTGTCAGAGTCTCTTCCCCCTCAGCAGCTGCAGCAGGTTCCTGCTGTAACAGCTCAGTGTCTACGCAGTGTGACTGAGGGAGGTTTTTGTACGGCTCTCAATCACTGTGTGAACACCCAGACGCTGTTAGGATAGTGGAGACTCTGACAGTGATAAACTGCTGCATCTTCACGCTGGGCGCCGGTGATGGTCAGAGAGAAGTCAGTGCTGCTTCCACTGCCACTAAACCGAGCTGGTGTTGGTGATACAAGTTGGTTTGCAAATTTTATGAAGAGCTTGGGGGATTCTCCAGGTTTCTGTTGGTACCAGTTTAGATGCTGACCATTACCATCGCTGTAAACCGCTGGGTTTGTTTTACAGGTCAGAGTGACTGTGGTTCCTTGATTAAAGGACACTACTGGTGTCTGAGTCACAGTCACCTGACTGCTGGTTCCTGTAGAAAACAAACAAACCAAACATTGAGTTATCCGATAGAAAACACAAGCAAACAGAGAAGGGTGGTCCACATCTTGACTGAGTGGAATGAACCAACCTGTTAAGGATCCACAGACCACTGTCCAGAAAAGGAGGGTGAGGTGATTCATGGTTGCCACGGTTTCTGGGGTGTTGAGTGACAGCTCAGAGTCCTGCAGTGTTGAACTCAGAGGACTTTAAACCCTCTCAGAACCCCAGTTTCAGCTGAGCATGCAAAGCTTCCTCTATATGGAAATGACCTGTTTCCACTCATCAGACTGGGGGTGAGAGTGACTGCAGACGTTCTGGGAGGACCGCTGTATCTCTTCTATATTCACACCATTGGAATACAAATTCAGATTTAATGGAAACTATTGGAATTTAAAATGCATAACATTTTATCTGGTTGAAGCCAATCCTGGTTTGTATGAAATCCTTTAACTTTCTATTTGTTTGAAATAAATTGTCGTTACATTATTACCTGAGCCCAGAATAATAGATAAAAACATATTGTTCTGTACACAATAAATGCATGAATATAACATTGGCTTGAAGGTTTTTTATGAAGTCAAATGAATAGACATGTTTTAAAACAATAAACCTTTTGTAAAAGAGCCTTTAAAAATGTTATGACAATAAATGAATGATGAATGTATTTCATTAAATTACTATACATTCATAAAATTTCTATATATTAATTATAATATTTCCAATGAATCAAATATTGACTAATTCATCCATTTTAGTGAAAAGCCAGTGTTTGTGTGTCAGTGAGATGAGACTTTAGTGTGCGGGAGGTTTTTGTACAGCCTCTTAATGAGTTTGTATCACTGTGGTACACTTTTGGTGGAGGCACCAAACTCATCTTTGACTGTAAGTACAAGGACACTTTTCTTTGCCTGGCATATTTATCTTTCTCTAAATATAATTAAGGGTGATAATCTTATGTTTTGGAATTTTCTATATTTTTAATTTCTTGTCGTTTTTTTAAAGATAAGCTGAGGACAAAGTGTAAATATATTGTGGTACAGAGTTCTGACTTTTAAAATACACTGCATATGTTAGATATGTTTATTTTTTTATGAAAAACCTCATTATTGCTGTGGCATTGTTCATTTATTTAATTGTCAAATTTATATAATTGTTATATTTAAGTTTGAAGAAATTCAAACTTGGGTAAAGTCGATTAATGTTAAACCAATATAATGCTAAATTTTGAAGTACAATCATTTTAAATATAAACATGTTGTTACCGTTTTAATGAAGAGATTTTAAACACAATGGTTTCCTTCCTCTTTAATATCACCAACTGCTGGTGAACAGGAAGCTGTCCCTTCCCTCTGTGCTCCTATGAGGCTGATGTTAACTGAGCCTGTTGTCCACTCCTCTCTCTCTCTTCCAGTGGGAGTGGTGCAGCCCACGCTGAGCGTCCTCCCTCCCTCCAGAGTGGAGCTGGAGCAGGGCAGTGCTACACTGCTGTGTGTGGCCAGTGGGGGCTTCCCCTCAGACTGGAAGCTTGGCTGGAAGGTGGGGGGCAGCAGTAGGTCTGGGGGGGTGTCAGATAGCCTGGGGGTCCTGGGGAAAGATGGCCACTACAGCTGGAGCAGCACCTTGACCCTCCCTGCAGACCAGTGGAGGAAGGCGGGCTCAGTGAGCTGTGAGGCCAGTAAGAATGGCCAGACGCAGCCTGTCACTCAAACCCTGAATCCTGGAGAGTGTTCAGAGTAGAGAGGCTCCAGCATGGAAGACCTGAAGAATACAGATCTCCTCTGACAAGTCTGCTTTATTTCTCTTTTTCTGAGGTGACACTGCAGATTTTGATAAATTACATTAATATAACATGTCTTCTAATCAATAACATGATGCTCTCTGGATTTGACCCCTTGCT
This sequence comes from Gadus macrocephalus, assembly GCF_031168955.1. Classification (NCBI taxonomy): domain Eukaryota; kingdom Metazoa; phylum Chordata; class Actinopteri; order Gadiformes; family Gadidae; genus Gadus; species Gadus macrocephalus. The sequence continues at coordinate 18,306,432 of NC_082386.1, forward strand.
TGTGTTGGTCACATGTTGAACATTTAATAAAGATGTTAAGATTAAATCCTTTCTTGTCATCATTTGCTATCATTTATCTTTCGTATTTCCAAATTAATGTGGATTCTAATGAGCATATAAAACCTCTGCCATCTTTATCCAACATATTTCCCTACCATTTTGAAAGAAGGGTTAAGGCTATGGTGTGTATCTCTGAAGGAGCAAAGTATTGTTTGTGGGGATTTCCTTGGAAAGTGTTTTCACTTTATCCAGTGGACCAGTGTCAGTCATAGAGCCACTGCTGCTGAAATGACCCATGTGTCTCAGACTGACTTTATGTCACTTCATATAATAGTAGTTCAGAGAGATGCTCCAGATTTCTGCAGATACAAACTCAGAAACTTGTAAAATTACGTCTCAAAAGACATTCAGTATCTCTCAACAGGACATAAGAACCCTAGCATGCTGAGTGGTGGAAACAGTAACATATTAATAATGTCTGTCTATGAGTTAAAGACCAAACCGACAACGCTAAAGAATGTGTTTCTTTAAACGTATTCTGTGAGCAGCGAGCTGTAGCTATTCAAATGATGTCCAGTTTTAGCTGATGTGCATCTGTGTCTCTTGAGTCACAGAAAGTCAGGGTAAATATAGGGCTGAGGTTTTCAGAACAGTCTCTTGAGACTCCAGTGAAAGAAGTATCTGTGCATGTCTCCATACCAGCTCAGTTGCGCCCTCTAGTGTTTAACCAACACATTGCAATAAAGACTGATTCCATGACCTCCACACTCTGTTCACCTCTTCAACAATAATTAAAATATTCCTGAGTAGCATAATTTTGTTTCATCAGGATTGACCCTTAGTTCATAGATAAATCACGTCAATCCAATATTAAATCTCCTTATTCCACGTGTGCCCTCTGACTGGACAGCACAAAGACACCGGGGAGCTATGGGGACAATGGTGTTTGGATCGTATTTATTATTGTTCTACGTACGGTTTGGTGACCCTGGTCAGAGTCCAGTTTATTATTTAGTAGATGTTTTTTCGTGTCTGGTGGGGGGGTGGACTTCGGCTGGGGATCCCCCCCCCGCTCCCTACCTGGTGTTGGGGGGGTGGAGTGTGTGTGGTCGATGGCTGGTTGAAGCAGCCTCACTGGGACAGGCTGCACACCTGTGGTGAATCAGTAATCAAGGCACAGGATAAACCAGTTGTACACACACACACACACACACACACACACACACACACACACACACACACACACACACACACACACACACACACACACACACACACACACACACACACACACACACACACACACACACAGAGAGGACAGAGCTCTGTCACGTCTGTGTTCACCTCCTTGGGTTGTTTGTAATTTGTTGTTGTTGAGGCAGTAGTTTTATCCAATATGTTGCAGTTGCGGTAGTAGTTGTATGTTATACGTAGTAGTTGAGGTAGTAGTTGTAAGTAATATGAGGAGGTTGAGGTAGTAGTTGTATATGTAATATGTTGTAGTTGAGGTAGTAGTGGTATATTAAACGTGGTAATTGTACTTATATGTTTAAAGGTTGGGTACGGAATTTGCTTTTTTGGCCATTTTTGCAAAATTACTTGAAATCCTTATCATAACCCGCTTACAGCCACTGAGTTAGAAGTACTGACATGAAAATTAAACAAGTCAATCATCTGTGGAACGGGCAGGGCTCGAAAAACTCCAGCCAATCATTTGGATTGCCACCTCGTTGCATTGGACAGTAAGTACGTCAATCAAACGGTCGTACTGCACTCCCCCTCCCCCGCGCCCCGCGCGCGACCCCTTCGTGCAGTACTCGTGACCCAGAGCAAGCTCCTGTTTGTTGTTATCCTGCGGTAGCTACTGGAACTAGTTAATCCACATTTGGACCTAGCAGTAGAAGACAATTTCCATGGCAGACAAGACGCCACCATCCCCACCACCACCACCACCACCACCACCACCACCAGCAAAGAGAAGGAAAACTCTTTTTCAGAGAGTAATTGATAATAAAAACGCTGAAAGAGAAAAACTGAAATCAAGAATAATCCTAGGCGCTGCTTTCGAACGTTGGCGGCAACTGAAGGACGAGAAGGGTCTAAAAACCGATGCTTGTGTGGCGGTTGACATAGTTTCAAAGTTTATACCGTTTATACTCGGTAATACCGGTGTTGAGACGAGTGTATTACTCGTTGTGAAAATGTCCACACCGCAGCAACCCTAGTGAAAACCAGGACTTCCAATACAATTATATGAAACAAACATACATTTTCTAAAAATAGTACTGATTTATGTGACCGTTTAATGTTTATAACATCTGGTGCAACCATAGCCGCGAGAACGTATTCTCAGCAGGGGGTGCTGGAAAAAAAAAACTCAGCCTGCACTAGACTCGCAACTCGTTACATTGATAAAAAAAGATATATAGCAGCACAGCTCAATTACACCAGTGCATGCGCGCACAGTTGAAAATCGATCGTTGTGTTCACTTTCTTCACACCATGGTTCACATCCAGCTGCTCACAGAACAAGTTTAGCGCACCACCGCTACCCTCACACTTTTTCATCTAACCTTTTTTCAGCACTAGGTCATATGAGCATTAAATAAATGCTGCGTCTCAAAATGCCTTGGACAGCAGCGAGGATGACTCGCTTTGCCACGGGCCGAAACAGTTCGGAGCGACCACAGCCAGAGCGAACACAGCGGGGCAGAGGAGTGTCAGGAATAGTCTTTGGTGTACACATCAGTACGGCCTATTTGCACTACTGTTTAGTGGCAATGCAGTGTTTTATTCTATGCCTTTTTATTTTCGTATATTATTTCAATGAATACAATTTATTTATTCATAAAAACAAGATCTGGTCTTCAAATCTTTTTTCCAAATATAGGTCGTCTTACAATGGGGTTTGTGTTTATATTCGGACCAATACGGTACAGCGGGCGCTCACATGACGTTAAGCATTTCCTGGTGCATAATGTGACGCTTCAGAACCTAAAATCCCGTTTATCCCCGTTGACACGACAACACATAACCGCCGTTTTCAGAAATCTCCGCTTTGGCCGGAGTTTTTAGAAATGATCGTTTTCTGTGATAAGACAGGGCCTCGGACAGGGGGTGTTGCAGCACCCCCAGCACCCCTACTTCCCGCGGTACTGGGTGCAACTTACAGCTGAATGTAGTGCCATGTTGTTAAACGAAAACCTACGCTAGCCTGGCTCGCTCTCGCGCATCTCTGTTCGCGCTCGTGCATGATTGCGCGTCCAGGTACTTGGAATGGGTGGATTCAGAAGTCAGCGTTGAAGGAGAGGGGGTAGGACCATTTGAGTTGTGTATTTTCAAAATCTGCTGGCGTTTCGCAAATCGCATACCCAACCTTTAATAATGCTGAGGAATCTAATGCTGGCTCCTGGTTAGAGCCAGCTCTGTGCTCAGCGCTCTGTGTCAGAGTCTCTTCCCCCTCAGCAGCTGCAGCAGGTTCCTGCTGTAACAGCTCAGTGTCTACGCAGTGTGACTGAGGGAGGTTTTTGTACGGCTCTCAATCACTGTGTGAACACATAGCTACTATGGTAACTCTGACAGTGATAAACTGCTGCATCTTCACGATGGGCGCCGTTGATGGTCAGAGAGAAGTCAGTGCTGCTTCCACTGCCACTAAACCGAGCTGGTGTTGGTGATACAAGGGTATTTTTGTTTTTTATGATGAGCTTGGGGGCTTCTCCAGGTTTCTGTTGGTACCAGTGTAGACAATAATTATTCCGAACCGCCGGGTTTGTTTTACAGGTCAGAGTGACTGTGGATCCTGGAGTAAAGGACACTACTGGTGTCTGAGTCACAGTCACCTGACTGCTGGTTCCTGTAGAAAACAAACAAACCAAACATTGAGTTATCCAATAGAAAACACAAGCAAACAGAGAAGGGTGGTCCACATTTAGACTGAGTGGAATAAACCAACCTGTTAAGGATCCACAGACCACTGTCCAGAAAAGGAGGGTGAGGTGATTCATGGTTGCCACGGTTTCTGGGGTGTTGAGTGACAGCTCAGAGTCCTGCAGTGTTGAACTCAGAGGACTTTAAACCCTCTCAGAACCCCAGTTTCAGCTGAGCATGCAAAGCTTCCTCTATATGGAAATGACCTGTTTCCACTCATCAGACTGGGGGTGAGAGTGACTGCAGACGTTCTGGGAGGACCGCTGTATCTCCTCTACATTCACACTTTTGGAATACAAATACAGATTTAATGGAAACTATTGGGATTTAAAATGTGTTATATTTCTCTGGTTAAATTGATCTGGGTTTGTATGAAATCCTTTAATTTTATTATTTTGATGAAATGTATTCTCATAACATTATTTACTAAAAATAGAATAATAGATAATAATTTATTCTTCAGTTTTTAATAAATACATGATTATAACATTGTCTTGAGGTTTTTTAATGAGTCAAATGATTGGACTAATGTTAAAGCAATCCACTGTTTGTTAGTGATCCTTCAACAATTAAATGAAAATATATGTTGAATAAATACATTTGTTTAATCCATGTACATTCAGACAATAGATAAAAAATTATAATAATTGTTTGAGCGAATCAAATATTGAATGTTTCAGAGATTTTTGTCAAAAAGCGAGTGATTGTGTGACAGTAAGATGAGCCTTTAATATGCGGGAGGTTTTTGTACAGCCTCTTAACGAGTTTGTATCACTGTGGTACACTTTTGGTGGAGGCACCAAACTCATCGTTGACTGTAAGTACAAGGACACTTTTTTGTATCATACAAACTTAGAAAACTACCTTTTGATTAACTTACATGGAAAGATAGATTTAGATTTTCTTTGTTTTTAACTAATATCATTTTTCGTAGGATAGGCTAATGACAGTTTAAACATCATTTAATGGAGTTCAGTCGTTCGATTTTATTGTTGACATTTTTTCCAAATCATGTCTTTCTTATGAGAATTCATAATTTATTGAAAACATTATTGATTTACTTTTAACTACATTATATTGAAAATCAAGTTTCAATCAGGTTCTGTTTTAAAAGCAAAAAATGCAGTCATCATTTAATGAATATAATATTATATCCGTATTATGTGCTTATAATATCCTGTTAAGAGTTTTCTTGCAAAATCCGAAATGAAATATAAAAAAAAGGAAGTGAAAGAAATATTTATTAAGATGGCAACCTGGCAGTTGACATGTGTCATGAATAAGGTTGTATACATTTCCACTTTACAATAAACAACATCTCTTGATGACTGCTGATGTTCCCTTCTCTGTGCTCCTATGAGGGCTGATGTTAACTGAGCCTGTTGTCCACTCCTCTCTCTCTCTTCCAGTGGGAGTGGTGCAGCCCACGCTGAGCGTCCTCCCTCCCTCCAGAGTGGAGCTGGAGCAGGGCAGTGCTACACTGCTGTGTGTGGCCAGTGGGGGCTTCCCCTCAGACTGGAAGCTTGGCTGGAAGGTGGGGTGCAGCAGCAGGTCTGTGGGGGTGTCTGATAGCCTGGGGGTCCTGGGGAAAGATGGCCTCTACAGCTGGAGCAGCACCTTGACCCTCCCTGCAGACCAGTGGAGGAAGGCGGGCTCAGTGAGCTGTGAGGCCAGTAAGAATGGCCAGACGCAGCCTGTCACTCAAACCCTGAATCCTGGAGAGTGTTCAGAGTAGAGAGGCTCCAGCATGGAGGTACTGGAGGATACAGATCTCCTCTGACACGTCTGCTTTGTGTCTCTCTGTCTCAGGTGGCACCGCAGCTTTAGATTTACATTCATAGAACATGTCTTGGATTCATTATATTATGCTTTCAGATTTTTACCCGTTGCTTGTGTTGGTCACATGTTGAACATTTAATAAAGATTTAAAGAATAAATTCTTTCTTGTCATCATTTACTATTGTTTATCTTCGGTGTTTTCGAATTAATGTGGCTTCTAATGAGCATGTAATACCTCTTCCATCTTCATCAAACAAATTGACCCACCATTTTGAAAGCAGTCGGTGTGTATCTCTGAATAAGCAAAGTGTTGGTTTCGGGATGTCGTTAATGTAAAGTGTGTTCACTGTATTCAGTGGACCGGTGTCAGTCATAGAGCCACTGCTGCTCACTGTCAGACTGACTTCTGTCACTTCAATTAATAATAGTTCAGAGAGATGTCCAGGTTTTTGCAGATACAAACTCAGAAACATGTCAAAGTAAGTCTCAAAAGACATTCAGGTTCTCCCACCCAGACATAAGAACCCTAGCAGGATGAGTGGGGGAAATAGTAACACATTCATAATGTCCGTCTATGAGTCAGACCAAACCGACGTCGCAAAAGAATGTGTATCATTAAACGTATTCTGTGAGCAGTGAACTGTAGCTATTCAAATGATATCCATTTTTAGCTGATGTGCACCTGTGTCTCTTGAGCGGCAGAAAGTCAGTGGAATTGTAGGGCTGATGTTTTCAAAGGAGTCTCTGGAGATTCCAGTGAAAGCAGTATGTCCGCATTTCTCCATACCAGCTCAATGTCGCCCTCTAGTGTCCGACCAACGCAATTACGATAAAGACTGATTCCATGAACTCCACTATCTTCAGGTTTTATTTAATAAATAGCTGGCTTCAATCCAATCATAATACTGATAATAATAAAGTCATTCCTTTCATCAGGACGCAACCTATTTTAAATGTGGGTGACAAAGAACAAAACAACGTGAAAGATTATATTTTGAAACAATCAAAACAATAAATAAACTAATAAATAAGAAAAGATCATGTTCCAAAGTCCAGGCCCAGTAAGTGGGTCTTCAGGCAGCTTGTGAAAACGCAGATGGATCCAGCGTTGATGATCTCCCGGGGAGCGAGTTCCACAGAGTGGGGGCAGCCACCCTAAAGGCTCTGTCCATAGCTGAAGTCCCTAACCCGGGGTGGGGGGGTGGGGGGGTGGGGGGGTAAAGCAGTCCGTGGTCTGAGGAACGGAGATTCTGGGAGGGGGAGTAGGGTCTGAGGAGCTGTGAGAGGAGCGGGGGCTAGAGGGACTGGGGGGGAGGAAGAGGAAGAGGAGGAGGAGGAGGAGGAGGAGGAGGAGGAGGTGCTACAGGACCTGACTGGGAGCTGGTGGAGGTGGATAAGGGGGGGGGGGGGGGGGGGGAGGTTGGCAAGAGATTGGCAGGCATGCAGAGTGACTGGGGGTGGGGGGTGGGGGGGGTGATGTATTATGTTGAAGTTCAGGTTGTAGTTGTATTCAATGTGTTGAAAGTTTAGTTGTATGCAAAATATTGTATTTTATGAAGTACTTGTACGTAATATCTTGTAGTTGAGGTAGAAGTTTTATGTCATACGTGATAGTTGAGGTAGTACTTGTATGTTTAATAATGCTGAGGAATCCAATGCTGGCTCTTGGTTGAGGCCCCTGGTAAGAGCCAGCTCTGTGCTCAGCGCTCTGTGTCAGAGTCTCTTCCCCCTCAGCAGCTGCAGCAGGTTCCTGCTGTAACAGCTCAGTGTCTACGCAGTGTGACTGAGGGAGGTTTTTGTACGGCTCTCAATCACTGTGTGAACACACTGCCACTATGGCGACTCTGACAGTGATAAACTGCTGCATCTTCACGCTGGGCGGCGTTGATGGTCAGAGAGAAGTCAGTGCTGCTTCCACTGCCACTGAACCGAGCTGGTGTTGGGGATACAAGTTGGTTTGCAAATTTTATGAAGAGCTTGGGGGCTTCTCCAGGTTTCTGTTGATACCAGAACATACCCTCATCTCCATCACTCCATCTGTGAACGGCTGGGTTTGTTTTACAGGTCAGAGTGACTGTGGTTCCTGGATTAAAGGACACTACTGGTGTCTGAGTCACAGTCACCTGACTGCTGGTTCCCGTAGAAAACAAACAAACCAAACATTGAGTTATCTAATTGAAAACACATCAAACAGAGAAGGGTGGTCCACATTTTGACTGAGTGGAATGAACCAACCTGTTAAGGATCCACAGACCACTGTCCAGAAAAGGAGGGTGAGGTGATTCATGGTTGCCACGGTTTCTGGGGTGTTGAGTGACAGCTCAGAGTCCTGCAGTGTTGAACTCAGAGGACTTTAAACCCTCTCAGAACCCCAGTTTCAGCCGAGCATGCAAAGCTTCCTCTATATGGAAATGACCTGTTTCCACTCATCAGACTGGGGGTGAGAGTGACTGCAGACATTCTGGGGGGACTACTATATCTCTTCTACACACACCATTGGAATACAAATTCAGATTTAATGGAAACTATTGGAATTTAAAATGCATAACATTTTATCTGTTTGAAGCCAATCCTGGTTTGTATGAAATCCTTTATCTTTCTATTTGTTTGAAATAAATTGTCGTTACATTATTACCTGAACCCAGAATAATAGATAAAAACATATTGTTCTGTACATAATAAATGCATGAATATAACGTTGGCTTGAAGGTTTTTTATGAAGTCAAATTAATAGATATGTTTTAAAACAATAAACCTTTTATAAAAGAGCCTTTAAAAATGTTATGACAATAAATGAATGATTTATGTATTTCATTAAATTACTATACATTCATAAAATTACTATATATTAATTATAATATTTCCAATGAATCAGATATTGACTAATTCATCCATTTAAGTGAAAAGCCAGTGTTTGTGTGTCAGTGAGATGAGTCTTTAATGTGCGGGAGGTTTTTGTACAGCCTCTCGATGAGTTTGTATCACTGTGGTACACTTTTGGTGGAGGCACCAAACTCATCGTTGACTGTAAGTACAATGACACTTTTCTTTGCCTGGCATATTTAACTTTCTCTAAATATAATTAAGGGTGATAATCTTATGTTTTGGAATTTTCTATATTTTTCATTTCTTGTCGTTTTTTAAAGATAAGCTGAGGACAAAGTGTAAATATATTGTGGTACAGAGTTCTGACTTTTAAAATACACTGCATATGTTAGATATGTTCTACAATATAATGTATTTCATGAAAGACCTCATTATTGCTGTGGCATTATTCATTTATTGAATTGGCAAATCAGTCATATTTAAGTTTGAAGAAATTCACACTTGTCGATTAATGTTAACCCACTAAAATGCTAAATTTTGAAGTTCAATCATTTTAAATATAAACATGTTGTGACCGTTTTAATGAAGAGATTTTAAACACAATGGTTTCCTTCCTCTTTAATGTCACCAACTGCTGGTGAACAGGAAGCTGTCCCTTCCCTCTGTGCTCCTATGAGGCTGATGTTAACTGAGCCTGTTGTCCACTCCTCTCTCTCTCTTCCAGTGGGAGTGGTGCAGCCCACGCTGAGCGTCCTCCCTCCCTCCAGAGTGGAGCTGGAGCAGGGCAGTGCTACACTAGTGTGTGTGGCCAGTGGGGGCTTCCCCTCAGACTGGAAGCTTGGCTGGAAGGTGGGGTGCAGCAGCAGGTCTGTGGGGGTGTCTGATAGCCTGGGGGTCCTGGGGAAAGATGGCCACTACAGCTGGAGCAGCACCTTGACCCTCCCTGCAGACCAGTGGAGGAAGGCGGGCTCAGTGAGCTGTGAGGCCAGTAAGAACGGCCAGACGCAGCCTGTCACTCAAACCCTGAATCCTGGAGAGTGTTCAGAGTAGAGAGGCTCCAGCATGGAGGTACTGGAGGATACAGATCTCCTCTGACACGTCTGCTTTATGTCTTTCTGTCCCAGGTGGCACTGCAGCTTTTGTTGATTTACATTAACATAACACGTGTTTGATTCATTAACATGATGCTGTCTGGATTTCTGGATTTCTCTCTGCCTTCAGATTTTTACCCCTTGCTTGGATTTGTCACATGCTGAATACTGAATAAAGATTTAAAAAATAAATTACCTCTATTCATCATTTACTATCATTTATCGAATGTATTTTTTAATTAATGTATCTTCTAATGAGAATATAACACCTGTTATCTTTATTAAACAAACTTCACCACCACCATTTTGAATGAAGGGTTAGAGCTATAGTGTGTATCTCTGAATGAGCAAAGTGTTGGTTGTCTGGATGTCCTTGTAAAGTGTGTTCAGTGTATTTAGTGGACCAGTGTCAGTCATAGAGCCACTGCTGCTGAAATGACCCATGTGTGTCAGACTGAATGTCACTCCATAAGATAGTAGTTCAGAAAAATTTCCAGTTTTTGAAGATACAACTTAGAAGCATGTAAAAGTAGGTCTCAAGAGACATTCAGTATCCCTCACCAAGACACAGGAACCCTAGTTTGATGAGTGGTGGAAACAGTAACAAATTCATAGTCTGTCTATGAGTCAAAGACCAAACCGACATCGCTAAAAGATGTGTTTCTTTAAACGTATTCTATGAGCAGTGAGCTGTAGCTATTCAAATGATGTCCAGTTTTAGCTGATGTGCACCTGTGTCTCTCGAGTGACAGAAAGTCAGAGTAAATGTAGTGCTGAAACTTTCAGAAGAGTCTCTGGAGATTCCAGTGAAAGCAGCATGTGTGCAGGTCTCCATACAAGCTCGATGGCGCCCTCTAGTGTCAAACTAACGCCATAACAATAGGATTCCATGACTTCCACTCTGGTGAACAATATCTTAACAATTTTGGAGTAGTATGCTTTTGTTTCATCAGGATTGACCTTGGCTTATAGATAAATCACAATTACATTTAAAAGTTCAAAAGTTTCAAACGCTCAAAAGTTTTATTCTCTTTTTTATTCTCTACAAACTTTGGGACCCTACTCATTCCACATTGTGTCAACTAGAGACTCGACTAATTCTAAAATGTTCAGATTAGCTTGGAATCGTGCGCTTCTATTCAAATATTTTTTATATTTTAAACTTAAGATATTCTACTTTGAAATATATATTATTTTACATTGCAAGTCAATGGGATTATAATATATATTATTTCCTAAAGAAATAATAGTTATATGAAAGATAAAAAAAAGCATTGGGATTCCTCAGCTCCAACTGAACAACATTCAGGATTTTCTTTATCAGATGTTTATTAAAAGCCTTTTGTTTTTAAACATAGAGTTGAATATAATCTCTCAGGGAAACGTGTCAGAAGGGAGATGAAGAAGTGCTGTACGATATTGAAATAATCAGCGTTGATTTAATGCCTCGCCAACGCCCACCCCTCCGCAGCGTTCGTTGAAAGGGGCCCTATTATGCCATTTTTTACTGTTCATTATTTAATTTGTTTGACCTCATAGAATTGATTTACAACAATAAAGGGTTGTCTAGCGCATTATTTTTTCTCCTACTTTTATGAGTATTACAACCCCTATATGAAACACCCTGTTGCTTAGAATTGGACTGCTACCCATGCAAGTGAACGGAGCGTTCCACGGCATTGAGAAGACCCGTGTAATAAAGGCCTATAAAATGTCTGTTTACGGCATAGATTTCTCCTCAAATTAGGCCAATAAAGCAATGATAAAAAATACTAAAAAAACCCTAACGCTTGATCAAAGGCCCGACCCGACCCGGCAGGCCAGGTCGGGTCAATAAAAAACCCTCATTGTTTAACATGAATTGGCTAAACAAATGACCACTGTAGTATATTTAAACACAATTCAAATTGTGCAGAGAATTATTTCCATTGGTCATTCTCAGTGGCGGCTGGCGATCAAACATGTTGGTGGGGCACAGTAATAGACAGGAGGTCTGAGGTTCTCCCCCCCCCCCGCCCCCCCCATAATATTTTTGGGAATTAAATAGATTTATTTCCTGTATTCTGGTGCATTTTGGGGATGGCCACTACCTATTTACCTGCTTTTCATTCAGATTCATAGCCTACATCCTGACTTGCAGGGCCTGGACCAGCTTACACTACATATACAGACCAACTTCATGGCCATTACAGGGTTTGCTATTTCACCCATTGTTGTTATTCTGATATTGAGACAAATCATGATCATTGTCCTATAGCGTCCATTTTTTGTGAGTCTCAATGTCTACTTCAAATGCAGTTAGAAATATGGAACAGTTGCTTAATTTTGTTTACATGCTACAGGCCGAAAGACTAAATTAATATGTAACTTACTTGCTCCTTTTAAGTATAACATTGCTTGGGGAGTCCAATTCCTCCACTGAAAAGTGTGGAAAGTGCTTACAACTCTCTGCTGGTTAGCGATCTATGACACTGTTGTTTTTTAGTGGTCGTCAGGAAAAAAACAAAAGGGGTAACACTGTCGATAATTATCAAATAAAACATAGGGGGTAAAACTGTTGTCTTTCTTTGGTCATCAAGAAAAAAACACATGGGGTAACACTGTCGTTTTAATCAAATGAAACACAAGGGGTAACACTGTCGTTTTAATCAAATTAAACATAAGGGGTAACACTGTCGTTTTTTATCGGTCGTCATGAAAAAAACAAAAGCGGTAACACTGATGTTTTTATCAAATGAAACATGAGGGGTGACACTGTCATTTTTCTTTGGTCGTCATGAAAAAAACCATAAGGGGTAACACTGTTGTTTTTCATTGGTCGTCATGAAAAAAAACACAAGGGGCAAGACTGTTGTTTTTTATTGATCGTCATGAAAAAAACCTAAGGGGTAACACTTTCGATTTTTATTGCTCGTCATGAAAAAAAAAGGTATTTGAAAATAAAATGTTGTCCTTGTCAAATAAAATATAAGGTGTAATATGGCGACACATTAGTGCCATAATTCACTAACGTGATAAAAGATGCATTCGGGCGTATTATATTATTCCACACGTGTAGATATTAACTGCGAGCGCGCAAATGATCTCTGCGCGCGCAAAACAGCCTCTCGCGCGCGCAAATTACCACAGCGCGCGCAAAACAGCCTCTCTCGCGCGCAAATTACCTCAGCTCGCGCAAAACCTCTCGCGAAAGATGTTTTTACGCTCTCGCTCAAATTTAATTTTGGCACTATGGGGGAGGGAACCATGGCAGGGCGGGCTTTCCTATGATTGGCCGTTTCTGAAGCGCGATATTTGATTGACAGCCCTCCTCTCATTCAATTCGGAATTGTACAGTAAATGGCTGAAACGATAGTTACGTATTGTAACTCCAGATTCTATGAGTATAGGCGCAGCCTATACTCATAGAATCGGCCATAGAAGTGTCGGCCTCATTGTCCTTTAAATAGCTGAAGAAAAGCTGTTTATTGGGAGCAGAATGTCCGCCGGCGCCCGACTATATCTGCGAAATGCGGACGTCGTTGAGGCACGCCGCACGCGGACGTAATTGAGGCCCACGCTGTTGGTGGTCGGGGATTACAAAATGTTCAGTGCTACGGCTCACGCCTAGGGATAACCCAATAGCGATAGCCTTAAAAGGCTGCGCCTTTACTCATAGAATCTAGAGATACAATAAGTAGGTAACTATCGTTTCAGCCATTTACTGTACAATTCAGAATTGAATGAGAGGAGGGCTGAGGAGGGCTGTCAATCAAATATCGCGCATCAGAAACGGCCAATCATAGGAAAGCCCGCCCTGCCTTGGTTCCCTCCCCCATAGTGCCAAAATTAAATTTGAGCGAGAGCGTAAAAACATCTTTCGCGAGAGGTTTTGCGCGTGCTGAGGTAATTTGCGCGCGCGAGAGGCTGTTTTGCGCGCGCTGAGGTAATTTGCGCGCGCGAGAGGCTGTTTTGCTCGCGCAGAGATCATTTGCGCGCTCGCAGTTAATATCTACGCGTGTGGAATTATATAATACGCCCGAATGCATCTTTTATCACATTAGTGAATTATGGCACTAATGTGTCGCCATAGTGTAACACTGATGTTTTTCATCAGTCATCATGGGAAAATAACATAAGGGGTAATACTGTTGTTTTTATAAAATGAAACGTCGAGGGTAACACTGTTGTTTTTTATTTGTCGTCATGAAAAACCCATAAGGGGTAACACTGTCGAAATGTATCGAATAAAACTGTCGTTTTTATCAAATGAAACATGAGGGGTGACACTGTTGTTTTTTATTGGTCGTCATGAATAAAATATAAGGGGTAACACTGTTGTTTTTCATCAGTCATCATGGGAAAATAACATAAGGGGTAACACTGTCGTTTTTATCAAATGAAACGTCGAGGGTAACACTGTCGTTTTTTATTGGTCATGAAAAAAAACATAAGGGGCAACACTGTTGTTTTTTATTGGTCATCATGAAAAAAACATAAGGGGTAACGCTGTTGTTTTTTATTCGTCGTCATGAAAAAAAACATAAGGGGTAACACTGTCGTTTTTTATTGGTCGTCAAGAAAAAAAACATAAGGAGTAACACTGTCGTTTTTTATTTGTTGTCATGAAAAAAAACATAAGGGTAACACTGTTGTTTTTTATTGGTCATCATGAAAAAAAACATAAGGGGTAACACTGTTGTTTTTTATTGGTCATCATGGAAAAAAACATAAGGGGTAACACTGTGGTGTTTTATTGGTCATCATGAAAAAAAACATAAGGGGTAACACTGTTGTTTTTTATTGGTCGTCATGAAAAAAAACATAAGGGGTAACACTGTCGTTTTTTATTGGTCATGAAAAAAAACGTAAGGGGTGACACTGTTGTTTTTAATTGGTCATCATGAAAAAAAACATAAGGGGTAACACTGTTGTTTTTTATTGGTCATCATGAAAAAAAACATAAGGGGTAACACTGTGGTGTTTTATTGGTCATCATGAAAAAAAACATAAGGGGTACCACTGTTGTTTTTTATTGGTCGTCATGAAAAAAAACATAAGGGGTAACACCGTTGTTTTTTATCGGTCGTCATGAAAAAAAACATAAGGGGTAACACTGTCGTTTTTTATCCGTCGTCATGAAAAAAAACATAAGGGGTAACACTGTTGTTTTTTATTGGTCGTCATGAAAAAAAACATAAGGGGTAACACTGTTGTTTTTTATTTGTCGTCATGAAAAAAAACATAAGGGGTAACACTGTCGTTTTTTATTGGTCATGAAAAAAAACGTAAGGGGTGACACTGTTGTTTTTAATTGGTCATCATGAAAAAAAACATAAAAAACACTGTTGTTTTTTATTCGTCGTCATGAAAAAAAACATAAGGGGTAACACTGTTGTTTTTTATTCGTCGTCATGAAAAAAAACATATGGGGTAACACTGTTGTTTTTTATTCGTCGTCATGAAAAAAAACATAAGGGGTAACACTGTCGTTTTTTATTCGTCGTCATGAAAAAAAACATAAGGGGTAACACTGTTGTTTTTTATTGGTCGTCATGAAAAAAGACAAAATGGGTAACACTGTTGTTTTTTATTCGTCGTCATGAAAAAAAACATATGGGGTAACACTGTTGTTTTTTATTCGTCGTCATGAAAAAAAACATAAGGGGTAACACTGTCGTTTTTTATTCGTCGTCATGAAAAAAAACATAAGGGGTAACACTGTCGTTTATTATTCGTCGTCATGAAAAAAAACAAAGGGTAACACTGTTGTCTTTGTCAAATAAAATATAAGGGGTAACACTGTCGTTTTTACTGGTCGTCATGAAAAAAAACATAAGGGAAATAATAGAAATACACACATATATTTTAATGTCATCTATATCCTCTTTATTGATGATTGATTATTGTGTGTTGTCTACGTCTCAGTGGTGCACTGGAGTGCACTCTGCCTAATGCCCTGGAGACCGGGGTTCAAGTCCGGTTGATGTCTTCTGTCGGATGGCTCTTATTTCTATTTCATACGATTTATAAAGTCAAGTGTAACATTTGTGATGAAATTATCGGGTGTCTTGTTGGTGCATTGTTAAGTTCGGAGGTTATCACTCTTAACAGCTCATGTTCGCAACCCTGCAAAAACGTTCGACAGGGGTGCCATTGTAGTTATTTATTGGTCAACATGGAAAAAACATTAGGGGTAACTGTCGTTTTTTATTGGTCGTCATGAAAAAAAACACACTGTTGTTTTTTATTGGTCTTCATGAAAAAAAACATAAGGGGTAACACTGTCGTTTTTTATCCGTCGTCATGAAAAAAAACATAAGGGGTAACACTGTTGTTTTTTATTAGTCGTCATGAAAAAAAACATAAGGGGTAACACTGTTGTTTTTTATTTGTCGTCATGAAAAAAAACATAAGGGGTAACACTGTCGTTTTTTATTGGTCATGAAAAAAAACGTAATGGGTGACACTGTCGTTTTTTATTGGTCATCATGAAAAAAAACCTAAGGGGTAACTCCGTTGTTTTTTATTGGTCATCATGAAAAAAAACATAAGGGGTAACACTGTTGTTTTTTGTTGGTCATCATGAAAAAAAACATAAGGGGTAACACTGTTTTTTATTGGTCATCATGAAAAAAATCATAAGGGGTAACACTGTTGTTTTTTATTGGTCATCATGAAAAAAAACATAAGGGGTAACACTTTCGTTTTTTATTGGTCGTCATGAAAAAAAACATAAGGGGTAACACTGTTGTTTATTATTCGTCGTCATGAAAAAAAACATAAGGGGTAACACTGTTGTTTTTTATTGGTCGTCATGAAAAAAAACATAAGGGGTAACACTGTCATTTTTTATTGGTCGTCATGAAAAAAAACATAAGGGGTAACACTGTTTATTATTCGTCGTCATGAAAAAAAACATAAGGGGTAAAACTGTTGTTTTTATTGGTCGTCATGAAAAAAAACATAAGGGGTAACACTGTTGTTTATTATTCGTTGTCATGAAAAAAAACATAAGGGGTAACACTGTCGTTTTTTATTGGTCGTCATGAAAAAAAACATAAGGGGTAACACTGTTGTTTTTTATTGGTCGTCATGAAAAAAAACATAAGGGGTAACAGTGTTGTTTTTCATTGGTCATCATGAAAAAAAACATAAGGGGTAACACTTTCGTTTTTTATAGGTCATTTTTTTTTTCACAGCTCATGTTCGCATCCTTGCAAAAACGTTCGACAGGGGTGCCATTGTAGTTATTTATTGGTCAACATGGAAAAAACATTAGGGTTAACTGTCGTTTTTTATCGGCCGTTATGAATTAAATATCAGGGGAAACACTGTCGATATTTATCAAATGAAAGATAGGGGGTGGCACTGTTGTATTTTTCTTTGGTCCTCATAAAAAAAAACATAGGGTAACACTGTCGTTTTTTATTGGTCGTCATGGAAAAAAACATAAGGGGTAACACTGTCGTTTTTTATTGGTCGTCATGAAAAAAAACATATGGGGTAACACTGTTGTTTTTTATTGGTCGTCATGAAAAAAAACATAAGGGGTAACACTGTCGTTTATTATTCGTCGTCATGAAAAAAAACATAAGGGGTAACACTGTTGTTTTTTATTGGTCATCATGAAAAAAAACAAAGGGTAACACTGTTGTCTTTGTCAAATAAAATATAAGGGGTAACACTGTCGTTTTTACTGGTCGTCATGAAAAAAAACATAAGGGAAATAATAGAAATACACACATACATTTTAATGTCATGTATATCCTCTTTATTGATGATTGATTATTGTGTATTGTCTACGTCTCAGTGGTGCACTGGAGTGAACTCTGCCTATTGCCCTGGAGACCGGGGTTCAAGTCCGGTTGATGTCTTCTGTCGGATGACTCTTATCTCTATTTCATACGATTTATAAAGTCAAGTGTAACCTTTGTGATGAAATTACCAGGTGTCTTGTTGGTGCATTGTTAAGTTCGGAGGTTATCACTCGTAACAGCTCATGTTCGCATCCCTGCAAAAACGTTCGACAGGGGTGCCATTGTAGTTATTTATTGGTCAACATGGAAAAAACATTAGGGGTAACTGTCGTTTTTTATCGGCCGTCATGAATTAAATATCAGGGGAAACACTGTCGATATTTATCAAATGAAAGATAGCGGGTGGCACTGTTGTTTTTTTCTTTGGTCCTCATAAAAAAAAACATAGGGTAACACTGTCGTTTTTTATTGGTCGTCATGAAAAAAAAAACACTGTTGTTTTTTATTGGTCTTCATGAAAAAAAACATAAGGGGTAACACTGTCGTTTTTTATCCGTCGTTATGAAAAAAAACATAAGGGGTAACACTGTTGTTTTTTATTGGTCGTCATGAAAAAAAACATAAGGGGTAACACTGTTGTTTTTTATTGGTCGTCATGAAAAAAAACATAAGGGGTAACACTGTCGTTTTTTATTGGTCGTCATGAAAAAAAACATAAGGGGTAACACTGTCGTTTTTTATTGGTCGTCATGAAAAAAAACATAAGGGGTAACACTGTCGTTTATTATTCGTCGTCATGAAAAAAAACATGAGGGGTAACACAATTGTTTTTTATTGGTCATCATGAAAAAAAACAAAGGGTAACACTGTTGTCTTTGTCAAATAAAATATAAGGGGTAACACTGTCGTTTTTACTGGTCGTCATGAAAAAAAACATAAGGGAAATAATAGAAATACACACATACATTTTAATGTCATGTATATCCTCTTTATTGATGATTGATTATTGTGTATTGTCTACGTCTCAGTGGTGCACTGGAGTGAACTCTGCCTATTGCCCTGGAGACCGGGGTTCAAGTCCGGTTGATGTCTTCTGTCGGATGACTCTTATCTCTATTTCATACGATTTATAAAGTCAAGTGTAACCTTTGTGATGAAATTACCAGGTGTCTTGTTGGTGCATTGTTAAGTTCGGAGGTTATCACTCGTAACAGCTCATGTTCGCATCCCTGCAAAAACGTTCGACAGGGGTGCCATTGTAGTTATTTATTGGTCAACATGGAAAAAACATTAGGGGTAACTGTCGTTTTTTATCGGCCGTCATGAATTAAATATCAGGGGAAACACTGTCGATATTTATCAAATGAAAGATAGCGGGTGGCACTGTTGTTTTTTTCTTTGGTCCTCATAAAAAAAAACATAGGGTAACACTGTCGTTTTTTATTGGTCGTCATGGAAAAAAACATAAGGGGTAACACTGTCGTTTTTTATTGGTCGTCATGAAAAAAAACATAAGGGGTAACAATGTTGTTTTTTATTGGTCTTCATGAAAAAAAACATAAGGGGTAACACTGTTGTTTTTTATTTGTCGTCATGAAAAAAAACATAAGGGGTAACACTGTCGTTTTTTATTGGTCATCATGAAAAAAAACATAAAAAACACTGTTGTTTTTTATTCGTCGTCATGAAAAAAAACATAAGGAGTAACACCGTTGTTTTATATTCGTCGTCATAAAAAAAAACATAAGGGGTAACACTGTCGTTTTTTATTGGTCATCATGAAAAAAAACATAAGGGGTAACACTGTTGTTTTTTATTGGTCATCATGAAAAAAAACATAAGGGGTAACACTGTTGTTTTTTATTGGTCATCATGAAAAAAATCACTGTTGTTTATTATTGGTCATCATGAAAAAAAACATAAAGGGTAACACTTTTGTTTTTTATTGGTCGTCATGAAAAAAAACATAATGGGTAACACTGTTGTTTTTTATTGGTCGTCATGAAAAAAAACATAAGGGGTAACACTGTTGTTTTTTATTGGTCGTCATGAAAAAAAACATATGGGGTAACACTGTTGTTTTTTATTTGTTGTCATGAAAAAAAACATAAGGGTAACACTGTCGTTTTTTATTGGTCATGAAAAAAAAACATAAGGGGTAACACTTTTGTTTCTTATTCGTCGTCATGAAAAAAAACATATGGGGTAACACTGTGTTTTATTTGTCGTCATGAAAAAAAACATAAGGGGTAACACTGTGGTGTTTTATTGGTCATCATGAAAAAAAACATAAGGGGTAACACTGTTGTTTTTTTTAGGTCATCATGAAAAAAAACATAAGGGGTAACACTGTGGTGTTTTATTGGTCATCATGAAAAAAAACATAAGGGGTAACACTGTCGTTTTTTATTGGTCATCATGAAAAAAAACATAAAAAACACTGTTGTTTTTTATTCGTCGTCATGAAAAAAAACATAAGGAGTAACACCGTTGTTTTATATTCGTCGTCATAAAAAAAAACATAAGGGGTAACACTGTCGTTTTTTATTGGTCATCATGAAAAAAAACCTAAGGGGTAACACCGTTGTTTTTTATTGGTCATCATGAAAAAAAACATAAGGGGTAACACTGTTGTTTTTTATTGGTCATCATGAAAAAAAACATAAGGGGTAACACTGTTGTTTTTTATTGGTCATCATGAAAAAAATCACTGTTGTTTATTATTGGTCATCATGAAAAAAAACATAAAGGGTAACACTTTTGTTTTTTATTGGTCGTCATGAAAAAAAACATAATGGGTAACACTGTTGTTTTTTATTGGTCGTCATGAAAAAAAACATAAGGGGTAACACTGTTGTTTTTTATTGGTCGTCATGAAAAAAAACATATGGGGTAACACTGTTGTTTTTTATTTGTTGTCATGAAAAAAAACATAAGGGTAACACTGTCGTTTTTTATTGGTCATGAAAAAAAAACATAAGGGGTAACACTTTTGTTTCTTATTCGTCGTCATGAAAAAAAACATATGGGGTAACACTGTGTTTTATTTGTCGTCATGAAAAAAAACATAAGGGGTAACACTGTGGTGTTTTATTGGTCATCATGAAAAAAAACATAAGGGGTAACACTGTTGTTTTTTTTAGGTCATCATGAAAAAAAACATAAGGGGTAACATTGTGGTGTTTTATTGGTCATCATGAAAAAAAACATAAGGGGTAACACTGTCGTTTTTTATTCGTCGTCATGAAAAAAAACAAAAGGAGTAACACTCTTGTTTTTTATTGGACGTCATGAAAAAAAACATGAGGGGTAACACTGTTGTTTTTTATTCGTCATCGTGAAAAAAAACATAAGGGGTAACACTGTTGTTTTATATTCGTCGTCATGAAAAAAAACATAAGGGGTAACACTGTTGATTTTTATTGGTCATCATGAAAAAAAACATAAGGGGTAACACTTTTGTTTTTTATTGGTCGTCATGAAAAAAAACATAAGGGGTAACACGGTCGTTTTTTATTGGTCATCATGAAGAAAAACCTAAGGGATAACACTCTTGTTTTTTATTGGTCATCATGAAAAAAAAAATAAGGGGTAACACTGTTGTTTATTATTGGTCGTCATGAAAAAAAACATGAGGGGTAACACTGTTGTTTTATATTCGTCGTCATGAAAAAAAACATAAGGGGTAACACTGTTGATTTTTATTGGTCATCATGAAAAAAAACGTAAGGGGTAACACTTTTGTTTTTTATTAGTCGTCATGAAAAAAAACATAAGGGGTAACACTGTCGTTTTTTATTGGTCATCATGAAGAAAAACCTAAGGGATAACACTCTTGTTTTTTATTGGTCATCATGAAAAAAAAAATGAGGGGTAACACTGTTGTTTATTATTGGTCGTCATGAAAAAAAACATGAGGGGTAACACTGTTGTTTTATATTCGTCGTCATGAAAAAAAACATAAGGGGTAACACTTTTGTTTCTTATTCGTCGTCATGAAAAAAAACATATGGGGTAACACTGTGTTTTATTTGTCGTCATGAAAAAAAACATAAGGGGTAACACTGTGGTGTTTTATTGGTCATCATGAAAAAAAACATAAGGGGTAACACTGTTGTTTTTTTTAGGTCATCATGAAAAAAAACATAAGGGGTAACACTGTGGTGTTTTATTGGTCATCATGAAAAAAAACATAAGGGGTAACACTGTCGTTTTTTATTGGTCATCATGAAAAAAAACATAAAAAACACTGTTGTTTTTTATTCGTCGTCATGAAAAAAAACATAAGGAGTAACACCGTTGTTTTATATTCGTCGTCATAAAAAAAAACATAAGGGGTAACACTGTCGTTTTTTATTGGTCATCATGAAAAAAAACCTAAGGGGTAACACCGTTGTTTTTTATTGGTCATCATGAAAAAAAACATAAGGGGTAACACTGTTGTTTTTTATTGGTCATCATGAAAAAAAACATAAGGGGTAACACTGTTGTTTTTTATTGGTCATCATGAAAAAAATCACTGTTGTTTATTATTGGTCATCATGAAAAAAAACATAAAGGGTAACACTTTTGTTTTTTATTGGTCGTCATGAAAAAAAACATAATGGGTAACACTGTTGTTTTTTATTGGTCGTCATGAAAAAAAACATAAGGGGTAACACTGTTGTTTTTTATTGGTCGTCATGAAAAAAAACATATGGGGTAACACTGTTGTTTTTTATTTGTTGTCATGAAAAAAAACATAAGGGTAACACTGTCGTTTTTTATTGGTCATGAAAAAAAACATAAGGGGTAACACTTTTGTTTCTTATTCGTCGTCATGAAAAAAAACATATGGGGTAACACTGTGTTTTATTTGTCGTCATGAAAAAAAACATAAGGGGTAACACTGTGGTGTTTTATTGGTCATCATGAAAAAAAACATAAGGGGTAACACTGTTGTTTTTTTTAGGTCATCATGAAAAAAAACATAAGGGGTAACATTGTGGTGTTTTATTGGTCATCATGAAAAAAAACATAAGGGGTAACACTGTCGTTTTTTATTCGTCGTCATGAAAAAAAACAAAAGGAGTAACACTCTTGTTTTTTATTGGACGTCATGAAAAAAAACATGAGGGGTAACACTGTTGTTTTTTATTCGTCATCGTGAAAAAAAACATAAGGGGTAACACTGTTGTTTTATATTCGTCGTCATGAAAAAAAACATAAGGGGTAACACTGTTGATTTTTATTGGTCATCATGAAAAAAAACATAAGGGGTAACACTTTTGTTTTTTATTGGTCGTCATGAAAAAAAACATAAGGGGTAACACGGTCGTTTTTTATTGGTCATCATGAAGAAAAACCTAAGGGATAACACTCTTGTTTTTTATTGGTCATCATGAAAAAAAAAATAAGGGGTAACACTGTTGTTTATTATTGGTCGTCATGAAAAAAAACATGAGGGGTAACACTGTTGTTTTATATTCGTCGTCATGAAAAAAAACATAAGGGGTAACACTGTTGATTTTTATTGGTCATCATGAAAAAAAACGTAAGGGGTAACACTTTTGTTTTTTATTAGTCGTCATGAAAAAAAACATAAGGGGTAACACTGTCGTTTTTTATTGGTCATCATGAAGAAAAACCTAAGGGATAACACTCTTGTTTTTTATTGGTCATCATGAAAAAAAAAATTAGGGGTAACACTGTTGTTTATTATTGGTCGTCATGAAAAAAAACATGAGGGGTAACACTGTTGTTTTATATTCGTCGTCATGAAAAAAAACATAAGGGGTAACACTGTTGTTTTTTATTGGTCGTCATGAAAAAAAACATAAGGGGTAACACTGTTGTTTTTTATTGGTCGTCATGAAAAAAAACATAAGGGGTAACACTGTCGTTTTTTATTGGTCGTCATGAAAAAAAACATAAGGGGTAACACTGTCGTTTTTTATTGGTCGTCATGAAAAAAAACATAAGGGGTAACACTGTCGTTTATTATTCGTCGTCATGAAAAAAAACATGAGGGGTAACACAATTGTTTTTTATTGGTCATCATGAAAAAAAACAAAGGGTAACACTGTTGTCTTTGTCAAATAAAATATAAGGGGTAACACTGTCGTTTTTACTGGTCGTCATGAAAAAAAACATAAGGGAAATAATAGAAATACACACATACATTTTAATGTCATGTATATCCTCTTTATTGATGATTGATTATTGTGTATTGTCTACGTCTCAGTGGTGCACTGGAGTGAACTCTGCCTATTGCCCTGGAGACCGGGGTTCAAGTCCGGTTGATGTCTTCTGTCGGATGACTCTTATCTCTATTTCATACGATTTATAAAGTCAAGTGTAACCTTTGTGATGAAATTACCAGGTGTCTTGTTGGTGCATTGTTAAGTTCGGAGGTTATCACTCGTAACAGCTCATGTTCGCATCCCTGCAAAAACGTTCGACAGGGGTGCCATTGTAGTTATTTATTGGTCAACATGGAAAAAACATTAGGGGTAACTGTCGTTTTTTATCGGCCGTCATGAATTAAATATCAGGGGAAACACTGTCGATATTTATCAAATGAAAGATAGCGGGTGGCACTGTTGTTTTTTTCTTTGGTCCTCATAAAAAAAAACATAGGGTAACACTGTCGTTTTTTATTGGTCGTCATGGAAAAAAACATAAGGGGTAACACTGTCGTTTTTTATTGGTCGTCATGAAAAAAAACATAAGGGGTAACAATGTTGTTTTTTATTGGTCTTCATGAAAAAAAACATAAGGGGTAACACTGTTGTTTTTTATTTGTCGTCATGAAAAAAAACATAAGGGGTAACACTGTCGTTTTTTATTGGTCATCATGAAAAAAAACATAAAAAACACTGTTGTTTTTTATTCGTCGTCATGAAAAAAAACATAAGGAGTAACACCGTTGTTTTATATTCGTCGTCATAAAAAAAAACATAAGGGGTAACACTGTCGTTTTTTATTGGTCATCATGAAAAAAAACATAAGGGGTAACACTGTTGTTTTTTATTGGTCATCATGAAAAAAAACATAAGGGGTAACACTGTTGTTTTTTATTGGTCATCATGAAAAAAATCACTGTTGTTTATTATTGGTCATCATGAAAAAAAACATAAAGGGTAACACTTTTGTTTTTTATTGGTCGTCATGAAAAAAAACATAATGGGTAACACTGTTGTTTTTTATTGGTCGTCATGAAAAAAAACATAAGGGGTAACACTGTTGTTTTTTATTGGTCGTCATGAAAAAAAACATATGGGGTAACACTGTTGTTTTTTATTTGTTGTCATGAAAAAAAACATAAGGGTAACACTGTCGTTTTTTATTGGTCATGAAAAAAAAACATAAGGGGTAACACTTTTGTTTCTTATTCGTCGTCATGAAAAAAAACATATGGGGTAACACTGTGTTTTATTTGTCGTCATGAAAAAAAACATAAGGGGTAACACTGTGGTGTTTTATTGGTCATCATGAAAAAAAACATAAGGGGTAACACTGTTGTTTTTTTTAGGTCATCATGAAAAAAAACATAAGGGGTAACACTGTGGTGTTTTATTGGTCATCATGAAAAAAAACATAAGGGGTAACACTGTCGTTTTTTATTGGTCATCATGAAAAAAAACATAAAAAACACTGTTGTTTTTTATTCGTCGTCATGAAAAAAAACATAAGGAGTAACACCGTTGTTTTATATTCGTCGTCATAAAAAAAACATAAGGGGTAACACTGTCGTTTTTTATTGGTCATCATGAAAAAAAACCTAAGGGGTAACACCGTTGTTTTTTATTGGTCATCATGAAAAAAAACATAAGGGGTAACACTGTTGTTTTTTATTGGTCATCATGAAAAAAAACATAAGGGGTAACACTGTTGTTTTTTATTGGTCATCATGAAAAAAATCACTGTTGTTTATTATTGGTCATCATGAAAAAAAACATAAAGGGTAACACTTTTGTTTTTTATTGGTCGTCATGAAAAAAAACATAATGGGTAACACTGTTGTTTTTTATTGGTCGTCATGAAAAAAAACATAAGGGGTAACACTGTTGTTTTTTATTGGTCGTCATGAAAAAAAACATATGGGGTAACACTGTTGTTTTTTATTTGTTGTCATGAAAAAAAACATAAGGGTAACACTGCTTTTTTTTATTGGTCATGAAAAAAAAACATAAGGGGTAACACTTTTGTTTCTTATTCGTCGTCATGAAAAAAAACATATGGGGTAACACTGTGTTTTATTTGTCGTCATGAAAAAAAACATAAGGGGTAACACTGTGGTGTTTTATTGGTCATCATGAAAAAAAACATAAGGGGTAACACTGTTGTTTTTTTTAGGTCATCATGAAAAAAAACATAAGGGGTAACATTGTGGTGTTTTATTGGTCATCATGAAAAAAAACATAAGGGGTAACACTGTCGTTTTTTATTCGTCGTCATGAAAAAAAACAAAAGGAGTAACACTCTTGTTTTTTATTGGACGTCATGAAAAAAAACATGAGGGGTAACACTGTTGTTTTTTATTCGTCATCGTGAAAAAAAACATAAGGGGTAACACTGTTGTTTTATATTCGTCGTCATGAAAAAAAACATAAGGGGTAACACTGTTGATTTTTATTGGTCATCATGAAAAAAAACATAAGGGGTAACACTTTTGTTTTTTATTGGTCGTCATGAAAAAAAACATAAGGGGTAACACGGTCGTTTTTTATTGGTCATCATGAAGAAAAACCTAAGGGATAACACTCTTGTTTTTTATTGGTCATCATGAAAAAAAAAATAAGGGGTAACACTGTTGTTTATTATTGGTCGTCATGAAAAAAAACATGAGGGGTAACACTGTTGTTTTATATTCGTCGTCATGAAAAAAAACATAAGGGGTAACACTGTTGATTTTTATTGGTCATCATGAAAAAAAACGTAAGGGGTAACACTTTTGTTTTTTATTAGTCGTCATGAAAAAAAACATAAGGGGTAACACTGTCGTTTTTTATTGGTCATCATGAAGAAAAACCTAAGGGATAACACTCTTGTTTTTTATTGGTCATCATGAAAAAAAAAATGAGGGGTAACACTGTTGTTTATTATTGGTCGTCATGAAAAAAAACATGAGGGGTAACACTGTTGTTTTATATTCGTCGTCATGAAAAAAAACATAAGGGGTAACACTTTTGTTTCTTATTCGTCGTCATGAAAAAAAACATATGGGGTAACACTGTGTTTTATTTGTCGTCATGAAAAAAAACATAAGGGGTAACACTGTGGTGTTTTATTGGTCATCATGAAAAAAAACATAAGGGGTAACACTGTTGTTTTTTTTAGGTCATCATGAAAAAAAACATAAGGGGTAACACTGTGGTGTTTTATTGGTCATCATGAAAAAAAACATAAGGGGTAACACTGTCGTTTTTTATTGGTCATCATGAAAAAAAACATAAAAAACACTGTTGTTTTTTATTCGTCGTCATGAAAAAAAACATAAGGAGTAACACCGTTGTTTTATATTCGTCGTCATAAAAAAAAACATAAGGGGTAACACTGTCGTTTTTTATTGGTCATCATGAAAAAAAACCTAAGGGGTAACACCGTTGTTTTTTATTGGTCATCATGAAAAAAAACATAAGGGGTAACACTGTTGTTTTTTATTGGTCATCATGAAAAAAAACATAAGGGGTAACACTGTTGTTTTTTATTGGTCATCATGAAAAAAATCACTGTTGTTTATTATTGGTCATCATGAAAAAAAACATAAAGGGTAACACTTTTGTTTTTTATTGGTCGTCATGAAAAAAAACATAATGGGTAACACTGTTGTTTTTTATTGGTCGTCATGAAAAAAAACATAAGGGGTAACACTGTTGTTTTTTATTGGTCGTCATGAAAAAAAACATATGGGGTAACACTGTTGTTTTTTATTTGTTGTCATGAAAAAAAACATAAGGGTAACACTGTCGTTTTTTATTGGTCATGAAAAAAAACATAAGGGGTAACACTTTTGTTTCTTATTCGTCGTCATGAAAAAAAACATATGGGGTAACACTGTGTTTTATTTGTCGTCATGAAAAAAAACATAAGGGGTAACACTGTGGTGTTTTATTGGTCATCATGAAAAAAAACATAAGGGGTAACACTGTTGTTTTTTTTAGGTCATCATGAAAAAAAACATAAGGGGTAACATTGTGGTGTTTTATTGGTCATCATGAAAAAAAACATAAGGGGTAACACTGTCGTTTTTTATTCGTCGTCATGAAAAAAAACAAAAGGAGTAACACTCTTGTTTTTTATTGGACGTCATGAAAAAAAACATGAGGGGTAACACTGTTGTTTTTTATTCGTCATCGTGAAAAAAAACATAAGGGGTAACACTGTTGTTTTATATTCGTCGTCATGAAAAAAAACATAAGGGGTAACACTGTTGATTTTTATTGGTCATCATGAAAAAAAACATAAGGGGTAACACTTTTGTTTTTTATTGGTCGTCATGAAAAAAAACATAAGGGGTAACACGGTCGTTTTTTATTGGTCATCATGAAGAAAAACCTAAGGGATAACACTCTTGTTTTTTATTGGTCATCATGAAAAAAAAAATAAGGGGTAACACTGTTGTTTATTATTGGTCGTCATGAAAAAAAACATGAGGGGTAACACTGTTGTTTTATATTCGTCGTCATGAAAAAAAACATAAGGGGTAACACTGTTGATTTTTATTGGTCATCATGAAAAAAAACGTAAGGGGTAACACTTTTGTTTTTTATTAGTCGTCATGAAAAAAAACATAAGGGGTAACACTGTCGTTTTTTATTGGTCATCATGAAGAAAAACCTAAGGGATAACACTCTTGTTTTTTATTGGTCATCATGAAAAAAAAAATGAGGGGTAACACTGTTGTTTATTATTGGTCGTCATGAAAAAAAACATGAGGGGTAACACTGTTGTTTTATATTCGTCGTCATGAAAAAAAACATAAGGGGTAACACTGTTG
Source organism: Gadus macrocephalus (assembly GCF_031168955.1). Classification (NCBI taxonomy): domain Eukaryota; kingdom Metazoa; phylum Chordata; class Actinopteri; order Gadiformes; family Gadidae; genus Gadus; species Gadus macrocephalus. Next base: position 18,334,778 of record NC_082386.1, read on the forward strand.
ATTTTTATTGGTCATCATGAAAAAAAACATAAGGGGTAACACTTTTGTTTTTTATTGGTCGTCATGAAAAAAAACATAAGGGGTAACACTGTCGTTTTTTATTGGTCGTCATGAAAAAAACCATAAGGGGTAGCTCTGTTGTTTATTATTCGTCGTCATGAAAAAAAACATAAGGGGTAACACTGTTGTTTTTTATTGGTCATCATGAAAAAAAACATAAGGGGTAACACTGTTGTTTTTTATTGGTCATCATGAAAAAAAAACAAAGGGTAACACTGTTGTCTTTGTCAAATAAAATATAAGGGGTAACACTGTCGTTTTTACTGGTCGTCATGAAAAAAAACATAAGGGAAATAATAGAAATACACACATACATTTTAATGTCATGTATATCCTCTTTGTTGATGATTGATTAATGTGTATTGTCTACGTCTCAGTGGTGCACTGGAGTGCACTCTGCCTATTGTCCTGGAGACCGGGGTTCAAGTCCAGTTGATGTCTTCTGTCGGACGACTCCTATCTCTATTTTATACGATTTATAAAGTCAAGTGTAACCTTTGTGATGAAATTATTAGGTGTCTTGTTGGTGCATTGTTAAGTTCGGAGGTTATCACTCTTAACAGCCCATGTTCGCATCCCTGCAAAAACGTTCGACAGGGGTGCCATTGTAGTTATTTATTGGTCAACATGGAAAAAACATTAGGGGTAACTGTCGTTTTTTATCGGCCGTCATGAATTAAATATAAGGGGAAACACTGTTGATATTGATCAAATGAAAGATAGGGGGTGGCACTGTTGTATTTTTCTTTGGTCCTCATAAAAAAAAACATAGGGTAACACTGTCGTTTTTTATTGGTCGTCATGAAAAAAAACATAAGGGGTAACACTGTTGTTTTTTATTGGTCGTCATGAAAAAAAACATAAGGGGTTACACTGTTGTTTTTTATTGGTCATCATGAAAAAAAACATAAGGGGTAACACTGTTGTTTTTTATTGGTCGTCATGAAAAAAAACATAAGGGGTAACACTGTTGTTTTTCATTGGTCATCATGAAAAAAAACATAAGGGGTAACACTGTTGTTTTTTATTGGTCGTCATGAAAAAAACCATAAGGGGTTACACTGTTGTTTTTTATTGGTCATCATGAAAAAAAACATAAGGGGTAACAGTGTTGTTTTTCATTGGTCATCATGAAAAAAAACATAAGGGGTAACACCGTTATGTTTTTTTTCATGACGACGAATATAAAACAAGGGGTAACACCGTTGTTTTATATTCGTCGTCATTAAAAAAAACATAAGGGGTAACACTGTCGTTTTTTATTGGTCATCATGAAGAAAAACCTAAGGGATAACACTCTTGTTTTTTATTGGTCATCATGAAAAAAAAAATAAGGGGTAACACTGTTGTTTATTATTGGTCGTCATGAAAAAAAACATGAGGGTTAACACAGTTGTTTTTGATTGGTCGTCATGAAAAAAAACATAAGGGGTAACACTGTTGTTTTTTATTCGTCATCGTGAAAAAAAACATAATGGGTAACACTGTTGTTTTTTATTGGTCATCATGAAAAAAAACATAAGGGGTAACACTGTTGTTTTTTATTGGTGATCATGAAAAAAAACAAAGGGTAACACTGTTGTCTTTGTCAAATAAAATATAAGGGGTAACGCTCGTTTTTACTGGTCGTCATGAAAAAAAACATAAGGGAAATAATAGAAATACACACATACATTTTAATGTCATGTATATCCTCTTTATTGATGATTGATTATTGTGTATTGTCTACGTCTCAGTGGTGCACTGGAGTGCACTCTGCCTAATGCCCTGGAGACCGGGGTTGAAGTCCGGTTGATGTCTTCTGTCGGACGACTCTTATCTCTATTTTATACGATTTATAAAGTCAAGTGTAACCTTTGTGATGAAATTATCAGGTGTCTTGTTGGTGCATTGTTAAGTTCGGAGGTTATCACTCTTAACAGCTCATGTTCGCATCCCTGCAAAAACGCTCGACAGGGGTGCCATTGTAGTTATTTATAGGTCAACATGGAAAAAACATTAGGGGTAACTGTCGTTTTTTATCGGCCGTCATGAATTAAATATAAGGGGAAACACTGTCGATATTTATCAAATGAAAGATAGGGGGTGGCACTGTTGTTTTTTTCTTTGGTCCTCATAAAAAAAAACATAGGGTAACTGTCGTTTTTTATTGGTCGTCATGAAAAAAAACATAAGGGGTAACACTGTCGTTTATTATTCGTCGTCATGAAAAAAAACATAAGGGGTAACACTGTTTATTATTCGTTGTCATGAAAAAAAACATAAGGGGTAGCACTGTCGTTTTTTATTGGTCGTCATGAAAAAAAACATAAGGGGTAACACTGTTGTTTTTTATTGGTCGTCATGAAAAAAAACATAAGGGGTAACACTGTTGTTTTTTATTTGTCGTCATGAAAAAAAACATAAGGGGTAACACTGTCGTTTTTTATTGGACATCATGAAAAAAAACGTTAGGGGTGACACTGTTGTTTTTTATTGGTCATCATGAAAAAAAACATAAAAAACACTGTTGTTTTTTATTCGTCGTCATGAAAAAAAACATAAGGGGTAACACTGTCGTTTTTTATTCGTCGTCATGGAAAAAAACATAGGGGGTAACACTGTCGTTTTTTATTCGTCGTCATGAAAAAAACCAAAAGGAGTAACACCGTTGTTTTATATTCGTCGACATGAAAAAAAACATAAGGGGTAACACTGTCGTTTTTTATTGGTCATCATGAAAAAAAACCTAAGGGGTAACACTCTTGTTTTTTATTGGTCATCATGAAAAAAAACATGAGGGGTAACACTGTTGTCTTTTTCAAATAAAATATAAGGGGTAACACTGTCGTATTTTATTGGTCGTTATGAAAAAAAACATGAGGGAAATAATATAAATACACACATACATTTTAATGCCATGTATATCCTCTTTATTGATGATTGATTATTGTGTATTGTCTTCGCCTCAGGGGTAACACTGTCGTTTTTTATTGGTCGTCATGACAAAAAACATAAGGGGTAACACTGTTGTTTTTTAATGGTCGTCATGAAAAAAAACATAACCCTGCGTTCACAACAAAAAATGCATTTGCTGCCCGTACGCGTTGTCGCCGAGGTTTTGCGGCCGGCAAATCAAGTTTTGCAGCGCAGCAAAAGTTTTGCGGCGCAGCAAAACTTTTTTTCCATATATGCATGGCATGGCCTGCCCGGCATGCCATGCATATATGGATGCAGCTTTTAAGGGGACGCAAAACACAGCTTTGGCAACGCTGTTGAACGCTGATTGGCCGTCATCACGCGTTTGCTGCAGAAAAGTTGAAATATCTCGTCTCTACATTCATTTTGAATGGGATCGTGCTGCGCGGCATCTTTTTGCATCTTTTGGTGTGAACCCAGGGTGACGCCTCGTTTCCACATACATACATTCTCGTATGCGATCCAACCGTCTCCGACCGAAAGTCCATTCATTCCTATGTGATTCTCCGTAATGTCCGTTTTTCCTCCGAGACTCCTCCCCTCCGTAAAATTTCTGTCCGGTATGTCCGTAATATACGTTCAAAAAATTTAACTTTCGCCGTCGTTTTACGGAGATACCGTATGAAAGTTTTTATGTTTTTCACAAAACATGTGAGTACCTGGCAGGCCAAACTCCTCACCGATCTCTTTCCAAGACTGGTTGGTTTTGTTTTTATCTCTGTATATGTCGATCCTCATGTTCCAAAGTACCGGTCTCCTAAAAACGGCCATTATCATACGCTCCCCTATCTTTTGTCCGTAAATAAATTCATATCCGTAGGTAAAACACTAGCATAGCAGCGGGAACGTATTCTCCGCAGGGGGTGCTTGGTCATCATGAAAAAAAAAATAAGGGGTAACACTGTTGTTTATTATTGGTCGTCATGAAAAAAAACATGAGGGTTAACACAGTTGTTTTTGATTGGTCGTCATGAAAAAAAACATAAGGGGTAACACTGTTGTTTTTTATTCGTCATCGTGAAAAAAAACATAATGGGTAACACTGTTGTTTTTTATTGGTCATCATGAAAAAAAACATAAGGGGTAACACTGTTGTTTTTTATTGGTGATCATGAAAAAAAACAAAGGGTAACACTGTTGTCTTTGTCAAATAAAATATAAGGGGTAACGCTCGTTTTTACTGGTCGTCATGAAAAAAAACATAAGGGAAATAATAGAAATACACACATACATTTTAATGTCATGTATATCCTCTTTATTGATGATTGATTATTGTGTATTGTCTACGTCTCAGTGGTGCACTGGAGTGCACTCTGCCTAATGCCCTGGAGACCGGGGTTGAAGTCCGGTTGATGTCTTCTGTCGGACGACTCTTATCTCTATTTTATACGATTTATAAAGTCAAGTGTAACCTTTGTGATGAAATTATCAGGTGTCTTGTTGGTGCATTGTTAAGTTCGGAGGTTATCACTCTTAACAGCTCATGTTCGCATCCCTGCAAAAACGCTCGACAGGGGTGCCATTGTAGTTATTTATAGGTCAACATGGAAAAAACATTAGGGGTAACTGTCGTTTTTTATCGGCCGTCATGAATTAAATATAAGGGGAAACACTGTCGATATTTATCAAATGAAAGATAGGGGGTGGCACTGTTGTTTTTTTCTTTGGTCCTCATAAAAAAAAACATAGGGTAACTGTCGTTTTTTATTGGTCGTCATGAAAAAAAACATAAGGGGTAACACTGTCGTTTATTATTCGTCGTCATGAAAAAAAACATAAGGGGTAACACTGTTTATTATTCGTTGTCATGAAAAAAAACATAAGGGGTAGCACTGTCGTTTTTTATTGGTCGTCATGAAAAAAAACATAAGGGGTAACACTGTTGTTTTTTATTGGTCGTCATGAAAAAAAACATAAGGGGTAACACTGTTGTTTTTTATTTGTCGTCATGAAAAAAAACATAAGGGGTAACACTGTCGTTTTTTATTGGACATCATGAAAAAAAACGTTAGGGGTGACACTGTTGTTTTTTATTGGTCATCATGAAAAAAAACATAAAAAACACTGTTGTTTTTTATTCGTCGTCATGAAAAAAAACATAAGGGGTAACACTGTCGTTTTTTATTCGTCGTCATGGAAAAAAACATAGGGGGTAACACTGTCGTTTTTTATTCGTCGTCATGAAAAAAACCAAAAGGAGTAACACCGTTGTTTTATATTCGTCGACATGAAAAAAAACATAAGGGGTAACACTGTCGTTTTTTATTGGTCATCATGAAAAAAAACCTAAGGGGTAACACTCTTGTTTTTTATTGGTCATCATGAAAAAAAACATGAGGGGTAACACTGTTGTCTTTTTCAAATAAAATATAAGGGGTAACACTGTCGTATTTTATTGGTCGTTATGAAAAAAAACATGAGGGAAATAATATAAATACACACATACATTTTAATGCCATGTATATCCTCTTTATTGATGATTGATTATTGTGTATTGTCTTCGCCTCAGGGGTAACACTGTCGTTTTTTATTGGTCGTCATGACAAAAAACATAAGGGGTAACACTGTTGTTTTTTAATGGTCGTCATGAAAAAAAACATAACCCTGCGTTCACAACAAAAAATGCATTTGCTGCCCGTACGCGTTGTCGCCGAGGTTTTGCGGCCGGCAAATCAAGTTTTGCAGCGCAGCAAAAGTTTTGCGGCGCAGCAAAACTTTTTTTCCATATATGCATGGCATGGCCTGCCCGGCATGCCATGCATATATGGATGCAGCTTTTAAGGGGACGCAAAACACAGCTTTGGCAACGCTGTTGAACGCTGATTGGCCGTCATCACGCGTTTGCTGCAGAAAAGTTGAAATATCTCGTCTCTACATTCATTTTGAATGGGATCGTGCTGCGCGGCATCTTTTTGCATCTTTTGGTGTGAACCCAGGGTGACGCCTCGTTTCCACATACATACATTCTCGTATGCGATCCAACCGTCTCCGACCGAAAGTCCATTCATTCCTATGTGATTCTCCGTAATGTCCGTTTTTCCTCCGAGACTCCTCCCCTCCGTAAAATTTCTGTCCGGTATGTCCGTAATATACGTTCAAAAAATTTAACTTTCGCCGTCGTTTTACGGAGATACCGTATGAAAGTTTTTATGTTTTTCACAAAACATGTGAGTACCTGGCAGGCCAAACTCCTCACCGATCTCTTTCCAAGACTGGTTGGTTTTGTTTTTATCTCTGTATATGTCGATCCTCATGTTCCAAAGTACCGGTCTCCTAAAAACGGCCATTATCATACGCTCCCCTATCTTTTGTCCGTAAATAAATTCATATCCGTAGGTAAAACACTAGCATAGCCGCGGGAACGTATTCTCCGCAGGGGGTGCTGGAAAAAAAAACCTCAGCCTGCACTAGACTCGCAACTCGCTACATTGATAAAAAAGATATATAGCAGCGCAGCTCAATTACACCAGTGCATGCGTGCACAGTCGAAAATCGATCGTTGTGTTCACACCATGGTTCACATCCAGCTGCTCACAGAACAAGTTTAGCGCACCACCGCTCCCCTCACGCTTTTTCATCTAAATTTTTTCCGCACTAGGTCATATGACCATTAAATAAATGCTGCGTCTCAAAATGCCTTGGACAGCAGCGAGGATGACTCGCTTTGCCACGGGCCGAAACAGTGCGGAGCGACCACAGCCAGAGCGAACATAGCGGGGCAGAGGAGTATCAGGAATAGTCTTTGGTGTACACATCAGTACGGCCGATTGGCACTACTGTTTAGTGGCAATGCAGTGTTTTATTCTATGCCTTTTTATTTTCGTATATTATTTCAATGAATGACCGGGGACATTAGAATTGTTGATCCTCCTCATTTTTTTCCGGTCAATGACCGGTAATAACCGACAACGGAAACTCTGCTAGAATTTATAGCAGAGTGAAGATTTTGTCAGATTTTTGGTGTTGACGGTGAAAGTTAGGCCGGTTTATAGCCTATAAACCGGCCTAACTTTCACCGTCAACACTGAACCCCTTCTTCTTCGCACGGCTGTCAACATCCGAAACATACGCTAGTTAGATTTTCTCAAACAGCAGTTTCAAGTACGGGTAGCATAGAACTAACGTTAGCCAAGTGGGGGCTCCATGATTGCTAAATCTAACGAGAGAGGTAAAATTGCCATTAAGGAAGGAAAGCATAGTATGCCTTGCGACTGTGCTTCGCAGTATGCCTTGCGAAACCCAGTAGGCCTATGCCTTTCGAAACACCTCGTGATTGGTTGATGAAACGCTACCAGGAACGCCTAAAGGGCGTTCTTGTGTCATGACGGAAACGCCCAAGCCTGCAGCTGGACCCTTCTCGGTTCAGGGACACCTCCACACTCGAGGTGCCGGTGATCGAACTAGCTACCTTCCGGTGACCAGCCAACCCGCTCTACCTCCTGATCCACATGCCGCCCCAAGATGACATCACCCGGGACCACTGACCTATAGGACGGCCCACTGACCTATAGGACGGCCCACTGACCTATAGGACGGCCCACTGACCTATAGGACGGCCCACTGACCAATAGGACGATCCACTGACCTATAGGACTGGCCCACTGACTGGAGAGGGAGGGGGAGGGAGGGAGGGATGGAGTGTGAGAGGGAGAGGGGGAGAGAGAGTAAGAGGGACAGAGACAGAGAGAGACAGATAGACACACGGACAGAGAGGGGGTGAGGGAAGGAGAGAGGGAGGGAGAGAGACAAAGGAGGAGAGGGAGGGAGAGAGCGGGAGGGGGAAAGAGACAGGTCGAGGGGGAGAGGGAGAGAGGGGGAAAGGGAGACGGAGGGAGAGAGGGAGGGAGGGAGGGAGGAGAGAGACAGGTAGAGGGGGAGAGAGGGAGGGAGAGAGGAGGCGAGACTCTCAGAGTGTAATAGAAGTTCAGAGAGATGTCCAGGTTTCTGCAGATATAACCTTAAAAACATGAACATTTTCATCTCAAAAGACATTCAGTATCTCCCTCCAATACATAGGAACCCTATCATACCGAGTGGTGGAAACAGTAACATATTAATGATGTCTGTCTTGGATCTTTAAACGTATGCTGTCAGCAGTGAACTGTAGCTATTCAAATGGCATCCAGTTTATTTGAGCAGATGTGCACCTGTGTCTCTTGATGGCAGAAAGTCAGTGGAAATGTAGGGTTGAGGTTTTCAGAAGAGTCTCTGGAGATTCCAGTGAAAGCACTGTGTGCATTTCTCCATACCAGCTCGATGGGGCCCTCTTGTGTCAAACTAACGCCATAACAATAGGATTCCATGACCACTCTGGTGAACAATAATTTAACAATTTTGGAGTAGTATGCTTTTGTTTCATCAGGATTAACCTTGGCTCATAGATAAATCACAATTACATTTAAAATCTCCTTAATAGGTGAGTGCTGCATGCAGCGCTCAACTGTTTTTAAGTTTTATTCTCTTTATATTCTCCACAAACTTTGGGAGCCTACTCATTGCACATTGTTTCAACTAGAGACTCAAGACTAATTTTAAAATGTTCAGATTAGCTTGGAATCGTGCTCTTCTATTCAAATATTTTTCATATTTTAAACTAAAGATATTCTACTTTGAAATATATATTATTTTACATTGCTAGTCAATGGGATTATAAAATATATTATTTCCTAAAGAAATAATAGTTCTATGAAAGATAAAAAAAATAGCATTGGGATTCCTCAGCCTCCAACTGAACAACATTCAGGATCTTCTTTTTCAGATGTTTATTAAAAGCCTTTTGTTTTTAAACATATTGTCATATAATCTCAGGAAAAACGTGTCAGAAGGGAGATGAAGAAGTGCTGTACGATATCGAAATAATCAGCGTTGATTTAATGCCTCGCCAGCGCCCACCCCTCCGCAGCGTTCGTTTAAAACCTCATGCCACTCACCAGGAATCTCCAGATTGGGAAACCGATATTAATAATAATAATAATAATAATAATGATGATGATGATGAAGAAGGGCAGTCAGTGGAAGTCTGTAACCATGGCGTTTCTGTGCAAAAACAGGAAGAGTTTGGTTCCTAGTGAGAGTCGTTGAACCGTCGTCCGGCAGCGAGCCTCATTGTTTGTCTTTCGTTCCGTCGAGGGTAACCGTTCCCGACGTCGACGGACGGGCGGGGGGGGGTCCTCATCTGCCCCCCGGGTGGTCTGTGTGCATCTCCGGCGTGTACGTCAGCAGGACTATCATCACCCACAGGTGCAGGAGACCCTGCGGGAGGAACAGGAAGTCCACGCGGTGAGCTGGGGGCCCTCTCTGTGTTAGCTCTGGCGTGTTGTTCATTGCTATCCTGGTTTTATGTGCGTTGCTATGTATGAAGTATAGGCTACTTTGAATCAAAACGTATGAGAAAGGTGCTAACTGAATCGAATGCTCCGTTCTCTCTGCACCACTGCTGGAGCTTCAACAGATCCCGGAGTGGTCGCCAAAACTAACAAACATTTACAATACTTCATTGAGCCTGTGTGAGGACATTGACAGCAGCCCCACATCCTGTTGCTGCATTTATATCACGCATTTCTGACCAGTGGCCACTCAAAGCGCTTTACAACATGACCCAACATTCACCCATTCAGGTGCACGTCACGTTCACACACCGACGGCGGCGTCGACCATGACAGCCAGCTCGTCGGGAGCAGTCAGGGAGAGGTGCCTTGCTCAGGGACTCCTAGACACCGGGAAGCCCGAGAGATGGAACTAGAAACCCATCGGTTACCAGCCAGCCCGCTCTACCTCTTGAGCCACACGCCGCCCGACAACAAATGTGTGAGTTATACACATATCACAGAAAGCACACATTTTGGTTGCATTTAAAAAAAATATTCTCATGGCTCGGCAGTTTAAACCCTGTCGCGATGTACAAGAGTCAGAGATACTCACGATGTACAAGATAACAAACACTCTGGCGATGGGGTAGCGTCGCAGGAAGATCCCCAGTCTGATGCTGAAACAAGAACACGGGCCCAGCATTATGGATCGTTCCAGATGCCTCGGACACCAGCCTTCCAGCTTGTACTTGTGACGTAATTTTCTGTCTCGTAGCACTCATAGCGTTCCCGTTCTTCTTTGTGATTGTCTCATGTCATTGGCTAGTCGATGTTATTGTTAGCTACATTAGCCTCTTTAGCAAACAAGCTCGAAAACAAACAACAAACTTTACAATGTGTTGTACGCACAGCAAGACCGTGCGATGCATAAATTGGTGACCGGAAAAAAAGTAATCAAGTGTGTAAGACCATTTAAAATAAATATATCAAAATGACCAACGTGGTACGAATAAATCTCTTTACGGGCGCAGCCATTTTTTGTGCCTCCGTGAAATGCCGCAAGAAAGCTGGGAGATTTCCCCACGTGCAACTCGGAAGGCTGGTGTCCGAGGCATCTGGAACACACCACCAGAAACCGGGAGTGACCCGTCCTAGGGACACGGTGTCGGGGGACGCGCCGAGCAGCGCAGACTGACCTGAAGCGGTCGATGGTGCTGGCCGCCTTGCGCACCTGGCCGTACATGCCGGGGCTGTCCTGGTCGCTGAAGAGCACGGGCGTGGCCCTCTGTCGCGCCCCTGGAGGACCACACACACACACACACACACACACACACACACACACACACACACACACACACACACACACACACACACACACACACACACACACACACACACACACACACACACACACACACACACACAATGGTCAATGGAGTGCATCTATCCAGCGCTTTTTCTAACCAGTGGCCACTATACTTAACAATATTTCCCAACATTCACCCGTTCATTCATACACATTCACACACCGATGGCGGGGTCAACCATGTACGGTGACAGCCGGCTGGTCGAGAGCAGTCGGGGTGAGTGTGTTGCTCAGGGACACCTCGACCCTCGGCTAGGAGGAGCCGGGGATCGAACTAGCAGCCTTCCGGTGTCCAGCCAAATCTCTCTACCTCCTGAGCCACATGTTTGCAGGTACACAGGAAGAATTTACGAATACTGCAATACTCTTTCTGGAATACGGCAAAATAGGGGTTTTAAATGGTATCCAGATTTTGATAATTATGTCAGGCAGTTCATGAACCTAAAAGGTTAAATGTGATCATTATCAGGAACAATTCAGATATCTAAAAAATAAATGAAACCAACTGCAGTAACCCGTGTTCACCAGCGGGTGGCGGTGTTACCCTGTTACATTTCCAACGTGGGGTTGCCCCTCAACTCCTCCCCTCCTACCTGCTCCCTCCAGGCTGCCCATGTGGATGGCCTGCCCGCCGCTCGGAGCCCCTCCCTGGGCGCTCTTCAGCTGCTGCTCCAGCCTCTCCAGCTGGAAGGCCAGGGAGCTCTTCTCCGTGCCCAGCGCCTCCAGCATGGTCTGCTTCTGGATCAGCGTCTCCGTCAGCTGGTGCAGACGGCTCTCCAGCTCCACCTGGCTGCTGCTGCTCAGAGCCTTATTGGTCAGCTGGCCGGGACCAAGGGATGAGTGACAGGTCAGGGGGGAGGGGGGGCGTTGGTAAAGAGAGCTGAGGTGCAGCGGGGGGACGAAGGCGAGGAGGTGAGGAGGTGAGGGGGTCTACCTGGTTCCTCAGCTTCTGGATCTCGTCCTCCCGGTCTTTGATCCGGCTCTGCAGGCTGGCTTTGGTGCGGTGACTCTCCTCCTCCAGGTACTGCAGCTCCTGAGGACACAAATAGAACATTGGTATTGAAAAAAGACTAAAGTGGAACAGAAATCTGGATATCGAGCCATAAAATAAATAATATGATAAAATACGTCTGGTAAATCGAACCTATCCCGGACATGTGCTGCCCCTGCCCCTGCCCCTGTCCTAGCATTAGCTTGGTGTATCTGTCTCCCACCTGTTTTAATGAGGTTAGCGTTAGCTTGGTGTAGCTCTGTCTCCCACTGGTTTAATGAGGTTAGCGTTAGCTTGGTGTAGCTCGGTCTCCCACTGGTTTAATGAGGTTAGCGTTAGCTTGGTGTAGCTCTGTCTCCCACTGGTTTAATGAGGTTAGCTTGGTGTATCTGACTGTCTCCCACCTATTTTAATGCGGTTAGCGTTAGCTTGGTGCTCCTCCCCCACCTGTTTGTGTCGGTCCAGCTCGGCCTCTGCCTCCTGCTTGGCTCTGATCTGCATGGCCTGCTGGTCCTGGAGCTCCATCTGCTGCTGCCTCCACGTCTCCACCTCGCTCATGGCCTGGCTCTCCAGCTCCTAAGGGTAGTGGCACGGTTGTCTTTCAGAAATCCTACAAAGTGAGGCCATGTTCTGTGTACATTTAACTGACGCTGCTCAGGATATGTAGATGTTTTTCTTTTGTTGTTCTTTGCAATTTCTTGTTTTTGTTTATATTATCGCCTTAATTCAGATGCGGTTTTACCCATCCTAAATATCAGCTGCAATGGCCTTGCCTGACCAGAGGTGGCGCTGTGGCTACATTTAAATGTGAGTCTTTAGTGAGCCCCTTTTCTTGCTCATGAGCCCCATGGTAGTCAGTAGTTGAACCAACCGCCTTCTCACCCAGACGTTCCCAGACCCCCTCTGATGTGGGGGCCCAAAGGGGGCCCCGCTCACCTGGACCTCGGCCCGCAGCGCGTGGACCTGGCCCTGCAGCCTCTGCACCTCCTCCTTCTGGAGCTCCTTCTCGTGGCGCATCTCCTCCAGCTCCAGGACCGCGCCCCGGCCGCTGTCCAGGGCGTCCAGCCCCGAGCCCTCCTTCAGGCTGGAGATGAGCTTCTCCTTGGACTGGGGGGGGGGGGGGAGACAGAGGAGAGGGAGTGAGGCTGGAGCTTCTCCTTGGACTGGGGGGGGGGGGGGGGAGACAGAGGAGAGGGAGTGAGGCTGGAGCTTCTCCTTGGACTGGGGGGGGGGGGGGGGGGATAGAGGAGAGGGAGTGAGGCTGGAGACCAGCTTCTGGTTCAGGGACAGCTCCACACTCAGCTAAGAGAAGCCGGGGATCGAACTAGCTACCTTCCGGTGACCAGCCAACCCGCTCTACCTCCTGATCCACATGCCGCCCCAAGATGACATCACCCGGGACCACTGACCTATAGGACGGCCCACTGACCTATAGGACGGCCCACTGACCTCTAGGACGGCCCACTGACCAATAGGACGGCCCACTGTCCTCTAGGACGGCCCACTGACCAATAGGACGGCCCACTGACCAATAGGACGGCCCACTGACCAATAGGACGGCCCACTGTCCTCTAGGACGGCCCACTGACCAATAGGACGGCCCACTGTTCTATAGGACGGCCCACTGACCAATAGGACGGCCCACTGACCAATAGGACGGCCCACTGTCCTCTAGGACGGCCCACTGTCCAATAGGACGGCCCACTGACCTCTAGGACGGCCCACTGTCCAATAGGACGGCCCACTGTCCAATAGGTAGGCCCACTGACCTCTAGGACGGCCCACTGACCTCTAGGACGGCCCACTGACCTCTAGGACGGCCCACTGTCCAATAGGACGGCCCACTGTCCAATAGGACGGCCCACTGTCCAATAGGACGGCCCACTGACCAATAGGACGGCCCACTGACCAATAGGTCGGCCCACTGACCAATAGGTCGGCCCACTGACCAATAGGACGGCCCACTGACCTATAGGACGGCCCACTGACCAATAGGACGGCCCACTGGCCTATAGGACGGCCCACTGACCAATAGGACGGCCCACTGTCCAATAGGACGGCCCACTGACCTATAGGACGGCCCACTGACCAATAGGACGGCCCACTGACCAATAGGACGGCCCACTGACCAATAGGACGGCCCACTGACCTCTAGGACGGCCCACTGTCCAATAGGACGGCCCACTGACCTCTAGGACGGCCCACTGTCCAATAGGACGGCCCACGGTCCAATAGGACGGCCCACTGTCCAATAGGACGGCCCACTGACCAATAGGACGGCCCACTGACCTATAGGACGGCCCACTGACCTATAGGACGGCCCACTGACCAATAGGACGGCCCACTGACCTATAGGACGGCCCACTGACCAATATGACGGCCCACTGTCCTATAGGACGGCCCACTGACCAATAGGACAGCCCACTGACCAATAGGACGGCCCACTGACCAATAGGACGGCCCACTGACCTATAGGACGGCCCACTGACCAATAGGACGGCCCACTGACCTACAGGACGGCCCACTGACCTGCAGGACGGCCCACTGACCTGCAGGATGCGCGAGGCCTTGTGCTTGTAGTCCTGCAGCTCCTGCCGGCCCAGCTCGGCGGCGGCCCGGGCGCTCCTCGTCTGCTGCTGCAGGTCGTCGGCGCGGCGCCGCTCCTCGGCCGCCCGCCGCTCCGCCGCCGTCACCGTCTCCGCCAGAGTCTGCCGCTCGGCCTCCGCCCTGGAGAGACGCACCGCGGCCTCGCTCTGGGGGAGGGAGAGAGAGAGAGAGAGAGAGAGGGGGGGAGGGTTGGGAGAAAGAAAGAAAGAAAGAAAGAAAGAAAGAAAGAAAGAAAGAGGAGCAGTGGGTTGCGATGAGGTTCTCCGAGACATAAATAAAGAATAAGTGAGGGGGGGGGGGGGGGGGGGGGAAGAGGAATAATGTATTGTACGAGTGGAAGCAGGGAAGCACAATGGGAGTCTAACCAGGAACCTCTCGGCTGGAAGTCAACCACCCTAACCACTAGGATGATATTGGCGCTTTCTGGGTAAACAGAGCTGAGGCCATGCCCACAGGCCTCCCATTGGCTCCTACCTGCATCTGTCTGTAGTTGTCCTGCTCTCGCCGGAGGGTTAGCTCCGCCTCCCTCAGCCCCTGTTGCAGTGTCTCCAGGGCCTGCGACTGCATGCTGCTGCCTTCTGATTGGTCCTGCAGCAATCTGAAACCAAGAGGGAGTTCGGGGTCAGAAGGCCATCGTCCGGTAGGCTGCGGGACATTGACGATCGAGCCCGAGACCCTTCCGACTTTTACCGGGACTTCTCGCTCTGCGCCGCCTCCAGTGCCGAGTTGCGGCTCTTCAGCAGCTGGTCGGCCTCGTCCAATCGGATCTTGAGGACCGCCAGCTGGCCGTCTTTGGCAGACAGGGCTTCTGTGAGGTCATCAACCTGCGACCGGAACTCTCGGACCACGCGGTCCGTGGTGGACTGGTCCGAGTTCCACTTGTCGGAGCGGAGGCGGGCCTGGTTCAGATCTAGTGTGCCGAGGGGGGGGGGGGGGGGGGTGAAGACAGAATCATCATCACAAATGATCACTTCAATCATTGACACAAATTCAACATGTATTAAAGAAGGCACTGATCTATACAAAGAATGATTTTATAGAATCCACCTGACATTGTCCAATCCCGATACTGGTGGTCAAGTCAAACGCCTTTGACCATTGGATGACTCTTATTGGATGCTCTTAAGTGCAACCAACTTTTAAGTTTAAAAATGTACAAAAAGCAAAAATTTAGGAGGAAGCCTATATAGACTATACCAGTGGTTCTCAAACTGTTCTACTAGTGTACCGCCTCCGAGATATTTTTTAAGCTGAGTACCCCCTTCACCGGCCCAAAACATCTGTAAAAAAATAAATACAATTAATTAGGCATGTGCTTTCTATTTGGCAGTTTAGTGAGGAAGATGAGCCTGGGCTTCATGCATCTGTTGGCTAATGTCTCCCCTCAAAAGAAGCAAAACGCCAGGGGAGGGTCAGAGCATGGAGAGGGGAACCCCACTCAAATACATTCCTCCTGAAGCTGACCACAGTTTGGCGTTTCTGGACGCGCCCTCTTTTTCACAGATTCTCCTTCCTCCTTGTTGTCAGATTTACGTTTTCAACCACTTGTCCATTTACTCGATTCTCTTTTGTCTAGCTTTCAGATTATTGTTATAACTGTACGATTTTTTTTACAGGCGAAACCCTTTCACTACTCAAAATTGCCCCCCCCAGGGGTATGCGTCCCCCCGTTTGAGAACCACCGATATGGACCATACTGCGATACAAGCCTCCATACCTAAAACCTAAAGCCGTGTGTCCCGGTCCCCGGGCCCGTGCGGTCGACCTACCCTCCTGCATGGCCTTGGCCCTCTGGATGAGCGAGGCCATCTCCTGGTTGAGGGAGGTCACCTCGTTGCGCAGCAGCTGGTTCTCCAGGCGCAGGCTGGACAGCTCCTGGCTCCGGGACTCGTCCGGGAACAGGGGCTCCGGTCGGCCCGAGTCCTGGGGGGCCGACAGCCCGGAGTCTGAGCCGTCGGGGGTGTCTGGGCGGAGGAAGGTCGACGGGTTGAAGGAGGAAAAGGATCAGAATATATAAGAGTTTATAAATATGTTGATGTCGGTGGGGGGGAGGTAGGGGGGCCTTACCCCCATCCACCCCTCTTAATCCCTTACTTTATGCTGTACGTCCTGGCACTTAATGTACACACTTATAGAACTCAGTTATATAGCATCTTAAGGAGGGATCGACCGATATTGATTTTTTTAGGGCCGATCAATCAGCCTTAGCCGATAACCGATACGCTGATACCGATTTTCTTGAGCCGATACTACCCTGGAAATCCAGAGTTCTCACGAGAGCACAATTTGAATTTGCTCAGCTAGTCACTCTGGGAACAAGCAATATATACTTGTGTATATTCTGGGCCTCCTCTGAACATTAATCAATCACATCGATGTATCAACATATCACTAATCTTAAGTATCTTGGCTGCATATGGGGAATGGTTAAGGTAGCAATTGTTAGTGCTTGGCACTTTGTTCTATGAACATCCTTACTGTGCCGACAGCGATATATTGTTGTTTCTCTTTCTTCTGCCAAATGTATTTACTTGAAGTCGCTTTGGATGTAAATGTGAGGTGAATATGAAAGCCGGAGCACTGAGATAGTGAGACGGATAGGGTGAGATGACACTCGATAAAGAGAGATAGAGCGATAGCAGCGATGAAGAGAAAGTGAGCGAGATAAACGGATGAAGATTGAGAGAGATGCAGATTGAGCGATGAAGACAGAGCTAAACAGATGAAGACTTAAAGAGATGTAGAGAGGGGAAAGGAGCAGAGAGGACGAGTGAGATGTCAGAGACAGAGTTAGAGTGCAATGAAGAGAGATAGACACATGAAGATATAAAGAGAGATACAGAGATGGAAAGCGACAAAGAGAAAGAGAGAGAGAGAGGGAGAGATACACAGACAGAGCTATAGAGAGAGACGTAGAGCGAGATCCCAGAGGGAGAAAGCCGCTTCCAAATGGGCTGCCATGACTCCAGACAGCATCCAATCAGCTAAAAGAGGCTCCTACCGCGGCCGGGGTCCCGGGCAAGGCCCTCCTCCGACGTTTTCATGCTGTGCGTCGACAAGGAGCTGAGGCTGGACGCCCGGGAGATCCCAAGGGTGGAGTGGGGCGTGGAGGTCCCGGAGGCCAACGCGCTGGACATGGGTGTGGAGGTAGAGGGCGGAGCTTGGGGCTCCACCACGGGGACAGACACCTTCGGGAGATCTCGCCTCACGTCCTTCCGGTCGCTAGTGGCGGCCGGCGGGTCCGAGCTGTTGAGGAAGTCAAACAGCATGTCGTCGTCCACGTCCTGCTCACTCTTTTTGCGCCTCACAAAGCCCGAGGAGGCTCTCCCCGTGTTGGTGGAGGAGGTCGCTCCGACACTGGAGGAGCCCAGGGGAGTGGTGGTGTCGGGGTTGGTGGAGGAGACGATACTTGCGTTGGAGAAAAGAGGGGCGTTGGTTCTTTTGATGTTGCCAGCTGCCGCGGTGATGAAACCTGGCGGATCGTGGAGCGATTCGTAGTTCTGCTGCATCCCAGGACCGTCCGTCCGGTACCCGGAGGTGGCGTACACGGAGGAGAGCGACGGATCACCTCCGTATTCAGCTGCCAAGGCATTCTCCTTCTGCAGGGCAGTAGCGGCTCCTGCGTCCACTTTGTTCAGGAAATCTTCCGCTTTCCCGGCCAAGTCAGTGAACCAAGACATCCTTCACCCTGAGGGAAGACACATTTCGCCAAGACTTAAGGTGAGTTTTCTGCAACAGCTAACAAGCGAACCAATGCAAGTCGCACGGATTCCAGCTAGGCCTACTACTACAAACGCACAAACAGTATCAATCTTCTACAAATCGATGAGTCAACGTCAGCGAATGTGGAAGGAATCCACAATAATGTCAACCACCGTCTGCATCGCCACAACCCGACAGTAGTCCCAGTTTAGAGTCAACTATTCTATAGCCTCAGAGCTAACAGCATAGCTAGCCAGGTTCAAAGCAGGCAGTGACATACCGTTCACGACGCGCAGTATAGACAACGGGGAGGTCCGACTGTGTGGCTATCCCGTAGGTTTCATCAGTGAGTGGAAAGAGGTTTATTCAAAGAAAAGAGACGCTGAGTGTCATCATCTGTCAAAGAAGAGATTGTTGATCTGCTCTCCCATACGTGGACCAGGAAGTGCTACCGCAAGGACCCCATAACAGAACGCCCCAAACAGGGCCCGACTAAAAATCAACCAATGAGATGGTGCTAAATTGAATAGGCTTTCTATGTGTAGTCACTGTGTCAATATTTGCAGTAAGATCCCACTAAAGTCGTATATGACGGCTCAGTCTTTGGCCCTTATACAGAACTGTCGCATAGTCTATGCATTACTTTCAACAGGAAACTAAAAATAGGTCAAATATGAATTACTAAACTATAATAAAATCATACCATTTAAAAATCCCCCACTTATATAAAATAAGTACCCATCTTATTAGACCGTGAAAGAGACAAGGACACAAAAGTGTATGAAACAGTGCCTTTTATTTATTTTCCTCGCACTCACTCCAAAATGCATATTTACATAGCATGCCACATCAATACAAGAACCGACTATGGACACAGTCGAGGACACTCTGAGCTCATCGGAGAGCATCGGCGGGAAACGGGTGAACAGGTCTCTCGAAAAAAAAACGCAGAAAAAAAAAAAAGTGGAAACAGTATCGATAAAATTAATTGAAAAAAATAACCACCCAAACGTTTGCTATTAGGAGTCGTTTTATCAGATTAAAATAAAATACAAAACCCTCCTCCACGATTTAAAAACGATGGGTTAGCCAGTACGGCGTAGATTGGCCAGTGTCGGGATATAGCACCGACACTGGTTATCCCGGGAAGACGCGTTAAGTTCTATGGATGCCCTGGTTTTTGACAGTGGTGCTTCAGTGTTGGTCGGATCAGGGGAGCTGGTGAACTCCTATACTGTCTTAAACCTGTAAAATGCCAACGTAAAAGTCCCCCTGCTTAAGTTTCTAAACGCTGTCCTTGTTTAAAAAAGTAAACACGTCTTTTCAAGGAAGAAAGATGCATTGAAACGGGACTGGCAAGCAGTGACGTAGAGATCAGAATCGCGGGCAGACGAGAAGTTAAATTAACAAAAGTCCTGGAAAGAATTGAAAAAAATAAAATTTATTATACGAGTTTTGTATAATGTATGTAATGTGTGTTAAAAAAAAAAAAAGAAAAAAAAAAGACAATAAAACGGACAACAAAATATAACCGGACAGGTTTCCTCCGAGAAAGTTCCATCGAGAGAAGGGAAAAATAATACTAATTTTGTCGTTGCTTAATCAGCATTTCCTCTCTGAAGGGTTAAACAGTCTCTTGTATCGGCACACACACACACAACTTTCACGTTTCCACGCATTCGCACAATCCTCAATCGCTCATACACACACACTCCCACACACACACACACACACACACACACACACACACACACACACGCTTATACATGCAATGTAGTTCTGAGGCCGAGAGATCAGTCTTGGAGGCTAGCTGGATCTATTAGGGGCCTGATTCACCTGTAGTGGCCATCTTGGATGTAAACCCTAACTGCAAGCATTTAGATCCAAGATGGCCGCCCGGGAGCCGGGGTGGGCGGGGGCTGAGATGGGTCCGTGGTGGAGGGCTAGATGAGGCCCCTCCTCTTCTTGTAGTCCTCCAGGTTTAGGGAGCGGCGTGGGGCGCCGTCCTTCACCGGCAGAGCGTTTGAGCTCACCGACAGAGACTTGGCCTCTGCAATACGACGACACAGACGGACAACGGATTAAACCACATACCTTCTTCAATTCGTAATCGCTCTAGACTCTCCTGAACGGATGCCCCCCCCCCCCCCCCCACCCATTGGTATTTTCTACCAATGGGAGTTTTTAATATAGCCTAAAGAAAAATAAAGATTAAATCGATAATTGATCCCTAATCAATGATATATCGATGATCAATCAAGGACATTTCTAAAAATGCCCATAGCTAGTTTGATTTTTTTTAACAAACGACATTAAAAAAAATCTGTAAAAAAAACAACAAAATAAACGGGTCTTCTGTGCACCTGCGTTGGGAACCTGCAGGTCGATCTTGACATCAAAGTCATGGACTTTGAAGAGGTCCTCGGAGAGGTCGCTGTGGATCTTGGCTGCGTCTCGCTCCCGCTGGATGGCTAAGAGCTGAACCAAGACAAAAGCATGGGTATTGTGTCGTTGGGGAGCCTTCTTTCAAACTCTGGCTAGTTACAGGTATCAGTACAATTGCAATAATTGATTTGATTTAACTTGTTGTTTAGAGCAAAAACATTAACATTCAAATAAGTACAACTCAAAACGAAACTAAAATAGTTTGAAATTATCAAAGAAAACAAAAAAACTAAAATAGAGAGTAGCACCATCTATAGGTGGGCTTTGGTATTGCAAAAATATACAATTGAAAACCAAACTCACCTTGTTCTTGTCCAAGGCGTTGGGGTCCATGATGGACGAGCCGGAGCCGTACTTCTGGTCAAGGTGGGCCAGGATGGCTATGTGCACGGAGGGGTCCCGGGCCTGCGCCGACACACACACACACACACACACACACACAACACCAGAGGTTTACATCGGCCCCGTCCTGGTGGAATACCCCCCACAGTGCGACCCCACTACAGTGGTTCCAACGCGCTCCAAGGACCCGGGCGCGTGGTCGGTGGGGTGCTCCATTCCCAGCCCGGAGGTACCGGGTTCCATCCGCCCAGCGCTGCGGTCTGGCTTCAGGCGGCCGTGAGCAACCAAACCCCAGGGTTCCAAGACCAAGCCTGTTCTCCCCTAGAGGACTCAGCAGAGAGGTCCTCAGAAGAACCCCCTTCTCCCCAAGGAGACTCAGTAGAGAGGCACTAAGGAGAACCCTGTTCTCTTCTAGAGGACACAGCAGAGCGGTTCTGAGGGAGACTCAACAGAGTGGTTCTTACGTTGGACACCATGGTGGGCTTGCACTGTCTTCGCGTGAACGGGTCCATCTGTTGGTTCTTTGTGTTCTGTCCTTCGGCCTATGAGGAAGCAGAAAAAAAAAAAAAGGTCAGCTGACCTGTTCACTAGCCAATGAGGGCTCTCCGTAGTTCCGAGCAGCAGACGGGCTCGTGATCGGGACTTACGACAAGCGCTTTCTCCGACTCTACGATGTTCCAACTCCGGTTCCTCTGGTTGATGTAGCTGGAGAGAGAGAGACGAGCGGGAGACCAACACGGTTAACACACCAAGGAGGACTAGCCAAAAAGAGTTGTGCAAATGTTGACGTCAACTTTGATTTTTTGGATTTAACCTATTAGAGACATGGATGCAAATCTTCAGCGTATATAAAATTAACGGGCGCTGAAACGAGTATGTAAAACATCAGCATTCTAACTCAAGGTAACTTTACAAACTATTGTTTACTGTCCCTTTACAGTCTGTGTTGTTTAGTCACTTTACAGACTATTATTTACAGTCACTTTACTGACTGTATTGTTTACAGTCACTTTACAGACTGCATTGTTTACAGGCACTTTACAGACTGCACTGTTTAGTCACTTTACAGACTGCATTGTTTACAGGCACTTTACAGACTGTATCGCTGGATTGCTCAAAGAGGATCACAGCAGCCGACTGACCTGATGGCGGAGATGTTCTTCGTCCTCTGACGGTCCAACATCTCTGCCCTCTCCTCCAGCGTGTTCAGCTCTTCCTGGATCCCCTTGGCTTTCTCCCCGTCCCCGCTCTCCTCCGCCATGGCCTTTGATCAAATGCAAAAAAAAAAGTGATGATTAGATCATGCAGAAGACAAAGTCTACCCGGCGTTTTTTTTATCATCGATTCACATTGCGCAGATGTTTGTGCATGACGTCGTAGTCAAGGCGGCAGGCGTGTGTTGCTTAGGCGGCCGCAAAAGCTGTAAAGTGCTGTGGGAAACCCTGGAGATTAAGTGAGGTTTGCGTTCTTATCGTGCTGCTGCTCGGTACCTTGTCTTTGAAGAGTTGGGTTTTCTTCATGGCGTAGTTCGACGGCGCCTTTCGGAACCGGTCCTTCTCCTTCACGATCTGTCGGCAACAACCGTAAGATAAAAAAAGTTATTCTTTGGGGTGCCTCGGTATAATGAGGAGAAAACAGAAATAGAATACAATAGAATATAATTCTCTTTATTGTCATTGCACATCGTACAGCGGAATTTAAGTAATCCAGACGGTAAGATTCACAACAAAATATAAGAAGAGTAAAAAATATATGCATAACAAATAAAGATCAAATATACAGATAAATAAGAATAGCAGCTGAGGTTAACGGTATTGCAAAGTAGTTGGGGGGGGGGGGGGGGGGGGGGGGGGGACACTCACGTCCTCTATGTCTTTATCGTTGAACTTGTGGTTCATGGCCTCTTTGATGGACTGCTCCTTCTTGGTGATCTCGTCCAGAGTCGGGACCTGCATGCTGGCGACGACCATCTGCACAGAAAAGACAGAATGTCAGGCGTTAATCAGGCGTTAACCAGCTGCTCCTGGGTAGGACACGAGGACAGAAAACATCTTAAATGGTGACATATTATACCACCAGGTGTGAGGGTGATTAGCCGTTACAAGCCGTTTTGAAAATCTGCCACAAGTGGGCGTGTCCACCTAGACGTATGACGGACACATCTAGGTGGACACATCCACCTAGACGTATGACGGACACATCTAGGTGGACACATCCACCTAGACGTATGACGGACACATCTAGGTGGACACATCCACCTAGACGTATGACGGACACATCTAGGTGGACACGTCCACCTAGACGTATGACGGTTACATCTAGGTGGACACGTCCACTTGTGATGTCAGAGGAGGCTGATTTTCAAAACGGCTTGTAACAGCTAATCGAGATGAGAGAGGGGGAGGGGGGAGCCTCTCTCATCTATACCACCATCACAGCTGGTGGTATAATATGTCACCTTTAATGCATTTTAGCGGAACGGAGATGAGCCACCATGAAACCAAGGAACTGGATTCATGTGGATGAGTAGAGGACATTCCAACAACATATTCAGAACCAGCTTTGGTTGTCCACTTACGGCCTCCTTCCACTTCATGAACTCGTTGTCCGTAAACTCCTGATTCGACACAAACTCGAGCCGGAAGACCCTCGTGTCGCCACCGTGCCTGATGGATCAGAGTTAAAAAAAAAGGTTCAATACCGAAGTCCTAAACGCAGTTGCGACAGAAAATCAGCTAGGATAGATTAAATCCTGGAGGTGCCGACCGTAACTGCAGGCCTTTGTTTGTTCTCGTCGTTCCGAGCTGGTACACCTTCGCCGTTTCCACCACGTCCACGATCTCGGCAACCTGGAAAAGATGAACACCGATGTTCACCTCCGTAGAGGAACTGGTGGAACTCTGGTGGTGACGATGACCTTATGGTGTCACTAGTCACGTTTAATAAAAATAGTCACGTCTAATAAAGCTGGAGCGATAATGAAAGTATACCCTGTAGACGTTTAATAAAGATGGAGCGATAATGAAGGTAAAGTATACCCTGTAGACGTTGAAGATGGAGCGATAATGAAAGTATACCCTGTAGATGTTTAATAAAGATGGGCCGATAATGAAAGTATACCCTGTAGACGTTTAAAAAAGATGGAGGGATAATGAAAGTGAAAGTATACCCTGTAGACGTTTAAGATGGAGCGATAATGAAAGTATACCCTGTAGACGTTCAATAAAGATGGAGCGATAATGAAAGTGAAAGTATACCCTGTAGACGGGCTTGCTGCTGCTGTTTCCGATGCCTATTCTGACGAAGCAGCCGGTCACCGTCTTGGAGAAGAAGGGCATGTGGCACCAGCGCTCAAGCTTGTGTCGGGACAGACGGACGCGGTTCAGCTCGTCCGGGAGGGACACGGGCTGGGACTTGGGCGGAGTATCCTCCTTGCTACAGACCACAGAAAACACCACCACGTTTAGCAATCTGCAGGGAGGGAATCTGACATCTGGCTGTGAGACTATCGACTTCCGTTTTCGTGGTAGGATTTATAAATTTTTGTTCATAGTTCCCTGTATGAATCTTAGTGAACACTGTACTAAATATGTCATCTGTGCTTTACGTATAACTGCATTCACTATCCAAACTTGGTTGCATTTTTAAAAACATTATTTAAATATATAGCATGTTCTTTAATTGACAAATCGGAATGTACGTTAACTGAATGAATTGTATTAGTCAACCTTCTGCCCATGGTTGTGTGTGAAGTTCCCTTCCTAGCCTAAGAGTGACCCGAGGCCGTCCGGCAAAATTGCAATAATCCCGCAAAGGAAAAGCGCCACTCACTCGTCTTCATCGTAGGACGAAGAGCGGGAACTCCGGTCGCTCTTCACTGACGACTTGTCGTCATCCTCCTCTTCCTCCTCCTCGTCGTCGGAGTAGACCTCGCTCGTCTTCAGGGGCTCTCGCTTGGCCAGGAGCTCCGCTGCTCGGCAACATGGGAGGGTCAAAGGTCACCGTTTGCAACAAAACGTCTACTACAGTTGAAGGTAAATATGTCTGCCATATAATTATATAGTATACCTAACCCTTTAGCGTCGTTTGAAAAGCGCAGTGTAAATAAAGCCCTATGCGATGGACCAGAATGCGATGGACCTCCCACCTGTTCTGTTCTTCTTCTTCTCCCGCTCGGCCTTCAGCTCCTCCATGGCCTGGGACTTCTTGTCCAGCTTCTCATCCCGTTTGGACCGCCGCTCCTTGTTGTGTGACATCACCTGGCGAGGAGGAGGGGGGGGGGGGGGGGGAGCTTGAGAACCACCCGGCAGCTCAGACATGGTGGTTCCGGGGTACGCTACTAGCAGCTGGGGTGTATGGCGCTTAATCAAATTTAGAGCGTGATTTCGATTTTAGCGTCAAACGATCACAATACGAAGATGGACACTCACCAGTGGCGTGTCCTGGACCTGCGATAGCTTCCTCTTCTCCTGCTCCTCCTCCTGTTTCTTCTTCTTCTCCTCCTTCTCCTTCTTCTTCGCCGTCTTTAGTTTCTTCTTGATCTCAAACCTGTGGCCACACGGAGGGAACTCTCAGAGCCAGCGCTAGCTATTCTATCATGGGGTGGAACCCTACGCCCTTTCGTACCGAAGACATTCGGTACGAGTCTTACGGTCCGGCACACGTGTGTACCAAACGAAAGCAGCGTGGTTTTAACCAATTGACATGCAGAATGATTGTGTGTGCAGTATCCCCCCCCCCCCCCCCCCACTCCTATGCACCCATTGCATGTTGTACATCCTGGCACTTAAAGGCACCCAGTGCAACTTTATGTAAACATTCAATGAAAAATAAACATTCTATTTGTAGTCTTTTTTACACGTAGTAAGTTTCAATAACTCCATACCATTACATATCGACATTCAAGGAGCAAAGATGAGACGTCGTTGTGTGGTGAGAACTGATAGAAAATCGTAAACAACAACAATCGCCGGTGGGGAGAAGCCATTTTTCCATTGACTGGAAGCCTGCTTTATTTATTGTAGGTTACAAAAAATAAAGAAAATGGCGGCATTGTTGTTGTTATCGATTTTGTATCAGTTCTCACCACACAACGACGTCTCATCTTTGCTGCTTAAATGTCGGTATGTAATGGTATGGAGTTATTGAAACTTACTACGTGTAAAAAAGACTAGAAATTGAATGTTTATTTTTAAGCCTCGAAAGTTGCACTGGGTGCCTTTAAAAAGAGTACTTAGCATTGTGTAGCATCTTATCCTAGCGAGCTTTGTTGTACACGGGGAATGGGTTAACTAGAGGTTTTTAGTGCTTGGCACTTGGTTCTATGAACATCCTTACTGTACCGACAGAGATATAATGTTGTTTCTTTCTTCTGATCAATGTATTTATTGAATGTCGCTTTGGAAAAAAACGTCTGCTGAATGCCAAATGAGGAGAAGTGAGGAAGATGAGGAATTAATTGTCATATTTATTTTTATTTTTTAAGAACGGTGTTTTCTTGACGCAATGCGGTTGCCACCACTCACAGAAAAACTTTAGATTACTGCAGAGTGAAAGCATGCGAGTATCAGAGAAAGGTTGTTATCTCCGAAACGTTCGCTTACAAAAGCGAATCTCGCCTCAGCCTAGCCGCATGTGAAAACGTAAAGCTTTTCGCTTTCCTTCCTCTCCTACTTCCCCTTTCTTTCCCTCACCTCCTCCTTCCACTCAGTCTCTTTCCCTCCTTCCTTCTTTCTTTCCTTATCCGTCTCTCTCCCCACTCACCGTCTCTTGAGCACCTCCCTCTCCGCTCCCCCCTCCCCCTCTCTCCCCCCTCCCCGTCTCTTGAGCACCTCCCTCTCCGCTCCCCCCTCCCCCTCTCTCCCCCCTCACCCCTCTCTCCCCACGCACCGTCTCTTGAGCACCTCCCTCTCCGCTCCCCCCTCCCCCCTCCCCGTCTCTTGAGCACCTCCCTCTCCGCTCCCCCCTCCCCCCTCCCCGTCTCTTGAGCACCTCCCTCTCCGCTCCCCCCTCCCCCACACCCCTCTCTCCCCACGCACCGTCTCTTGAGCACCTCCCTCTCCGCTCCCCCCTCCCCCTCACCCCTCTCTCCCCACTCACCGTCTCTTGAGCACCTCCCTCTCCCCTCCCCCCTCCCCCTCTCTCCCCCCTCCCCCTCACCCCTCTCTCCCCACTCACCGTCTCTTGAGCACCTCCCTCTCCGCTCCCCCCTCCCCCTCTCTCCCCCCTCACCGTCTCTTGAGCACCTCCCTCTCCCCCTCCTCCCCGTCTGTTGAGCACCTCCCTCTCCGCTCCCCCTCTCTCCCCCCCCTCACCCCTCTCTCCCCACTCACCGTCTCTTGAGCACCTCCCTCTTCTCGATGCGGTTGAAGAGCTCCTGCTCGCGCTCCTTCTCCGTCATCTGCTCCAGGCGGGCGCGGTCCTCCTCGTCCCCCATCAGGTCCTCCCCGTAGCCGTCCCGGAACACGTCGTCCTCCGAGGAGGACTCCGAGTCCGAGCTGGAGGACGAGCTGTTGGTATCCGAGTCCGACACCTCCCCTGGGAGAGGGAACGCCGTGTTAGACGCGGGGGGTCCGACTCCCGGTCCGGAGAGTTCGAATCCCAATACCTGCAGTCTAACCTGAAGTCGTCCTAGCCGAAGACCCCCCCCACCCCATAACCCCCCAACTGCTACTTCATGACATGCAGATAATGTGGCCAAATCATTTACATTAATTATACACTTAATCGCAATTAGTCAGTTTGTGTCCTTTTAAATTCATATTTAAAATATATATACGTGTGCGACAAATTGCTTTGAATTGTATTTGTATCACGTTGGCCATACGCATTCATACAATATTCATATTCAATAAAACACAACTATCCATTACTATCCACAGGTCCCCATGGCGATGGGGAGTCTCCATCCACCACAGCCAGGAGCCACCGTAATGTACGGCGAGAGAGCATTAGCTTTAGCATAAGCGGCTACGTGAGGTCGACCCGGGATAGAGGACTAATCAACTAATCCGCCTCGACGCTTAAAGACTCACTCATCGTCTCCGTGGTAACTGAACTGTCAGCCGCAGAACAGCATGTTTATTGTTTAAAAGCCATTCATCCAGAATGTGTTAGCCACATTTTATACGGCAACCCTGCCCCTCAATATACACGGTAGGGCTTTGACTTTTGCCCAAAAATCATATTCAAAGTTTGTTTGTTTATTCATATTCGAATATATTCAAATATTTATTAATAATATTTTGACCATTAAATGACCTCAGTAAGACCTGGATTGGGCTTCACGAGGTTTGTTTACCGGCGTTGCTATGGTTACCGGTCCTGCGTGTTCCAACGGTTTATTAGGTTTCTAATAAATCGCTGTCTAATCAATACTTCATTCACTGCCTCGTCCGTGGTCACTACAATATTATGAATAGACTGCGTCGGGTTCTCCGACGTCGCTCCCTCTTGGCCTGCCATAACAGGTTCCAATATTAAGGGCTGCCTAATATTCGTTCGAATTTTGATTTATTTTTTGATAGTCTTTATATTTGAATAACGAAGTTCGGAGTCAAAGCCCTAATACACGGCCCCAACGTACTCACACACAACCACACAAACTGGAATGTGAGGTCCAATATTGAAGCTCTAGGTATGGGGAGTTCTGCACGGGTGCTTATGGTCTATCTAGGGTTCTCAAGGTGTACAACACCTTTACAAACGCAACACAAACACGATCACTCCTGCTTTAACACCATGCAGTAATCTCACAGGTCAGCCCGTGTCATTGCAGAACCCAAATGGCAGATTTTGAGGAATAGCCAACCATTCAATCCAAAAGTCTTGTCCATCAATGAGAACAGCATATATTTGATGGCAGTAGGTCAAATATAAGGACGGACAACAGCACTTGATTTTAGATTTAATTATCGGGCGCTGAAAGTCTGAGAGTCTACAGAGTAGCCACATTGTTCTGTTCACTACACGCCGTTTTCCGTTGTCGACCCATTTTCAACCCCGTTCCCTGGGATGTCCCTAACCGGCAAATCCCGCCCGGTACGGGGGCAACCGTGCTGGCACCCTTGGGAGCGACTCACCCTCCTCCGGCGCGGAGCTCTCGGCCGAGCTGTCCCCATCGGAGCTGCCGGACGCGGCGGCGGCGGCCTTGTGCAGCTTCTTCTTGGAGGCGGTCTTCTTGTCCGAGCCCTTCCCCGGCTTCACCTTCTTCTTGCCCTTGGTGCCGCCCACTGTCCACTGGAGCGGGGGACACGAGGCGTTAGGGTCATAGGGGGAGCTGACTGAAGATGACAAACAAGGGGCCTCCTCTCTTTCCGTCGGAGTAGAACTAACCGCGTGGGATTCAACGTACTCTTAACATTCCCGTTTAACGCTTGGATCGTGTTTTGAATTTGAAGGAAACGATTCAAGACCAACCCCCCCCCCCCCCCCCCCCACTGTTTTTGGGAAATACTTTCCCTTATATTTACGATTTTCTGTGAAAGAAATAAAGATCTCTATTTTTAGTAAAATATTCAGTGGCCTGAAAACCTATTCTGTTATGTTGGCGAGAACAAATCCGATTCATAAAATAAAAAAATTGGATTCTTTTTAGTAAAAGTGGAATGGTTGCATAATACAAATTGGGGGGGGGGGGGGGGGTGTTAAAGATCAGCCTATAAGGTCTTTCAAACACTAGCTGTGAGTAGGGCTACACTGGACTTCGTTTGGCACCTAGGGGTACAGTGGCTGTTAGCAGAGATGGGTGATGGGCACTAGACTTGCGGTTGCCTATATTGCATGTTTTCTGTGCACCTTGTCCGAACTTATCCCTAATTCTGTCTGTTTTAGTGTATTGATGTGACTCTGACTGGCTGCCTGGTCTGTCGCGTGACTGGCTGCCTGGTCTGTCACGTGACTGGCTGCCTCGACTCCCCCGATGGTCACCAGCAAGCTCACTGGCTAGCACGCCATTACCATAGACATTCATTCATTTTTCTTGACTAAATAATTGAAATGTTTACTTGTATTCAAATGCAAGTCAATGATGGCACCCATTGCACCCTCTATTTCTTCAATGCCAATCAAGCAAGTTTTTTCTTGCCCTCTGGGGGAGGGGGGGGTGGAGGATTAGGGGGGTTTCCTAAATACATGGTCTGTGAAGACCGTTGCGACATTGAACTGTGATTACGGGCGATACAAATCGAACGATAACGCACCTCGTCGTCGCTGTCTGACGTTTCAGAGTCTGAAGACGCCGCCGCCGTCGGCTTGCTAACAGGCTCATCCTGTTCGTCCGAGTCTGTCCTCTTCCGCTTGGCCAAAGAGAGCAGCTCCTGGAGGAACAGAGGTGTGAAACGCAGATTACAGGCCGGGCAGAAAACAACCAAAGAAGGCTTTGACAAACAAAAGTACAACAGAACCAGAAGGTCTGGGAAAGGCTTGATGAACAAAAATAATTAAATTGACACTGTAGTTATTTGATCAACACAGATCGTGGTAATATGAGAGTCACATTACTGAAGGAATCGGTGGAGAAGTTGATTACCGACATAATAAGGAGAAAATACAGAAAATACTTCAGTCCCGTCCATGCACGCCACCGTATTAAAAGACAACAGCATCTTACAACTCTAGGGGCAACATGTTTTTGCCCTGTACAGACGGGTGTTTGATGGACATTGCGGCAAAACGCCATCAAAACACTAAGCGTCTGCACCAGCATCCAGTCTTGCTGCAACACGGCAGCAAGGCTGTGGTCGAAGCGGACCACAGCCTCACGGTGCCATGCTTCCTCCAGGAGAGTGTTTGTCAACAACACCAACACAGACGTCCAACCCTGCGCCCGTGACGTCACGGCGGGCAAGGTGTTTTACTGCGACCCTCCCCGTGGCGCCATCACAGCCACGAAACGCACCCAAACATTTATAACAAGTCATTGCGCCATGTGTCGAGCAATCGATGGACACCACGTCAGTGCCACACATCCCAACATAACACGGATGTCCCACAGTTATTAACCCCCGGAACGAGGCCCCCTGCGCGGTGCCCAGTAGGTCTACTGCTGGGGGAGATGAACTATGTTTAGCTCCTGCGTTAGCATTGGTGGCTAATGGGTTCATTAGTCACTACTACCCGAATCATTTAATTCGGCTTTCGTAGAGAAGCACACCCGTTTCAACCACGTGCAGAACAGGATTCGGCGGGTGTGGAACCATTCGTATGCGACTGGGTTTGTGTTGGAGGAGGCCGTCGCTCTCGCCTTCCTCTCCTCAAGAAGAGCGACCATCAGCGGCTGGCCTCGTCCCCCCTCATCGGATAGCAATAGCTCCTAAAAACCTCCAGATGTCGACCACCGAGGAACACTCAAACGATCCTCAAAAGAGCTACAAACATCCCTTACCTGGTCCAGGTTATCGTCGCTGGCGCTGTCTTCCGAGTCGGAGTCTATCACGACTCGACCTTTCCGTTTCTTTACATTCACCATGATTAGCTGCCGAAGCTAACCCGCTAGCTACCTCTGTGTCGTCTGAGTGTTTGGAGGTAAACCGTGCGCATGCGCAATAAGCATGTTATCCGGCCATGCCAAACCGTTTTCGGTGTTTTATGATGAACACAGACGAGGAACATCTCAGGTGGGTGTTTTTATGACGTTATTATTGGTGTATTCGTGGAGTGTGATGGGTTCTAAACGTACAAAGAGAGACGCGATAGTAGCCGAGGTAGGAACTAAACGTTGGGAGGAAACGAAGAGGGGAATAAACACTCGGTGCACTCACTCATGGGAGGAGCGTCCAGCGTCCGTCCCACTCGTCCCACTGCGGCTGCTGCTGTAAATATACATGTCTCCTTCTACTATATTGACCTTTTTAATGGATAATTAAACGCTGTGTGTGTGCGGGATAGCATATGAACGATTGACAGCACTAATTAATCCTCAATTAAGGTCATTGTTGAGACCTGTCGTAAACACAACGTGCCTAATCCATTCATCTGGGTCCTGCATGCTCTATTTACGTGGAGGTCACAGAGAGCAGATGATGTACGTATGCCGTTGATTCTCTTTTCTTTTCTTTTTTTGCGTTAAACGTTTTTTTAATTGTGCACATCATTCTTTCGTCAAACGTTATCTTTGCCCAACTGTCCGTGCCACTTTCTCTGGCCTGTGTTTATTCAAATGTGTATAACCCTACAATATCATGTCCACGTCTTTCAACAGGTAATCCAGCCCCAGTCAAGAACCCCCGTTTCAAACGTTTCCTGGTAAGGATGAACTTGCAGTGTGAGTAATAAAATAATGTGATATTCTATTGCGGCACACAGCGCCTCATATTCCCATCCCAATAACCCATTGTTCACCACTTCGTCTCCACAGTGACGTTAGCTCTGTGAAATGTCCTTGTCGAGGATCGCACGCCAGCCTCGGGCGGGGCTGCTTGGGTGCATCCACCAGCAGTTATTCCTGAACCCCTCCTCTCTGCCGGGGGGGGCCGACACGAGGCCCATGAGCCGGGTCCCGTACCGGAGACCCGGTGAGCCCAAAGACAACCGGCCTCCCTGGAAGAAGATCAAGTTCGACTTCGCCAAGGGCGTGGAGGGCGTGGGGCGGCAGATGATGCTGCTGAAGAAGGAGCTGCTGGACCCCCTGGTGGGGCCCGAGGGGAAACCCATGCTGGAGCACATGCTGGAGCAGAACCGCGTGGTGTGGGAGTTCCGGGGCTCCGAGTGCCTGGGGCAGTGGAGCGTGTCGTCGGACCGCGAGATCGGCGGGCAGAGCGAGGCGTACCTGAAGCTGGGCCGCAACGACAACACCTGCCTGCTGTACGGGAGCCTGAACGCCGCGCCGCCGCGCGACGGGGAGACGCGCTACAGCGGTTACTGCACCCTGCGCTCCAAGCAGCGGCTGGTGAGTGACGACCCGCCCCCCCCCCCCCCCCCCCCCCCCCCTCTCTTCCCTCCCCCTCCCCTCCCTTCTCTGCTCCCCCTGCTGTTTTTGGGCCAACGTTTTCCACCCTGAATGGGGGGGGTCCCCAGGTACCCGTCACACTAGTTTAACGAAGAGAAAAAATTAAATAACCTGTATATCCTAGAAGGGATATTTGACTTTAGTCAGATTTAATGACGGGATCCCCCGTGACCTCATAATCACCTACACGACGCTCTGGTCGCCAGTGCTCCTTCGACCGGAAGACCCACTTTGATTGGACGAGCTTCAACACCCTGCACCTGCGGGTGCGTGGCGACGGGCGTCCCTGGATGATCAACCTGGCCCCCGAGACCTACTTCAGCCACCAGAAGGACGACATCTACAGCTACTTCCTGTACACCCGGGGAGGGCCCTACTGGCAGGACGTCAAGGTACGGCTCCACAGTGTGCCCTTGGGTTTAAAGTGAGGGGTGGATTGTTTTGGTTCTTAGACAGCTGACGTTAGGGGAGTCGCTGGCCGTCTAAATGCACTATGGCCAATGGCCATGTGCAGTGCCAAAACCTCATAAAATAACTAAAATGTAATTGGTTGCCCGTAACATTTTCCAAGCATACGGTCATGGGTCACAGGGTTGGAAAAATAAAATGAGTTAAAATGAGAGAATAAAATCGATATGTATTCTTAACCTCTCGACAGATCCCTTTCTCAAAGTTCTTCCTTGGGCATCGTGGCCGAATACAGGATGATCAGCACCATCTCTGGCTCGACAAGGTAGAGGATTGGCAACACTCTTCATGCATTTAAAGTTGAGTTACAAGGGGACCTAAAAGCGGAGGAGCAAAAATGGGACTCAAAATTTGGCTGAAACATTTTGGTTAAAACTGGAGTCTAACAGCCCAAATCTTATGGTTCAGTCTATGACAGTGGTTCTCAAACTTTTTATAACTAGCGTACCCACTCTTAGATACTTTTTCCGCTGACTACCTCTTCACCAGCACACAAAAGATTTACGTAAATAATGTAGCGCGTTCTATTCGGCATTGTAAACATGAACATTAAAAGGGTGAAAATACTCACAAATTAGTGAGGAACATCGGCCTGTGCTTCATGCAACTGTTGGCTAATTTCTCCCCTCAAAAGAAGCCCAACGCCAGGGGAGGGTCAGAGCATGGAGAGGGGAATCCCATTGAAATATATTCTACCTGAAACTGATGTCAGTTTGGTGTTACTGGATGCGCTTTTTTGCCGGATTCTCCTTGTCAGATTGACGTTTTAACCACTTGTCCTTCTTTTGTCTAGCTTTCAGAATATTTAAATTTATTTTCAGGAGTAGGAGTTTTCCCTGCAGTACTCTATGGTAACACCAGGGGTAAGAGTACCCCCATTGCTCTATGGGTTCATGCGGTCATGTGTTGTTTTTTTCCTCAGATCAACACGATAGGCTTCACCCTGGGGGATAAGGTGGACGGGCCCTTCCAGCTGGAGATAGACTTCATCGGGGTGTGTAAAGACTACGCGCACACAGAGGAGTTTGCTTACGAGAAGTACAAGAGGAACCCTGAAGTATAGGCTGGACCGCTTCATTCAGGGCCAGCCTTGAATGGCCGCTGAAACCAATTACTGTAAATACAATTCAGGGACGGACTGACCATGAAGGTCAATAAATAAAGATTTTTTTGGTTTTAATTCAATGTCTGTTTCTTTTCTCGTCAAGGTCTTCAATCAGGTTACAGAAAAAATATCCACTTTAAAGATCTCCTATTATGCTACTTTTCTGGTCTTAATTTCTTATCAATGACTCATAGTGCAACCTGACACGAATCACAGCACAAAAAAACGATGTCGATTTTCGGCAAACTCTTCCTCTAATCTAGGCGCTTTCAGCATTCTGTCAACACTCGGCTTCGTCCTTCTCCGCCCCCCTCCTGCCAAACCCACTCCGTTGTGATTGGTTACCTCCGGAAGAGCATGTTGCAGCATTACCATACATGGAAAATCGGGATTCTTCTACGTAGATAAATCCCGGAAAGTGAATGGCGACCGGCGTCCCTAGTGTTAGGCGCTCTGCACAGCCACCCCAGACGGTCAGCAGGGAATACGCCTCAATGCATGTACGTCATTATTTGACACTTTAGTATGGGCAAACATGACTAAATTATAACGTTTGTAGGTCATAAAATTCAAACAAGCATAAACTGAGCTCTTTATTTTAATTTTTTTATTTTAACGAGGACGCATTTATTCTGAATCTTTAGATCTATCAACATTGGCCTCTGGGACATTCATTACATAAGGATTTCTGGCCTGTCACTGTTTTTCAGTGCAAGACTCAAACCCACAGTCAACTTTAAAAAAGTTTAATACAAACGTCCAGTAATAGATTAAAAACATGTATTTTTTAAGGGCAAAAAACATTCAGCAAAACATAACACTACTCTAGACGCTAAAATTGTCACGACAAAGCTGCAGCAACTTTTTTTTTTGAAATACAAAATAGTTACAAAACAAATACAATTTCTGGTAGCAAAAACCCAGCTGACGCGTGATGTGAAAGTCCAGAACGGACAGGCAAATATTTACAAGAAAAAACGACATGCTGTACAGATCTGCATTCTACAAACAGGAAGCGGTTATGACATCACGAGTCCTCGTCTGGCTCCCAGAGCGCTCTCCTTCTTCTGCTTCCTGCCCTGCGTCTGCTTGGTCCGCCTCTCCTCCCTGTGAGTGGCAGGCACAGCGTTAACCCCGTCCGTCCCACATCGCCTCAGTGAGAAGGACGGTCTGAAGGCTACACCTGTCCCGGCCGCTGTTGCACCACAGTGCAGTGGATATATCCCAGTCACCACAAAATCAAAACCCTTTAATGCTCAAACCAAGCAAGGCGACAGCCAGCTCGTCAGGAGCAGTTCGGGTGAGGCGTCTTGCTCAGGGACACCTCGACGCTCCGCAGCTAGGAGGAGCCCGGGATCGAATTAGCAACCTTCCGGTTACCAGCCAACCCGCTCTACCTCCTGAGCCACATGCCGCCCAAACAATAGTCCAATTACGACCAGTTTCCCTGCTGCTTACCTGGTCTGAACCTGGTGCTGTTTGTAATTCTTCTGGTGCAACTGGACCACCGTGGTGTTGGCCGCGGCGTTTTCCTTTGCGTCTCCGAAGGGCTTCAGCTTGCCTGTGAAAGAAAATGTATTAATGTATCAAACCAGAACCGTCAGGTTGTCGGCCAAACTAGTCGTGGTAACACAGTAGGGCCTACGCAAGGGGGCTTGTAGGAGAGGCCTACACTACGGGGCTTATAGGAGAGAGACCTACACTACGGGGCTTATAGGAGAGAGACCTACACTACGGGGCTTATAGGAGAGAGACCTACACTACGGGGCTTATAGGAGAGAGACCTACACTACGGGGCTTATAGGAGAGAGACCTACACTACGGGGCTTATAGGAGAGAGACCTACACTACGGGGCTTATAGGAGAGAGACCTACACTACGGGGCTTATAGGAGAGAGACCTACACTACGGGGCTTATAGGAGAGAGACCTACACTACGGGGCTTATAGGAGAGAGACCTACACTACGGGGCTTATAGGAGAGAGACCTACACTACGGGGCTTATAGGAGAGAGACCTACACTACGGGGCTTATAGGAGAGAGACCTACACTACGGGGCTTATAGGAGAGAGACCTACACTATGGGGCTTGTAGGAGTGTCTTGGACCTACCTGTATGGGGCTTGTAGGAGAGAGGCTTGGACAGGCTGGCCTTCAGGTCAAAGCTGGGCTTGTTGTTCCCGGGTGTGACGGAGGAACTTGTGTTCCCGCTGAAAACAAAGGCCCCTGTAAAAATAGAAGAAAAGCAAAGTATTGAGAAGGCTCACCATTTTTGGCTTCCACCGATTTCATAGAAATATACCAATGATATTCAAAGATCGGTTTAACTGATTAACTGAAGTTTTGAATTTGGTCAAAAAAGGTTGTTCCCGTTTGTGAGACAATATGTGAACGGTGCCCCCTTGTGGTCAACTCGGGCATTGCAAGGCGGCTTGGCACACGGTGCGCTCGGCCGCGGCGGGCCACAGATCAGCTCACCAGGGGTCTTGGAGGCGGAGGCGTTGGAGCTCTTGGTGACGGAGGGCTTGTCGCCGGTCGGCCTCCCCGAGGCGCGCCGGGCCACACAGGTGGACAGGCGGGTCGGGGTCTTCAGCTGGGACTTCTTGGATTTGTTGTCGAGAGTCGCTTCGGAGAACCTGCACACACGGGTGGGGGAGGGTTATGATTATGAATGTGAAAAAAATTGTTCTAAGTGAACCGATTACTACTGTATATTACGGTCACCGTAATATACTTGGTAGCGCCGATACTGAAGTTCAGGAATCGGTATCGGGATTTTTTTTATTATTTTTTTTAATCAAAACATCTACTATCTAGGAGAAATCCGGTGTAAAATGCATCTGGGATATGTTTAATATGATAACGAGTTGGGATGTTCGTTTGGGAGCAAAAAAGCGCATGTAGACGCATTCTTAAGTTGCCTGTTTTTAGCCGATTCTACAAAAACCGACGGGTGAACTACTGATGGTATTGTGTGTACAAAAATTGTCATTTTTAATAAACAATCTACACTCACAAATGTATCAATGTCTCGTTTTATATTTTAAGCCCATTGTCAGGCTAATTCTAGCCTTTTAAGTGGTCTAAAATAGCGATTCAGTTTTTACCATAGCCCCATCGTTCCAAGTTTATAGCGTTTTGGTAGAATCGGCAAAAAAACTAACCAACTTAAGAATGCGTCTACTCTACATGCGGTTTTTTTCCACCAAAAACGAACAGTCGAACTCGTTATCGTACTCAACATATCCCAGATCCATTTTACACCGAATTTCTCCTTCTTAGAAAGGTTCCGGGTTCGATTCCCCAACCTAAATCTTTATCCAGCGCATGCGTATGAAAGGGTTTGCTGCAACGAGCGAGGCGTGCGAGGAACAGGGAGCTACTGACTGGACGTTGATCCTGCGCAAGGACAGGACGGAGGGTCTGAAGGAAGCCTCTCTCTGGACCGCCCGCCTAGCCCGGGGCTCGTCCTGGGCAGCGGTAGGCTTGGGCACCGCGGGGCTCATCAGTGAGGACCGGGACAGCTTCACCTTCACAGAGAGAGAGAGAAAGAGAGACGTGTCAATCACTAGGTGTAGCACTAGTAGGCCGAGAGCTGGGCGATTAATGTTTTTTTTTTTTTTTTTTTATCGTAATTCGAATTAATGGTACGACTGTGGCCACCATAAGCATCAGCACGTCACATTTATTCGAACATCTCAAACGGAGGCACGCAGCAGAGTGGGAGAGGTGTGTTACTTATTCTGACTTTTTTTTTTTACTTTTCACCTCTAGAAAAAAAATCAATAATCAGATATTTTATATTTTGTCCAAAAACGCCCAGCACTAAGTAGACCTACAATGTGGCGCCATCTTGTGGATGAAAGACCACACTCTGCCCTCCCCCAGAAATGATTTGTCTTTATTCTGGCATGGCTGGGAAGCCGTTGGCGGACATACCAGCTGTTGTGGTTTGACATCGGCTGGCTTCGGCAGAGCGCTCTTTGGAGGAACCTATAGACACAGAGTCCACAAGTAACATTAACAAACAACCGGAACGATTACACACAGGCTGACCAAAAAAACTGGAACTATTGCACGACTCCCCCCGGTGCATCAAGGCTGCTTACCTTCAGGTCCTGGGAGGCGGCTTTTAAAGCCGTCTCCTGCTTGGTCTTCCTCTGGACGTACGAGTCGATGGACTCCATCCGGTTGAAGTGGGCCTCGTGGAGTTTCTTGAAGTCTGGGTGAAATACACCACTTTGAATGATTCTGCCTTTATTTGCCGACGTTGGCCTTTCCTTAATTGTATCTTCCTGTTTAGGTTTCAGGTAGTTAATCGCTCCTCCACAGTCCACACCCATCTTACTCACTTATTGTATCTTTGTACGTCTTGGAACTTAATTTACGCACATATTGTATGTTGTACCTCCTTACACTTAAAAATAGTACCTAGTATTGTGTAGCGTCATAATATCCGAGCCATCTTTGTTGTATACAGGGAATGGGTTAACCTAACAATTGTTAGTGTTAGGCACTTGGTTCTATGAACATCCTTACTGTGCCAACAGCGATATATTGTCGTTTCTCCTTCTGACAAATGTACTTATTGTAGGTCGCTTTGGATAAAAGCGTCCGCTAAATGCCCTGAATGTAAATGAGGTGACAGGGTCCTGCGTGCAGGCAGGTGGATAACTTACTGGGGGTGCTGGCCTTCATCAAAGGCTTGTTCCTCTTCATCAGCCCTGCATGGCGGGGGATCCTTCCGGCCACTTCCAACTTTGGATCGTTTCCTGTACCTGGAAACGTCGGGACATGCGAGCGATTAGGCCTGAATGGACTGGAGACAGCGCAGTCATATGTTGAAGAAAAATAAATCTTCGTTTTCAATGTCGTTCGTGCAAATGCTTTTTGTTTGTTAAGCACGTAACAACCTATCCAAGTCATTAAAGGCACCCA
Organism: Gadus macrocephalus; assembly: GCF_031168955.1. Lineage (NCBI taxonomy): Eukaryota > Metazoa > Chordata > Actinopteri > Gadiformes > Gadidae > Gadus > Gadus macrocephalus. The sequence goes on from NC_082386.1 coordinate 18,374,014, forward strand.
GTGCAACTTTCGAAGCTTAAAAATAAACATTCAATTTCTAGTCTTTTTTACACGTAGTAAGTTTCAATAACTCCATACCATTACATACCGACATTTAAGCAGCAAAGATGAGACGTCGTTGTGTGGTGAGAACTCGATAAAAACAACAATGCCGCCATTTTCTTTATTTTTTGTAACCTACAATAAATAAAGCAGGCTTCCAGTCAATGGAAAAATGGCTTCTCCCCACCGGCGATTGTTGTTGTTTACGATTTTCTATCAGTTCTCACCACACAACGACGTCTCATCTTTGCTCCTTGAATGTCGATATGTAATGGTATGGAGTTATTGAAACTTACTACGTGTAAAAAAGACTAGAAATTGAATGTTTATTTTTCATTGAATGTTTACATAAAGTTGCACTGGGTGCCTTTAAGGGACTGGTGCAGTTAACAACAAACAAAAGTATAGAACTCAGCAGTGAGGCAAATGCACAGAGAATCCCTAAACTTCAACCAAAAGGTAGGGTTTCATGCCCCACATAGCCAAACACTGACCTTGGTCGCAGGCTGCTGGGTCTGGTTGGACCTCGGCTTGCTGCTCGCTCACAGGGCCAGTCTCTTCGGGTTTTGTGGTCGCGGACACTCTTCTTTTCTTGGCAATTCCTCCCTCATCCAGAACCCCGGTCTCTGGCTCCACCTGATCGGAACCAATCATAGACCAATCATTGTTTAGCTGCCTTGGCTCTCTTAAGAAATACTTTGCACCATTTAGACTTTTTATTTTATTCAATTTACCCAATTTTATCCTTTTGTACTCATCCCACCGTAGGTCAGAGACTAATGCAATTTAGATTCCTCTATTTGTCTGGCACATATTTTGGAATTGACAATGAAGCTGGCTTGGAACTAGACTACGACTCTAAAGCCAACACGTGGAGTACGGTAGTGACTCAGGGTTAGTAGCGCTGGGTAAAGCTTGCTCTCCTGAGCCTTTAATAATAAAACCTGTCCTCTTGTGGCAGTGTGTGCGGCTGATGGCTGTTTCAGGCAGCCTCACCTGGCCAAGTCTTATTGAACTCTGGGGCTGAGTGAGGCTGCACATTGAGTACTCAGTGTGGAGGGGACAGATTAAACAACACCAAATACAAGTACACATTTACAAGATAGATAAAAGGGACGGAGAAGACAATGGCATTACCTTCCATTCATACTCTACAACGGGCCTATTTGAATTTGAAGGTTTCCAATGCCTGTGTCTTTCATGTTTTAACTGGAAGGTTTCCAATTCCCCTCCTACTGTGTATATTCACCTCAGCTGTGACGAGTGGCTGCTCCCCATCAGAGATCTTCCTCTTGCTCGTCTTCCCGCGACGACTGGTCACAAACAGAGACTTCTTGGTGCTTGGATCGTCTCCTACGCTTGCCAGGTTGGCGTTCACGTCCTCCTGTGCGCCAAGGTCCACACTGTCCATGACCTGAAGAAATAAATTAGGATTAATGTAAACTGAAAGCATCGGAAAAAAAAAAGTAATCAAGTGATTAATGCCAGAGAGATCTATGCAGAGTTCTCGTGTGTGTGTGTGTGTGTGTGTGTGTGTGTGTGTGTGTGTGTGTGTGTGTGTGTGTGTGTGTGTGTGTGTGTGTGTGTGTGTGTGTGTGTGTGTGTGTGTGTGTGTGTGTGTGTGTGTGTGTGTGTGTGTGACAAAAGTGCTGCCCACTGTTAAGATTTCCAACTGGCTGTTTAGAGGTGTATAGTTTCCCTTCCACCTCTTATCCCCAAGTATTCTCGTAGCTCTCTTACCTGGTCCTCTTTCAGCTGCTGTTCTTGTTCATAGTGCTGCTTGATGGTGATCCGCAGACGATCGGCCTGTTGAATGCACAAACGCACGGTTCATTCCCTGCCACAATCATGGGTGTATCACCAAATAAGAATCAACTGTCCAAAATGCAGCATGTTGTGTGGCTTAGGCCCGCTTGAAAACAATGGGCGGAGGGCTCACACACGATCACAAAGCCAACGCCGTTTTAAAACAGATTACAGTTTACGCTTTCATTACCTTCATGTTTGATTTAAGTCCAAGTTCCTTCGCCAGACTCCGCAGCTTTGGGTATTTCATAGCGTCCAGATCCATCTCTATGTGTTATTATCAGTGGTTCTTGGGAAGAAACAGCACAACTTCAAACTGAATCGGGCGATCGTTCTGCTGGCGGTTAAATTCTGATTCAAAACACAGCTGCAGGAGCGCTGTGATTGGCTCGTTTACGTAACCGGAAGTACATCTCCACTTTCGTCAACGAGCCAATCACAGCGCTTTCATTTTTTTCAATATTTCCAGAATAAACCTCACATATTCTGCATGTTTTCAACAACGTGTTCAGATGTGTAAAAAAAAAAATTTGGTAATATTGGAGAAAACTTACAAAAGTAGTAATGTCTAAATAGGAAAATATAATTATTATGTTTTTTTATGGATACTGATTTAGCACCCTCACCCAACTGCCAAAGGGGGGCAGTGAGCAGCCGCACCCCACGACATATGAATATACGCGTCGAAGAAAAATAAAAGTAACTTCGGACAGTCAGTCAGGAGTCGGACAGGAGACTGAACGTGTAACATGGAGTTCGACGCAGACATGTCGTTGCATGTGCTAGACAGTAAGGACCAAAAGCCCACGCTCGGGTCCTGCATGATGACCCTCCACTGTCACCGGTGCAGCACCGTGCTGGGAGACTCTCTGGCCGTGTGCGGGGACTTCAAAGGGACGGACTCCATCATGATCGTCAGTAAGTTTAGCTAACACCCTGCACGGTTGATGTGTTGTCTTGTCCCGGACCCTGACAACTTGTGACTTGCTGCCGCTGTGTTGTTGGATCACTGCAATATCATGGGCATTGGGCACGTTTGCAAAGTCGACTTTAATCTCAAGAGGCTTTTAGCCCAGGTAAAATCTGGCTTGTTGACGCAATGTCAAGAACTCAAGAGTTTTAGTACCGATAAAACCTAAATCAAGGTAAATCTACAGTGACCTAGGCTATCCCCACTAGGGAAAACCCTCTCAAGACGAATTGGTAAACAATGACCGAAAAACGAGTACTGCTATTATAAATGGCATTCATATGCTTCGTGGAGGCGGTCATTGCAAACTAAAACCCCATGACGATCAAATAAAAACACATTTGATGGGACCGCCACAAAATCTCAAAGTTAATGTGAGATTATTTAAACAACTAGTTTGTTCTGTGGACGATGTCAATCATCAGAGCTGGGCCTCGGATCAACGTTTTTCTGTTTGAGGAAGAAAGATAATTAATGACATGAATATTTATTTTCCTTTTTAGGAGTAACAGACTCCGTCTCACTCAGTGATAAGACAGGATCGTGGACAATGGATCGTGGATTAAAAAACTGGTGGGTATATCGACTGCACCAAAACCGAGACCATCGACATGTAGATGAGTGATTTAAATTTGTAAGCATCGTTTGCATACGAATGGCCTGTCCTGCAGTCTTCACAGAGCCCTGAAGTGCTCCCGCTGCCAATGCATTATTGGAGCCGTCGTTGACTCGACGCCAGTGCATTTTGAGATGCTGCGATCCGTCTTTCTCCTGTATAAGGAAAACATCAACTGGTAAACCGCTTTTCCCTACCTCTGGGGCACCCGGTATGATTATCGGGTGGTTTAGTAGATATTTTTAATGGGCCTTCCATTAGGACATTGACATCACTGGCAGATAAGGTTAAAGGATGTGGGGATAACTGATGCTCGAGAAAAATAAATAAAAAAGGGGGTGACTGCCCCAAAAAGTCTGAACAATAATCCTGGAAGTAAACTTGTCATGTCAACGAACACATCACGTCGTGAAGTAAGCACCATCGATAACCCCTTTCCCCCAAAGGGATATTTGCCGTCCAGGTCCAGTTTGTCATTTCACTCATTGACTCCTGCTTTTGTGTTTGTTTGTTTGTTTGTTTTATAAAGTTACATCTTTGAGCAGAGTAAAATGGTGAAGGCTTTGGACGTGGTGTTTGACCTGAAGCCCATCAGTGAAAGCATCACCGAGGTGGGACCAGCGATGCCGTTTTCAATTATAGCCATGATGTGCTGCTTGTTTGGGGATGAAAAGAAGATTGAACTGATCATCTACTCTTCTACGTCCGCAGGCGATCAAGGCGTTCCGAGCCCAGTCTGATCACATGTCTGTCCTTCACGACAGTCTTTGTGAGCTGGGGTCTCTGTAAGCCAGTTGTGTAAAATGCAACCGTTGTTGTATGTTTTCATGTTTACTATTCCGGTCATGTTTTATAAGTACATCCCCATTCTGATTACGACTTGGACTATTGTGTCCACGGTTTTGTATATGTTTTCAGTTCTGTACATATTGTATTATTAAATCCACATTCTGATTATGACTTGGGTGGGACTGTTTAGTCCACTATGTACTCTACTTCAAAACACATTTAAATAACACAAACAAGTCTTGTTAATGGCACCATGCTGCTTTTTATTGCTGGATTTTTTTTTCTTTAGATACTGATAACAATACTTTTTTTGTAAATACAAAACCAGACAAGAGGTACACACGCACACGGAGCATGCCCAGTTTAGGAGTGCATAGTTACTATGGAGTCCCACCTGGTTCCGCGTACCACGGGGCCCAACAAAGTGATGTCACGCCTCTCCTGTCTACAAGAGTTTACACTTTCAATCAGAACAGACGGACTCCTGTCGACCAGAAAAAAAACTCTGGGGCACAGTGTGGCTACTGTGTTTGACCCAACATCGGGATACGAACTCCAACCGTATTTTCCTATCCAACTAACTCCACCGTAAATGGTGTTCACCTTCTTATGGATGTTGCTGTTGAGTCAAACCACTATGCGCTACATGTGAAGTTTCATAACATTTGATTAGAAAAAAAAAACATTTTAGGGTCATCAAGTACTTTTTCACATTACAATGTTGGATTATTGCATGCAATACGAATCATTCATTTTTCTGCTAAGCCATGCATATATTTTGTTTAACTCACATATTCAAGTTTTGTACTTCACACATTTGGATTATAAATCCCCACATTGAGAATTACTTTTTCGAACACCTTGTTGATAGTGATGAGGATGATTATGATGGCTGCTACACAGAAAGAAACGTCTCTTTAACCAGTAATAAGTTAGGCCAGTGGTCAAATGAAGACCTACAGTTTTTTGGGGGGGACTGAAACCCTGCTACAAGAAATTTTACTTATTTCCATCGTTTTGGACTGAACAGTTTGTGCAGTTTGACAGTTGGCGGTAAGTAGAGCAAGACCATTAGCAAAAAGCTTGTCCCTTTGCTAGTGCATTCTTCACTTGATGGCTAGCTGCTAGCAAGGGGTTATATCTTGTGACTCGGATCGCACTGCATGAAGTGAAATGTAACATGTTCTCAACACTGTCGACATGCTAGCACTAACCAATAGGGGTGAGAGGATCCCTTCCATTTTACATTACAATCATTTCAACATGTATACCCGGGAATTAAACTCATGCATTACTATTGGTTATTGCTCCTAAACCTCTAATCAAATACAATTATATGGATAAAATATAATGCATACAAAAGTATGAGATACTATATACATGGGGAAATGGTGACTAACTTAACTGCTAGAAATGGACCCATGAGGATGAGTCTTAACTCTTAAATTACAGTGCTACTAAGTCCTATAAAAGGCCAAGATGATGACAGTTGGCATGGACGGTTCCATTGCTGTGGCATCAGCTGCTACTCCAGATGTTTTTGGCCTTCATGCGATAACAAATGGCAATTCTAGTTGAAACGTGCCTGAATGCTGTCTAGCTAATTTCTGGGCCATCTATAAAAGTTCTATGCTCAGCAAATCTATAGTTGTAAAACAAATTGTTTTTTAAATTATGCACTCTTCACACTAGATCTCCAGTTCTTATCATTTAACTTACTGAAAGCCAGCTGAAAAATACAGTAGTTTTTAATGCAGATTACCAATCAGCCCCCAACTGAAACACTGTTAGCCTAAACTGGGTCTAGAGTTTGAGTCGACCAGACCTCATGAAGCAAGCATCACAACTGACCATGCATGGCTACTATGGTTGGCACCACGGCCCCCTAAATATTCTAAATGCACATGAGTCTATACATATCTTAATGGAAGACGTTGGTGATTTTGTTGCTTTCAAACAACTCGTCACTTGTTTATACAATATACAGTTTGGTCAACAACATGACAGTTAAGGTAAAATATTGCACAAAGCCCGATAGAGAGTGTGTATCAAATTAAATAGAATAACAATGAAAACAAAGCTGAAATAACCCAGATGGGTGTGAACGTCTCCATGGAAACCCGACCACAGAGCAAGACAGTAGAGGAAAAGCCTCATATTTGTGTACACTTTGCTTTGACATGGATGCAAAAATCAGAGGGGATGGTATCTAGCAGGAAAACGTTGAAAACATGAATTCATACTCCAATTTCCCCAAAAATTCCCACTACATGGAGTAAATAAAAGTACAAAAACGGACACAATTTCCACACGGTAAATAAAAGGTGATATGGGAGAAAAAAAACTAAAGTTGGTTCTTGTGGGCATGCGGTATTCTCAGGTGTGTAACAGGCGAACCCAGAACACCCGCAGAACCCATTTTTGGTGAAGGGTGACGTGGTTTCTCAACAAGCGTGGGCACCGGTTTCTTTGCATAATGTGTGTGCGCTACATTTCCCACTACCCGCCGTCATAAAGACGCCAATGCAGGTCACCCATCGCTCCTATGAGGTAGTGCAAAAGCATGTTACAGTTTCTATGCGTCAGATTCCATCGCATGCCTTGATCGCTGCTACAGTATGTCGTGTCTTGTTGTTACTCGGAGAAAAAGGGTGGTCATTTAGATTTATTTATTTTTTTAAATTTGGTAGATAATAGTTCATTCTAATATTTTAATCAAACCTGTGAATCCCATTACATGACACCCCCCACCCAAAGTTGAGAATAGCTTTAGAAAAACATCTGAACAGGACCTCATGGGATGCACACAAATGGACAAAGACGAAGTCTGCACTCACAGTGACACTGAACGCATACATGGAAATTAAACCCGTTACTGTCAAAATCCCAGAATATGCCTTGGATATTTTACGAGTATCTTCCCCATTTGACAAATGGTTGGATATCACGGCAGCGGTTAGTGTCCGAAATACATCCCTGAGCACACCTTTCCAAGTGGTCCCCGTCTTGGTTCTTCGTGGTTACGGCAGCGGGGGTTCTTCTCCCCTGGGTCCAGCGGGCAGGGTCTGGCTCTGGGGGTGGGTGGGGGTGCGGAAATCTCGTTCCATGGCCCGCTTCTTAAACTGAAAGACGTACCATCATAATTATATTCAGCATATCGTCCAGAAACCGAACAACGCTGAGCGAGGGAGAATCGAGGGTGAGACACTGACCTTGAAGACGGTTCCTTCACCAGCTGCATAGAGCGCATTCTCCGATCATCACTGCTGTGGGCTGGGGGGGCTGCAGCTTAACCACACACTGGTAAACAAAGGTTAGGTGTCTCTGGGTCTTTCAGGGACATCCTTCGATTAACCAAACGGAAATACTGCTTTAGTTCACGGCAGGAGGACCAGCACTTGACCACCCTGATTTAGAGGAGCATACTGGGCAGTCCGGGAGCCCCAGCAGGCCACAGAGGAGATGATCTCCTCTCTCCCCGTTCTTCTCGCACCCTGCTGCCTACGCCATCTTTACACCCGTACAACTATTGACGGGCATCTATAGCGATTGCGCGGTTAACATGTCAATCATATGCGCCGAGCCCGCCTTTGACATAGAAATATGTAAACATAGAAAGGTCCACGTGACTGCATGGTCTGCGCAGACAAGAGGTTTTGAAAACCTTAGATTTTTATTTTTTTTATCTTTGTGGACAGTCTTCATACAGTAAATAAGATACAAGTAGCGTGGCACTTATTTTTTTATTCAAATCAAATGCATAAGTCATTTTGATACATAGACTAACATGATATTATATTCGATTGATATTCATATATCGATTAATAAAACAGGTTTTTATATCCAGCATGATGCCCAAAAAAGTTTTTACAATCACATAAAATAAGAATGAAACCAAACTGCACGTTCGGTTGAGCATATTGGCATTTACAGAGAACTAAAACCCCAAGTACTTAAATTTATTTTAGTACCTGTAATTAGTCTATTTAATATGTGACCGATATTTAGCAATGCATACAATCGACAACATTGTTTTCACGCTCGAAACGACGCATTAATTGTTGACGGGCAGAGGGGGGGGGAAGAGTGTGAAGAAGAGAGACATCCACCGTTCACTAATACCTTTAAACCACGACCGGTCTTTACTGGTTCCAGCGGCCTTCGTCCCGACCAACCCACAGTTAAGTTAGGTTCCACCTAACATCTACTGTGTGGAGAGTCTCAAACGCCTCTCTCTCTCTTCCCCCCCCCGCTGAGAGTAGGGCCCACTGCGGTGGACAGGAGTTGATTTTGGGTTGCAGTCCTAAACACACTAAAGTTAAAGCGACCCACGATCTATTGGCAGTAGCAGGGTGAGCCCCCCCCCCCCGTAGATTCCCCGGGGGAGCGTTGGCGACGCCGGAGGGGAACCCAGCGAGCATGGCACTGGAGGAGGTGGGGGGGGGGGGGGGGGGAGCTACTGTGCGTTTGCGTGTTCGGTAAGCCGTTACATCTACAGCTACGTGGAACCCTTTAGTGACATCACAGGTGGGCGTGTCCGTCCGCATCATGTATGATGGGAAGGGTCGCCCTACAGCAGGCCTACGGTACTGGTGGGCTGTACCGACTGGTAAGCTGTACACACACACACACACACGCAAACACACTGCAGTCATGAATGTGGGAGGAGCCTCCCATGTGTGAGGTCACAAAAGGGTAGGTTTTGAAATGGCCAAGGAGACAAAGGATGGTTAGTGTGAAACACAACAGGAGGCGGGGCTTCCAGGCTCGGTGGCGCTCCACATTTGCATATTTATATGGACAAAGAACGGGTGCTTTGCGACCAACAGAAGAGCTTACGGACCCTCAACACAAAAAACAATCATAACCCAAGACTTCAGGGACAGCACCCAAAGGTGCCCGGTGATGCCACTTTAGATCGCTACTGTTTTGGCGGACGACGTCACTCGGCACCATTTCAGTCAATCAGGAAAGCCCGTCGCAGTGACACCCTTTTCCCAAGAGGGGGTGCTGTTCCTGAAGTGCAGTTCGGAGTATGCTTTGAAAGACGGCCGGAAAATATGATTTTCCCGCCTACTTATTGTAGACCGTGACGGCGATACGATCTGGCGACCATGACGTCAATGCTCCCCCCCCCAACCCGGTCGGAGATCAATCAGCTAAATAAATAAAGTAGTATCTGTGCAGAACGGGGCAGGCAGCAGGATGCGAAGGACAATACACGGTGACAGCTTTACAAGAACCAACAACCCGAGACCCACGCACCCCTCCCCCTTGTTCAGGAGCACAGTGAAGGCAGAAACTCAACATACACGTCTACCTCGGTGTCTAGCTAACGCTGGGGGGGGGGGGGGGGGCAGGGGGCCCGCATAGTGTCCGGTGCGGGGGTTAGGCAACTTCGGGGAGAATCGATTGGTGAGATGGAGCGAGGTCCGAGGGGGATACGGCGGGGCGTCCGCTAGTGCAGGAAGCGGATGCTCATCTTCTGCTCCACGTCCACCTTCTCCAGCACCTGGAGGAGACAGGCAGAGGGGACAGCAGGGGTTTGAGACTCGCTGACCGAAGGTTCTGGGTTCGAGCCCCAATTGGAGACAGTGACCGGACTCTTTAAGAGTCAACCAGCGATGACAGCGCCATCTCTGGTGGAACACGGGGTATTGCCTTGATGAGCTCATTAAGGAAACAATGGGAAGGTTACCTTTGACGAGTTCATTAAGGGCACAAGTAACTCACTAAGGGAACAAGGAAAGGTTACCTTTAAGAGCTCATTAAGGGAACAAGGAAAAGTACCTTGATTAACTCATTAAGGGAACAAGGAAAGGTTTATCTTTAAGAGCTCATTAAGGGAACAAGGAGAGGTTACCTTTAAGAGCTCATTAAGGGAACATGGAAAGGTTACCTGGATGAGCTCGTTAAGGGAACGAGGGCACGAGGAAAGGTTACCTTGATGAACTCGTTGAAGGAGATGGAGCTGTCTCCGTTCTGGTCAGCCTCCTGGATGGTGCGGTCGGCGATGCTGCCCAGCTGCTCGTCGGAGATGTTCACCCCCACCATCATCCTCAGCACCTGGGACAGTCGGGACAGCGTTAGGGGACCGCGAGATGGTGAGCCGGCCAGCACACCGTCCCCATTAGGGCACCCATTGCACTCCTGGCCATCCCTGGAAGGAAGGCTCCCCGACTCTGCGTTCCTTCAAGATCTCTGCCTTGCTAATTAAGGGAGTTTTTTCTCGCCTTCCTGGGGGCTAAGTTCAGGGGGGTGTCATAAATATATGGCCTGTCAAGCCCTTTGAGGCTTTACCTGTGATTTAGGGCTTTACAAATACAACTGAATTGAAGGGGAGGGGGGGGGGGGGGGGGAACAATAGTTTGACTCCAAGCCGAAGACTCTGGGATCGGTCTCTCATCTCAAGTCTACCTTAAGGTGTTCTTGAGGAAGACAACCCCTAACTCCTATCTGCTCCTTAATGACGTGGATCTTGCAAGGTCCCCCTCGCTTTGGATGAAAGAGTCTAAAATCACTGAATCCACATATGACCCAATACTTTCAAACTGGACAATCCTGTCTCTCAGACCACAACCAAAGTGTTTGGTGTTTGGAGTCTTATAACCGGGGCTGATAACGTGATGGGAGGAAGACTCAGATATGGGAGTACAGGCGATTCATGTCCTGAAGTGACACAAGAGAAACCCCATCATTATCAGCTGATTGGGGCCAAAGTCTGCCCTGCATTGAGCAGATCAGGAGGTGACATCACCACAGACGGGAACGCGGAACAAACAGCGGAACAAGGCTTTTTCCTGGGAAGCGTGTGTGTTGTTTCTGACATGATTTGTACAAGGTGTGTTTAAGATTGCCACAGAAGGTTTTGTTTAGGTCACGATGTCCCGGCGGGTCACCACCTCTGTCCACGTCTTACCTGGAGCAGTTCGTCTCGGGAGATCTTATCGTCTCGGTCCAGGTCGTAGAGACGGAAGGCAACTAAAGAACGGGGAAGGTCAGAGTGTTTTAAAGTCATACGCCAAGTGGGACACGGGGCACACGGAGCGGTGAACATGGCAGGGGCTTCAGTCCTACGGGCACCGGGCGACAATCAGAAACACTGTTTGCTGAAGGTTTGGGTTTCGCAGTTCAGAGGGGTGCGGTCGAACAGGAATCTCCTGTACTGTGACATTTCTGTTGCAAGGCAAGGGGTATTTTTTCTCCCGCAAAAAAAACAAAAAAGGCTAATCAACCTAAGAAAAGCCTAAAGTTGCACAGGGGAAGGGTCGGTATTGCATGAGGCGGTGCGTGATACCAACCCGTGAGTTTCAGTTAACAGAGACATGATACGGTGCTATAAAAAGGTGCACCCATGGTTTGGCGAGAGGCGTGGGGACTCACAGAGCAGCTTGTTGGTTCTGCTGTTGAGCGGCTCGCTGGCCGTGTGATCCTTGTTCTTCTCGTTGTCCTCGATGGGTCTGAAGTGGGCCAGGGTCCGCATGAAGCCCCGGAAGTTCACCTGGTCCTCGCTGAAACACAGCCACAAAACAGCTCACGTCTCTGGGCCACACTGACACACACCCACACAACCGCTCACGTCTCTGGGCCTCACTGACACACACCCACACAACCGCTCACGTCTCTGGGCCTCACTGACACACACCCACACAACCGCTCACGTCTCTGGGCCTCACTGAAACACACCCACACAACAGCTCACGTCTCTGGGCCTCACTGACACACACCCACACAACAGCTCACGTCTCTGGCCCACACTGAAACACACCCACACAACAGCTCACGTCTCTGGGCCTCACTGAAACACACCCACACAACAGCTCACGTCTCTGGGCCTCACTGAAACACACCCAGACAACAGCTCACGTCTCTGGGCCTCACTGAAACACACCCAGACAACAGCTGATGTCTCTGGGCCTCACTGAAACACACCCAGACAACAGCTCACGTCTCTGGGCCTCACTGAAACACACCCAGACAACAGCTCACGTCTCTGGGCCTCACTGAAACACACCCAGACAACAGCTCGAATCTCAGGCCAGCACAGGGCGGCGCAGTCACAGGATAAACCGCCAGAGATGCGCGCCGCTGGAGGTCCAATCGAGCTGGACGGTTGCCATGGACACCACTGACATTGCTCCATCTCGCTAGGTCAACGGCTATTGTTTAGCCAACACAAAACCGGTTGAGGGCCATTTGAAGACATACCTTTACAAAATATTCCCCTGAACCCCTGGCTCGGACTCCAAAGCTGTTACGTTTACGTTTGGGGCATTTAGCAGACGCTTTAATCCAAAGCGACTTACAATAAGTACATTTATCAGAAGACAGAGAAACAACAATATATCGCTGTTGGTACAGTAAGGCTGTTCATAGAACCAAGTGTAAAGCACTAACAATTGTTAGGGTTACCCATTCCCTGTTTACAACAAAGCTAGCTAGCATAAGATGCTACACAGTACTAAGTTTTATTTTTAAGTGCAAGGACATACAACTAGGGCTGGGCGATTAAATGAATTTGATCGCGATTTATTTTTAGCCTGAAACGATCACCAAACTAATATAATCGAGTTGAAACGTTTTTTGTTTTTTTTATAGAAATTGCAGAACAGCTGGATACATATCTGGAAATAATTTTTTTGTTGAACATTTTGTGTATTTTTTAAGGGAAAATTTCAAAGTTGTTGTTTTTTGAGAAATTATTAATAAATGCATAATGTCTTCAAAATCAAAATAATGGAGATTTCAATTAGGGCTGGGCGATATATCGAATATATGCGATGTATCGCGAGATGTTCTCCAGGGGATGTATAAAATGCCCCTATCGCGAACATCGAATATAAATTGGCACGCAATGTTTCTTTTTGCCGCCGCCGGCATACTCGTTGTGCTTTCACGCGACGGGGCGACAAGATCTCATACAAAGTGAACGTAGAGACGCGTATCTGCCAATCAGCGTTCAACAGCGTGGCCACTGAGTGACATGTGTAACGTAACAGCCAACCAGCGTTCAACCGTCAAACTCGGTGCAGCGCAGTCCTGGGTGAACTGCAGCACGGAGGAGAAAGTGATTGTTGCCGTTTGCGACTCCCGGAGCTCTATATATAATAATATAATATAATTGTTTATATAATATCACGGCCAAAAGCTCTGTGTGCCTCCTGATGGCCGTAGCGTGGGGAGCTCTCATAGGGATTGGGCTTCTCGGGGTTTGTTTAACGCACAGCGTTCCCTTCTCTCGCTATTTCCGGTGGCTCTCTAAACACATTCACTCCCCCCGCCCATTGCGAGTCCACGAGATTCTCATGGACGCGCGTGTGTGACGTAGTCTGGAAGGCGCGCTGCTGTAGGTGTGTGTACCTCCGACCGGTGAGTGAGAACAGCGTGAGAGAAAAAAGGATGGAAACTGAAGATTTGGTTTTGAAAAAGAATAGCATTGGATCCGTCGTCTGGCAGTGTATATAGAATAATTATTATGCAAACAGTTCATAAATAATTAACGGTTTGAATAAATGCTGTGTTGGTAAATCTAACTTGCTGTGATTTTCCTTTTCTTATGTGCAAGTTCTAAATTGTTCCAATACAAAGCACTGATGAGTTTAAACAATATGTTGTTTCATGTAATCTACATGCAGACTTATATTTCAGGAATACTAGAATTATTACTGACGTAACATTATGCCAGACATGGTTGAATCGAGCATTGATGATGTGCTCTAGAGGAGATTCAAAATATATCGAGATATATATCGTGTATCGAGATATAGTAAAAAAATATCGAGATATTCATTTTGGCCCATATCGCCCAGCCCTAATTTCAATATTGACCAAAGTAATCGTGATTGTGATTTTTTTTCCATAATCGAGCAGCCCTACGTACAACTTACAATAAGGGCTTAAAGGGAGTGGGGGAGGGGGGGTAAGGGGGGAAGCTATGCAGTCCAGGTAAACTCTGAACAAGTGAGTCTTGAATTTATTGCGGAAGCTGGTGAGCGACTATACGGATAATTAATAACTGTTCCCACTCAAACCAACCCCAAGGGCCCATGTGAAACCATTTAAAAGCCCATCTGCAAGTCGAGCCCTTCCAGGGGATTGGTTTTACGGGGAAACATAACGAAACATGCCATAAAACTACAGTTTCAGAACCGGCCGCCAACCCCTTATATAGTTCACAAACAAGCCTGCAGGACCAACGGATACGCCGTTAAAGCGTGCGCTTCGGGAGGAGACCGCCCTGGCGCTCCTCGTAGCGGTCTGGTAAACCGGCCCGTGGAGTTCCCCCGGCGGGGCGGAGCCCGGGGCTAATTGGTACTGGGGTCCGTGGTGGGCTATTCTTAGAACCACACGGACCACCAGGACCGCAGCCGACGGGGCGACAGGCAGGGCAGGGCGGGGCGCTCACCTCTCGGGGAAGAAGGCGTTGATTATCCGGTCGCCCAGTGGGTTGATGGCCAACTCCGGGATCCGCTGGAAGTCCTCTCGGCTGTGATGGGGAAGATTAGGAAAACTGAACGACTGAGGAGGAATAGCCCATCGGGGAACAATGAATGACCGGATCTTCTCATCTTATCTTTAGTTCATGATGATGATCAAAACTAACGTCTCTGGATGTGGAATGAGATTATGAGTAGGTGAATCTCTAGATTCCTCCTTGCTATTTAAGGGAGTTTTTTTCTTGCCCTCTGGGGGGCTAGGGTCAGGGAGTGTGTCATAAATATATGGCCTGCTAAGCCCTTTGAGGCTGTACCTGGGATAAAGGGCTATACATATAATAATATAATTCAATTCAATTGAATGCGTCTGCAGCATCTGGGGAACGCCCAGGCCAAACGCTCCACTTTGTGGGGACAATAAAGTTCACCTTGGACCTCTCAGGAGATGTAGTTCTACAGAAAAGGATCATTCCTCGAATCATGAGTCATAGCTATTTGATCCGATGACATCACCAACCAACAATGACAATCGTTAAATAAAGACTGACACGTGCCGTAGAAGGCCTTCATCATAACGTTCACACCCAGCAAGACAAGGAGCACATGTTCATCATAATAACCGCCATCAGGTGACGCCAACATTGTCTACAGATACCCTATTGTAGCCCACAACTTTATAGATATTTACTCTGACATAGGAAACATGTCATATTGAAGTATCACTATAATTCACCTCGAATTCATTTCCACCCCAACTCAGAAACATCGATTCATTCCCCCATTTCAAATCACAACTCAAAACACATCTGTTTAAAACATTTGTTGCCAATTGCTACGTCTCTTACTATTGTTATTATTTTTTCCTTATCTTATCGTAGTTTCCTTTTAAGGACCTTTGTGTAACATTGTACGGTGTCCTTGAGTGCCGAGAAAGGCCCCTTCAAATTAAATGTATTACTAATACTGTTTACGGTGGAGACTTTGAGGCAGTTCCAGTATAAGCGCCACATAAGGGGTCGATCAGGGGGTGTCGCCGTGCCAACGAGCGCCACCGGTGTGGAGATTTACCACCGCGCTGTTTTGTCAACGGATGAACTGTTAAACTCAGAGTCACCTTGGCCTCTTAAGACACCAACAGCAGCGACTGCCACACACAACACCTCCCACATGCTTCACCGCAAGGACAGCCAGGCATGGTTACATGTTGTATCAACAAGACAAGTCACGCAGGGGGGAAACAGGGATTAGCATTCAGACGGTAAGCCTGTCGGGGTTGGTGAGGGGGGGGGGGGAGTGACCGCTACTCTACGATACTTAATGATTACCTGTTCTTTCAACGACAGCCCACTGCCTGCCCTGAGCGAACATTAAACCAAACCTTCAAGTTTAAATACCAACACACACAATGAGTTACACATTACGAACTAGCAGATGAATTGAGATATCTGGCCGAGACGGTGCACCTTAAAGACAAACGATGCCAAAACAAGACAAATACATTTAACATGTAGGTTTCAACATTAATCCCAGGCGCGAAATTAAGCATAGTTTGCTGACATAAAAGTCAACAGAAACCGACAACACGTTCTCAAATGTCTGCGGATCATCATCTCATGAACCCTAAAACAACTAAGACTAGTATGACCCGAGATTCACCGACAATACAAATGTTAAAAACATACAAATAGGAAAACGTGTACGACTAGGAAACAATAGGACTGTTTGTGTTTTACGTCAACCAGGGAGTGTTTACCTGAGCGTCCCGTTCTCCCCTTTATCCAGGGAGGAGAAGCGGCTGTACAGGCGGGTGATCTGACTGTGAGAAACTGGTCGGGGAACACAAGGATGTTATCAGCTTACAACCAGCACGGGTGGAAACCACTCACAAGACGACGTGCATCACTCACAATACGTCCAAACACAGTGTGACTGTGGGCATTGTGTGTAGAGTGCCACTATCTGCACTTTGTCGTTCACACCTTGACAGATACCGTATCGATCACAACACAATCAAACGTTAACTTACTCCATAGATCTCCAATAACAACGTTGGTTTATAACATGACAGACAAAAAGGCAAAGGTTATCATTGAACTCTAGACTGGTGTGAGAAACTTACAGCCCGTCTCCTTCTTGATTTCCTCGATCTCCTCTTCCCGGAGTAACGTGGACGCTCGGGAACCCATGGCGTTACTTTAAAACACTAACACAGACGAGCCCCAGGCGACCGATGTCTCTTCTTCCGTGAGCTAGAAGTTATTGAGTAAAGTATTCGGTCCGGGTGTCGAAACGAGGGTAAAAGTTAGCGCTAGCTAGCTAGTTACAGCTAATGACAAATGTATGGAAGTCAAGCCGGGAAAGAACAGGCTGTACCCGCGTAGTGGTGGCTAC
The DNA here is from genome assembly GCF_031168955.1 of Gadus macrocephalus. Classification (NCBI taxonomy): domain Eukaryota; kingdom Metazoa; phylum Chordata; class Actinopteri; order Gadiformes; family Gadidae; genus Gadus; species Gadus macrocephalus. The sequence continues at coordinate 18,391,064 of NC_082386.1, forward strand.
GGGTCGGGTTCGCAAAACGTCGTGGAGGCACTGCGACCGAGCAGCTGACGAGGTTTCGGTCTTTTTTCTGTGATATGTGGGTTGGCTGTCGGATTCTGTGTGATATTATCGCGCTAACGGTTAGCCGTCTTCCTGCCTCTGCGCTGTGGGCGGAGCCTATGACGGCAGGTAGGGCGATGACGTCAGACCTGGGCGTGGCCAAGCGTCCAAACATAGAAATAGAATGAGAAGAAGTAATCTGCGTGACCAGAATATTTGTATGTGTTGAGCACTTAATATATACATGCAGTTTATTTTTTTCTGACAAATGTACTTGGCTAAAAGAGTCTGCCCCAAATCTTGACCATTGGACCAGAAACACAATTGTAGTGTTATACACTCTAGCTTCGAAAACACCATAATTGCCAAGATTTGAGATAGAAAAACAGAATTAAAACATTTAAAAGCTTTTAAAATGACCGATAATGTTTTCTTCAGGTGAATAGGTTTGAATAATGATGCAAGAAATTCAAAAGTACACCCACGACGTCTTCAAGTGTTTTTTATTTTCCAAAACATGGAGCAGGGCGTGATTGACGTGCCTAGGATCGGCGGCAGTACGCATTTAGAATATTTGATCAGCAATCAGTACGTATTTGACTCATCCAAGCCACATATGCAAGCTTAAAGTCTTAATGTGCAAAATAAATCGAAATACACTGGCAGGCCACATTCGCCCAACATTGAAGAACTAAATCGTAAAAAAAGAAAAAAAATTGGAAGTGGTTAAAATACCCTGTTAAAACAGACTCATTCGCAGTGCATCCATCATAAAACCACAACTTAAAACATGTGTCAAACCAGATTAAAAAACAAACCAAAATAGGTGTAAAAGTCTGCATCCAAAACAAAAGCAAAACATTCAGCTGGACGTGTGGTTGATTCGTCAAAAGTGCAGAGGAGCCATGCTCTCAGAAGAGTTCCCCGTTAAACCTCGTCATCATCACCACCTTCTTCATCATCATCCTCCTCGTCTTCAGGTCTCATCTCAGACGCTCTTTGGTTCGGCGGGAGGTGTCCTCACTCAGTAACACGCAGCATCCATGGCCTGCAGAATCCTGGAGAGACAGTTCATATCGTTCAATAGGATGAATCCTAAAAAACAAAACCTTTCATAGGAGTTCTGGCTGACACACTACCGTAGGCATTATTATAGTATGTTTTTGTTATGAATGACTTGGTGTTATTAAGAAGCAGGTAGGGGACGTATGGCTCAAGGTTGCCTCCAGATAGACATCGGACACAGTGGTTTGAACCCAGAAGCTTTTGACTGGGAGTCAAACCACCCATCCACCTGCATTATCCTGCCCCCCTTGAACCTGGTCTATTCTGCTCCCTGGTACGATCGTGTAGACACACACACACACACACACACAAACACACACACATACACACACTAGGGATGGGCAAAATGATTCTTTTCCGGGAACTAGTTCTTCCAGTTCAGTTCGCTATAACGATTCGTTCGTTTGATTCGTTCGTTACGTCAGATTACGTCATTTGACAGGGAATCTCAAAGGAGTCTGCCCCCCCCGCGAGACGGCCCTGAGCATAATTTAAGCGACTTCTAGGCTCTGTCCCCAATCGATAAGATATACTATATAGTATAACCAAACATCCCACCAATATTTATACCACTTGCTTACTCTCTATATGTCATTCATGGTTTTATAATTATAATTTTATTTTACTTTACATTTAATTCATCATTATTCAGGCATTACAAAACTTTCATGGTCATAAATAAAAAATACGAACTGCAGTTTGATTTCTTTGTTAGTTCTTGAATTGACGTATAGAATGGAGCAAAGACTCCTGGGATTGGGAAATGCGTTTATCCAATAAACAGATGGAGGTCAAGTCTATTTTCGGAAATGTAGGGGGATATATGAGTGGCCCCACGTCGAATGGTATGACCCAAGATACGTCAGACAGAGAAAGCGCGCAAATTCGACGGTACCACCTTGTCATTTGTTTACCCAGGTGCCATGGCAACACCATTGCTACCTCTCATTGGCTGAATCTTTGAGAACGTTGTAGATTCAATCGATATAAGGTCGCGGGGAGACGAAGCTCTGTTCGTTTGTATATTTTATTTACGTGACCATATTTTTGTTTTATGTTAAAAAAAAAAGAATCAAAGAACCAGTTCTTCTTGTTATGGGGAACCAGTTCTTGTCGTTCATGTACGGGATTCGTTCGTCATGAACGAATCGGTCGCGACCGACTCATCACACACACACACACACACACACACACACACACACACACACACACACACACACACACACACACACACACACACACACACACACACACACACACACACACACACACACACACACACACACACACACACACACACCTGTCTGTGGCGTATCCTCTCTCACACAGGTTGACCAGGGCGTACAGGTGGCGGATTGCATACTCGTACTGCAACACAAGGGGGCAGCAAACATCAATACAGATATTGACAACACATGGTACGACACGGAAATAACAAGGAGCCTGGCAGACCCTCTTTCGTCAATAATTAGGATCAGTCATTCAGTAATCCAATGCCCACAGAGAGAGGGACACTGGAACGTACAACCATGCCCATTTCCAACATTTGGCTGGCCCCTGGGTGGCCCCCGACCGCGGCTAGGCTAGCCTACCTCCGTCTTGTGCCAGTTGAAGCAGGCGGTCTTGTAGTGGCGCACTGCGCTCTGGTAGCAGGCGTGCTGCGTGAGGGTGGACCAGGAGTTCAGGACCGCCTGAGCCTGCACAGAGTCCCCGGTCACCTCCTCCACCACCCGCCGCATGCTGTCGGCCAGCACCTCCCGGATCTGGGGACACACACACACACACACACACACACACGATTTTTTTAAGTTTCAATGGATCCGTCCATTGTCAAATTCGTACGAAAGAACAACAAACAAGGAAGTTAATTTCAGCATTAATTTTAACCTCCCGACGCGTTGCTAGGACAACGGGGTAGCATGGCTCTGATGCATTGACCTGGCTCTGCTCTAGCCCTCAAGTCTGTGGAAAATCAAGCTGGTTCTTTGAGAGTTGGCGTGTAGATCAACACTAAACCAGTACCAGCACCGGGTTAATGGGGCCGGGGGGGGGGGGCACCTATCTCACCTTCAGATGGGTGCTGATCTCCATGAGAAGGCCCCTGGTTTGCTGGAGGTTGTTGGACGCCATCATCTTCCTCTTCAGGATGGCCAGCGGCACGTCGGGGCTGGGGGTGAGGTCGGGGTCCACCACGGGCTGCAGGGTCATGGCGGGGGCTGGGGGGGCGCCGGCCATGGAGTTACCCTGGAAGGCCATCACCTTCATATGGGCCAGGGTCTGTGGGGAACCCAACCGACCAATCAGAAGTGTGGAGGATATAGAGGAACACTGCTGCTTCCCCACACATTTGTTCCCCATAACTTATGTCACTTCCCAGGGACTTAGCTTTCTTGCTCCCAATCAATATTCAGGTAGTCATCTACCTTCATAAAATTCAAATAAAATCGTTACTGTCAAATATCTAGAATTTATAAGCTAGTTATCTCCCGCGGCCCTGTGTGCAAATCGGCCATCCCCCAAAATGGGGTTCCCGCCCCCAAATGAGGTCCTGCCCCCAAATGGGGGCGGGACCCCCAAGGTTTGGAGGAACAGAGGCTGGCAGGCCACACCTTGTTCCCAAACTGCTGCACGTGGCTGGTGTTGGTGTGTTTCTTGACGATCTTAAACTGTTTCACCAGCGTCTCTTTGGTCAGATCCTCCTGGAAAGGGTTTTGGGGAAACACAAAGGAGAGGCGTGAAGTGATCTCCAATCAACCCACTGAATCAACCCCTTTTTTTGTAAATGACAAAGATATCAAAACGGTTTAGTTTTAGCATTAGCCCCCCCCACCCCCACCCCCACCCCCCGTTGCCACGGCACCCACCTCGTCGGAGTCTTCCATCCAGTTGACGCTGTACCAGTCTCCCAGGTAGGTGTCCCTCTTCTCGTCGTAGTAGCAGGCGTACGAGGACTCGTGGGAGTTGGAGGCCGTGGTGGCGTACACTGCAGGAGGGGGGGGGGGACAGGGAGGGGGGGGGGTCACACAACCTGGTTCATCCTCTACGCCAAGAGCTGAGGTTTCACTGGGCAGCTCGCACTCAACCCACTTCCTCAAGTCAAGTCAAAGCCAGGATCTTAGATTTGTAACAAAAAGCCCTCATACAGCCGCAGCGAGGCTAGAACACCCAGCACCTTGCTTTGTATAAAATATGATGTTAAAGACAGGGCAAGGCGGGAGTGGTGCATTATAGAGGCTGTTTAACTCCCGGCCAAAAGGTTCTGGTTTCGAAATCCCAGTGTAGGCATCCAGCATGTCCTTAACGCCTCGTGCCCACTGCCGCCGTCCGTTGACTGATCCCCATTGACTTTGAATGGGGACGGACACGCAATGCATTGTGGATCCGTTCGCTCCGTCAAAAAGTTGAAAATTTTTCGGCAGCGGATCCGTCATCAATCAGATCACGTATGCAAATCTGTGCAATGTCTCGGGCTCTGAAGACCCCGGAAAGCTCCCCCCTCCGTCAGCCGAGCCTTCCCGACGTCCTTTGACTGACGGTGCAGTGGGCATGAGGCGTAAGGGACAGAGTTGGTCCGGACCCCAGTGGGACTGGTGGTTCCCACGGGCTCTGGGGGGGCCGTCGCGTGGGAAGTCATGATACTAGTGGTGTGCGTGTGTGAACATAGCCTGACCATGTTCCGAACCACTGCAACCATGTGACTGTAGAGCAGGGGTGCCCAACCAGTCGTTCGCGGTCAGTCAGACAGACCTTTGACCTGCAGTTAAGGTCATGTGGATCAGATCACGCGGCGGGCGCAAACGGGAACTGAACCCAACAGGGGGATAAATCCGATCTGCAATACGTGCTGACGTGTGAGAAAGCGATCGAGAAACGACGACTCATCTGTCACAATGTTTTTTGGTTTTTTTTAAAGCGCATGATGGATTCAGGATGGATGGATTCATGGATTCAGGAGTTGAGGCCCAGAGGGCGGTGAACCTTCATATGGGCCAGGGTCTGTGGGGAACCCAACCGACCAATCAGAAGTGTGGAGGATAGAGGTACACAGCTGCTTCCCCACACATTTGTTCCCCATAACATATGTCACTTCCCAGGGACTTAGCTTACTTGCTCCCAATCAATATTCAGGTAGTCATCTACCTTCATTAAATTCAAATAAAATCTTTACTGTCAAATATCTAAAATTTATAAGCTAGTAATCTCCCGCGTCCCTGTGTGCATATCGGCCGTCCCCCCAAAATGGGGTTCCACCCCCAAATAGGTCCTCATTTGGGGGCGGGACCCCAAGGTTTGGAGGAACAGAGGCTGGCAGGCCACACCTTGTTCCCAAACTGCTGCACGTGGCTGGTGTTGGTGTGTTTCTTGACGATCTTAAACTGTTTCACCATCTTTGGTCAGATCCTGTTTCTTGACGATCTTAAACTGTTTCACCATCTTTGGTCAGATCCTCCTGGAAGGGAGGATCTGACCTGACCCTAGGATTGGAGCTAGTGAGGCGATCTGGGTTCCTTGAGAGTTTAAGGTTCAGCTCACCATCGATATCTTCGGGCAGGTCGGTCATCATGGAGCCGGACTCACACGCCTCGATGTACATTACCATCTGGTGTGTGTGAAAGATAAGATAAAAAGGTCAAAACAAGCTCACACATCACCATACTGTCAGAGTGAGTGAGTGAGTGAGTGAGTGAGAGGGTGAGTCTGTCTGCACACAGCACCTTTTGGTATTTCTTGTTGTCCCTCATGTATTTGATGGTATCCTGGAAGTCTTTAACGTGGAGCTGTGGAGAGGGAAAGAGTGAGAGAGTGGGAGGGAGAATTATAATTAAATACTTGAACAGCGTTTCTCTGTGCCTTCAGGAACGCGTTCTTAAGTGTGGGGGGGGGGAGGGGTTGACATTTGACCTCGGACCGCCGGCAGAGACCCAACCCCGAGAGTGCATAGAAATGGTCTACTCCTCAGGTGTGGTCACGGGCCCATCAGATATCCAAACACACAGCCTTTAAAAAGGGATCCCCCTTTCTACCACTGGGGGGCAGTCACTGGCCCCGGCAGACTCCACCCAGTTGTGACATCACAAGTGGCGCATGGGACTCAGCCTGGCAGAGAAGCGGAAGCTTTGCAAAAACCAGTTTCAACTGATCAGTAGAATCCGGTCAGGCGTGTTTTATTCACAGGTAAGGTATTAAAAGGGAGGGGGGGAGGGGGGGGAGGGGGGGGGGAGTGGGAAGTGAGAGCGCTCACCTCGTCGTCGGGGAACGCCAGGATGCCAGGACCGCCGTGATCCGTGAAGTAAACAAACACGTGGTCGTTAGGGCCGCTGGGAGAGAGAACGGTAGAGAGACACAGAGACAGAGAGAGAGAACGGTAGAGAGACACAGAGACAGAGAGAGAGACAATGATAGAGAACGGTAGAGAGACACAGAGACAGAGAGAGAGAACGGTAGAGACACAGAGACAGAGAGAGAGACAATGATAGAGAACGGTAGAGAGACACAGAGACAGAGAGAGAGAACGGTAGAGAGACACAGAGACAGAGAGAGAGAACGGTAGAGAGACACAGAGACAGAGAGAGAGACAATGATAGAGAACGGTAGAGAGACACAGAGACAGAGAGAGAGACAATGATAGACGGTAGAGAGACACAGAGACAGAGAGAGAGACAATGATAGAGATGGTAGAGAGACACAGAGAGAGACAATGATAGAGATGGTAGAGAGACACAGAGAGAGACAATGATAGAGAACAGTAGAGAGACACAGAGAGAGAGAGAGAGAGAGAGAACGGTAGAGAGACAAAGAGAGAGAACAGTAGATATGGAGAGAAAGACAGAGACACAGAGAGAGAGAGACAATGGTACAGAGACAGAGAGACAAAGAAAGTTCAAGATTTGCTTGTTTGGAGTAACATGATCAAACCAAACCAGGTCAGAGTTCTTTCATGACAATAAATTCCTTGTCCTGATTATTATATCAGGTTATAACTCACCTCTTGAGAACCTTCCCAGAACCGCCCTTCGCATTGGCGGAGTCTCCCTTCAGAACCGCAAGGAAGTTCTCTGGTGTGACCGCCTGCACACACACACACACACACACACACACACACACACACACACACACACACACACACACACACACACACACACACACACACACACACACACACACACACACACACACACACACACACACACACACACTTAAAACCATGGCGGTGGTTTGCCCCTTTCCACGCGGCCCACTCTGACAATCGCTTCGGTTCAGAACCATGTGTGGATTTTGAACCCGCGTGTTTGAGGGGCGGTGCTCACGTCTCCGGTGTAGTCCTTGGGGACGCCCTTGTACACGTCGGTGCCGTTAGGCCGGTTGATCACCACGCCGGGGGTGGGGTTGCTGCAGAGGGGGACAGAGATGGGGCGGTCATCGGCTGCGTTCCAATTGTCGTTCCGTAGAGACTCGCCCCTCGCTGCACAGACCTTCTTAAGGGGTGCGTACCAATAGTTCTTCTACACGATTCCTCTCACCAGAACCTACGGAACGTTGTTTTTCCCGTATTCCCCCTTGTATCCACTAGCATACCAAACGGTAAGCAGGTGTACAGGATGCATCATCAGTTTTGCCCATCGCAGGAAGGGCTTTCCAACTACTTCCTGCGACATACACCGCTAAAGCAAGTCTGATGGTTCTGATTGGCCCAGATCAACAACGGCAAACTTAAACAAAACTATAGAGGTTCAGCCGTTTCCCTTTCCTCCTGCTCGGCCTTCCTCACTGCATCTGGTCGTGTCCTCAAAACAAAAACAAAAAAAGCTACAGTGTGCGACCAATGAACATCGTTTTGGGACGCAGCCAGTCACTCATGGAGGGAAGTTCAGGGACAGCTGAGTCAACATCTGCTGCACAACAACATGATGACAATAATATGAGATGATTGACCGATCGGCAGGCGAATGAATCAAAACATGACAAGGCTGTAAAACCCTGCGATCGTATCTTCGTGACCGTTATCTCTGCTGCGCGATCACATGCACGGCCCGGCTGCACCGGCCAACCGACGTATGATCAGGTCACACTTTCCCTTTGTCCCCTTTGTCCCTCAAACACACGCTCATCTGTTCCGTGGGATCGTAGCAGAGCACGACGAGATTCTTCCCAGGTCTCTAACCGATAACCAGCTAACCAGCATCTCAATATGACAACAGATACGGTCGATTCACACTCGGGCATCAGAACTGCGAGTCTGTCTGGTGGCTCGGCGCCAGCGACAGACCGTAACCAACGTCTCATCCGTTACGCCTTCTGGGTCATGCATGATCGGCCAGCCCACGAGGATCACACATTTGTTCATTCGTATAACAAAATCGTCTATGAAAGATCCCAGGATGTCACTAAATGCAAGTGAATACATTAAAGTATTCCTATCCGGGAACATATTCAATGATTCAAACATTGTTGGATGTACATGGTTGACAACAAGCCTACTTCTGTGTATTCACAAGAGCTTCCAACAGGATAAGATCAGATTGGAAGCACCAAAGCCTCCAAAATCAGTTCCATGTGACTCAGCCACTATTATCAGTGGCTTGATCCGAGTTTGCCTGTTCTGTCATTCTGGTTTGTTAGGCTTACGTTGTTAAATGTCCATTATACTGTAATCTTTTGATTGACTTCCCCATTTTTCAATGCAAATCTAGACACCATGCTCACAGCAGTATCCTGTATAATGCTTTAACACCGTGAATACATTTACATCTACATTTAGGGCATTAGGCAGACAAAGTGCATGCATCAGAAGAAAGAGAAACAACAATATATTGCTGTCCGTACAGTAAGGATGTTCATAGAACCAAGTGCCAAGCACTAACAATATTAGGTTAACACATTCCCCGTATACGACAAAGCTAGCTAGAATGAGGGTGAATTGGTAAATCTGGGAGGGTGTTTGTTCTCTATCAGGGGAATTTCAAAAGAAGCAGAACTCACTTTTCGTTAGTGGCCAAGTCGTCAAACATCATGACCACAATCTGCTCGTCAGGAATGCCGTTCTTATGGACGATCTGGTAGGCATGGCACGCATCGGCCTGGACACAGACAGCAGAAAATTCAACACTTTAATCACCACCAACAACAGTTACTTATTATTTATAATTCACAGAACATGAACAAATAAGTAGGCACTGCAGAGGTACACAAACACAACTCTGTGTGTGTGTGTGTGTGTGTGTGTGTGTGTGTGTGTGTGTGTGTGTGTGTGTGTGTGTGTGTGTGTGTCCAAGCTTATCTTTGAACACTTATCTTTCCCAAAGCCAATCCTAGAGCATGACCTTAACCAAGCAAAGACTCTCTAAAACCAAGAAAACCCGCAAGTCTATGTGTTGCAGTTTGAGGTTGATTGTCTGGTTTAATTTCCCGCGGTGGAGATGGTTGTTACTGAGGGACATTGGTTCTTTCTCACTTGATGTCTGTAGTTGTACCAGCCGCTGGAGCCAGCGACGATCACCACCCAGTTCTTCCCAGCCTCTGGGGCTTGGGAGGGGAACGTATGGGTCAGACTCAGACCCAGGCCCAGCAGGACGACCACCGGGGTGAACATCGCTTGTTGTCTAGACAGTGTCCTGGTGGAGGAGGAAAGAGGTGGAGAATATAGATCTATTTTAAAAGGATGCGCACTGGGTTCAGTGTTTGGATTGACGTGATTCACTGCAGAGATCAATAAACAAACTGGGTGTTTCTACAAAAATAAATGAGAGAGTGGCACCATAGTTGGTTGTTGTTGCCAACGTTAGCTTAGAGCTTAGCGCGTCTCCAAACGCCTGAAACGGCTGTAAACAAAAACAACAAGAACAACATGACACCCTCCTAGCCAATATGTCCGTGTAGAGAAAGCGAAATAATTGCGAACTTATATCACCTTTATTGAAGCGAAGGAAGCGACTCTTTGTTAATCCTCAAGTGTGTGCACAGCATAAATGCTGAGGGTTACGGGATGGATCTTTATAGGCAAGACTTTCGGGAAAAACAGTGACTGGACTTTTCTTTTTTCACATAGCAGGGCGGGACTTGCTTCATATCAGCCAATGGGTTTGCTCGGAGGGCGGTGCTCTGGGTCTGGGTCATGCGCTCCACACCGCAGGCCGTGTAATGCCTTAAACATTAACCGGCCAGTGTTTACTGCACTGCATACTTAGGTTACATTCAGTTCGTAAATAATACAACGTGTAGCCTGTACCATGTATTATACGTTGGGAATAATGCATGTAGTGTTCCCCTGCACATGGCTGCGGAGAAAGAGTCACTGGTCAAGCGAATTAGAGACGTTTGAGTCGGAAGAAGTAGGCATACGCCATAATAAATGTAACAGTGTATAAAAGAGGTAGTAAAAATGTCATGTGATTTGCTGCCGTTTTCAAAAATGCTGTGAAAATGTCATGAGTGTGCATCTTTTTCTAAATGAGGGCAGACTCTTGAACTCTTTGCTGAAACTGCCAAGAGGTGGTGACCAACATGTGGCTGTTTATTACACGGATCATAAAGTCACTTTTTAAACCCACTGTAGGATTATAGCACTTCATAAAGCTAAAACTAGCTAAAACCTTTTTTTTTTTTCAACACACATCTTACAGGTTAAATGGTCTTGCAGTGTTGTTGGATGTGTGTTTACTTCAATCATTATCGGATTTGATGATTTTGAGCGTTAAACAAAAATTCTTCGATCTGGTACAATCCTTGGCATGGGTCTGTGGTGCATTTTGAATCAGAAGTATTGGACATAGACAACGACACAGATAATTAAGAAGATATAAGCAATAAATCAAACTGCTTTATTTCTCCATTTAGAAAAAGAATTTAAGTTAAACAGGGCAACAGTCCATCAAGAGTTCCGGCATCCCGCGTTTCCACCAGATTGTCTCCGGATACGTTAACCTTTTGTCCAATGAATGAAAAAAGCCGTAACAAAGTGTAAATACAATGTTTACAGTAATAAATATTCAAAACAATATATTTTTTTACATAGACATAATATATATATAGTCATTTATATATATATATATATATAATCATATACAGTAAAAAGTTATCTTCAAGTTTATCAAACGTAAAACGGTAAGATAAATGGCTGCAAATAGAACGATTGCATTTTATTTCTCATTCCCAAGGCAACTGTAACCATGGCAACTTACTCTGTCTAATAAACAATAAATAAAAGTGGATATTATATTAAGATTGTAGTGCGTCACTGTAAAGTAAAGAATAAAGTAAAGAAAAAAATGAAATAATAGTGCAAGTTCGTATCTCTTTTTCGGAGCGAACCGTAGACATCCAGAAGGAATGGCGACCCGGGAGACAACACTAATGTCAAATCAAAATGGCGGTGTTCAGCGCGGGTAGGCCCCCCCAGAGTCAGCCTAGCAGACTGCGCGGGGGGTCTTGGCAACAGGAAACAGAAAGCGTACAGGTGTAGCAGGAAGCCCAGGTCGGTACCCCGCTACCTGGACTCATTTGGCAAACAATCCAAAAACCCAAATAAAACAATAAAACACTCAACGCTGTCTGAAACACACGTCAAAACCTGCATTCTATTCCACGCAGAACGTGCGCGTGTGCGTACGTGAGCGTGTGTGTGCGCGAGTTTGTGTGTGTCCGGGAGCGTGTGTTTGTGTATGTGTGCGTGTGTCTGCCAGCGTGTGTGCTTCCTTGGGCGTGTGTATGTGTTTGTGTGCATGTGTATCCGTGCGCGTGTGTGTGTGTGTGTGTGCATCGTCCAATGAAGTAGTCAATGAGATGCATAGAAAAAGGTTATGAGTGGAGGCAGACTGAGTTCAGAGGGCTGTCAGACATCATGCAGCATCGGTGAGCTTCACGAAGCAAGGCGGAGGATACTGTGTGTGTGTGTGTGTGTGTGTGTGTGTGTGTGTGTGTGTGTGTGTGTGTGTGTGTGTGTGTGTGTGTGTGTGTGTGTGTGTGTGTGTGTGTGTGTGTGTGATGCGGTAAAGGAGCTGTGCTGGAGGGAGGGGTCCGTCTCAATGGTTTCCAGGTAAGGGAGAGGGGGAGAGGGGGGAAACTCCAGGTCCAGGGGGTCAAAGTACCCGCCGTGTTTTCTGTCCAACCACTGGTTCTGCTCAGCGGCAGCTCTGCCTGCATGTTGTGCCGATTCACAAACCCTCCATTCGGATCGGAACAACGAAAGCAACGCGGGAGCTTCTTCTTCAGTCCTCTGTCGGCAAAACACACGGCAGAGGAGAGAGAGAGTGAAATAAAAAATAAAAAACCTTTTTCTACTCGGGGGTTTCCGGAGGGGAGGTTCCAGATGTTCCAGCGGTTCCGTCCGCTCAGCAGCCAGGCGCAGGGGAGAGAGGGAGCAGGTCCCAAGGACCCTTCTACCTCAGCCCGGCTGGGGCCTGGAGGTTTCTTCCATTCAAAAGCAACGGAGGGGGACCTTTACTTTGAAAAACAAAACAAAGCCCCTCCTCTCTCAGCCGGGAGACACGGGGAGCGAAGGGCGGAGCTGGTGGGGGCGGCGTGGGGGAGGGGTGGTCGGGTGGGGGCGGGGCCAGGTGGAGGTAGGCTGGGTGTCTGGTGGGGGAGGAGCCGGTGGGGTGGGGGGCCGTTGGATGAAGGCTGGGTGGAGGGAGGCGGGGGCCTGGGGCTAGGGGGAGCAGCGGTCGGGCGGGTTGGGTGGGGGTCTCAGACCTCCGCCCCCAGCTCCATCACCCCCGTCTCCAGGATGGGCACCAGCCTGTCGTCCACCTGCACCAGCAGGATGGTCTTGTCCGTGTGCGAGCGGCTGGCCGGCTCGCGGCTCCGGGACACCCAGCGGTGGATCACCTGGAGGGGGGAGGGGGGAGGGGGGAGGGGGGGAGGGGGGGGACAACTTTACGTCAAACTAGGGCTGGGCGATTCACCGAATTTTGATCGCAATTACGATCTTTGCTTCAAACGATCAGAAAATTAACATAATCGAGGTTTCAGATTTTATTGTATTATTATTACTTTTTTATTATAATTTTTTTTTATGATTTAAAGAGAGGGCAGAACAGCTGGACACATATCTGCATATCAATTTAGATTGGAACATTTTCTTTTTGACCATTTTGTGTATTTTTTAAGGCGAAATTTTGAGGTTCTTAGTTACAAAGTTATTTTTTGGGAGAGACATGCTGAATAAATACATGTTTTCAAACTCAAAAATAATCGTTTGAATAATCGTGATTTCCAATATTGACCAAAATAATCTTGATTATGATTTTTCCCATAATCGAGCAGCCCTACGTCAAACAGAGTCGGAGTCCGGAGTTGCCCTATCGCACCAGGTCTGGATCTGATTCTCTCGATCTGATTCTCTGTATCTGATTCGTTACGTTACCAGTTATGTGCAAACCCTGTTTATAGAGCGCTTTGCTGGCGGTGACTCACGTGTCCCTCCATGCCCTCCAGGGGGCTCCACTCCCTCCAGCTGCTGCGCCCGGCCTTCACCCTCAGAGCCTCGTCAGGCCACAGCAGCCCCTTCCTCTTGGACAGGTTGATGGTCTCTAGCACCTGGCTCACGTCCACGATCTACCAGGAGACGGACGCACGGACGGAGGGACGGAGGGAGGGAGAGACAGACGGACAGACAGACGGAGGGACAGACGGACAAACGAAGGGACGACAGACAGACGGAAAGAAGCAAAAGGTTTAAACAGCTCTTCAAACAAGTTAAAGGGGAACCACTCCTATTTGACCCATCATGCATCTGGGCAGGCCTGCCCGCAGACCTTGTGGTATCATGGGGGTTTTTTAAGATGGTAGAAGAGCTGTTTCCTCTTCCCTCTGAGGGAGGAAGAACTCCTTTAGTGTCTGTCAGGAACTCAGTCCTATATACACCCTGTCCTAGCTCCCTGATCATCTGACGTGACGACCAGGTGATGTGAAACCAACATGTCTAGACATTCCGATACAATGTTTCCTTCCCGATACCAATTCCGATTCCTGAACTTGGGGGGGTGACACCCACCTGCACCCGGTAGGAGATGTCGTCGCGGCGCACCGTGGCCACGGTGGGGTTGTGGTAGTGGGGGTAGTGCTGATGGTGGTGGTGGTGGTGGTGAGGGAGGTGGTGGTGGTGGTGGTGGTGGAGGTGCTGGCTCTGCCCCAGGGGGTCGGACGCCGAGGCGGCGGCGGCGGCGTTGGAGGAGGACGAGGACGAGGAGGTGGAGGCGGCGCAGGCCGGGCCGCTGGGGGGAGCGTCGGCGGCGGCCAGCAGCCCCGCCAGCGTGTGGCGCTTACAGGACGGGATGCTGTGGTTGGAGAGCGAGGCGGAGGGGGCCCCCGGGGGGGGGCCGGCCGGCTCCGAGACCGAGCCCAGCCGCAGGTGCAGGGAGGCGGGCAGCGTGTGCAGCGACAGCTGGCTGGAGGAGGAGCGCGGGCAGGGCTCCAGGCCCGTGGTGGAGGTGCGCAGGGAGGAGGAGTGGCGGCTGCTGCTGTAGCGGTACGACGACGCCCCGCTCACCGTCGAGGCCCGCGCCGGGGAGTGGCGGGCCGGGCCCGACTGCACCGACTGGCAGCTCTGGCTGGTGCCTGCAGGGGGCGGCGGAGAGTCAGTACGGTGACAAGTCAGGGTGGCATGTTAAAGTCAGTGTTTCAGTGTCAGTGCCCTGCTACTGACATGTTACTAACATGTTAGTGTCAGTGCCCTGCTACTGACATGTTACTAACATGTTAGTGTCAGTGCCCTGCTACTGACATGTTACTAACATGTTAGTGTCAGTGCCCTGCTACTGACATGTTACTAACATGTCAGTGTCAGTGCCCTGCTACTAACATGTCAGTGTCAGTGCCCTGTTACTAACATGTTACTAACCTGTCAATGTCAGTGCCCTGTTACTAACATGTCACTCACTTGTCAGTGCCCAATTACTACCATGTTACTAACATTTCAGTGCCCTGTTACTTACATGTTACTAACTTGTCAGTGTCAGTGCCCTGTTACTAACATTTCATTGTCAGTGCCCTGTTACTAACATGTTACTCACATGTCAGTGTCCTATTACTACCATGTTAGTGTCAGTGCCCTGTTACTAACATGTTACTTACGTGTCAGTGTCAGTGCCCTGTTACTAACATTTTACTCACTTGTCAGTGTCCGTGCACTGTTAGTCACATGTTTAATTACGTATGACGCATGTTATCAAGATGATTCTACAGGCATATAATCAATCCAGCCAGCTCGTCAGGAGCAGTCAGGGTGACAACTCGACCAGGGTGAACCGGGGATCGAACTAGCAACCCTGGGGTCACCAGCCCAACCCGCTCTCCCGCCGGAGCTACTGCCAAGTCTTTATCCAAATAACACTTTGGTTCCAGCAGATGGACAAACATCGCTCTACAAACAACAGCCTCACCCATGGAGTGGTGCGTGTGGTGCGGGTGGTGCGGGGGGCCCCCGGG
>NC_082386.1:18411591-18419091 GCF_031168955.1 Gadus macrocephalus
GAGCGTGCAGGCCGAACAGGAAGGACTCCAGGTTACTGGAGAGAGAGGGAGAGGGGGGAGAGAGAGGGAGGGAGAGGGGGGGAGAGAGAGAGAGAGAGAGAGAGAGAGAGAGAGAGAGAGAGAGAGAGAGAGAGAGAGAATGGTTACTCCCTTTAATACCGGCTACTCACTGTACTAATGGTTACTCTCCAACACTACTGGTTTACTCCCAGCACGACTTGGTTCTCCCAGTACTACTGGTTACTCCCAGTACCCCTTGCTACTCCAAGTACTACTGATTCCTCCCAGTACTTTAGTGTGTACAGGTTAGTCAGAGGAGTGGACCCCTTCAGAGGAACCAGTCCTCTCTTGTCTCTTCACACACAGCACCAGAACCAAGGAGCCGGCTCACCGGTGCCCTCCTCCAGCGTGCGCTAGGCTAGCACTAGCGTTAGCGGGTGCTGCTAGCGGTCCTCTCACCTGGACATGTGGTGCGCGGCGGTGCCCAGGGCGCGGCGGCCGAGCACGCACAGGCCGAAGCACAGCAGCACCAGGGCCGAGTCCTTCTCACTGTCCAGCGGCTGCAGAGTGGGTGGGGGTGGGGGCAATGGGAACACTGTTATGCTACATCACGCGCTAGGCTAGGCTCATTGAAACAGGCATGTGGATGGCGTGTCGCTATGCTAAGTCGTGTTATGATACCCGCTATGCTGTGCAATACTCTGTTATGCTATGTCATGCTACGTCATGCTAGGCTATGCTGATTAAAACGTGGCGCAGATAGCATGTTTTGCTATGCTGCACCCGCTAGCCTATACTAATCAAAACAAGGCACTGATAGAATGTTGTGCTTTGCTATGCTATGCTATGCTACACCCAGCTAGGCTATGCTAATCAAAACAAGGCACTGATAGACTGTTGTGCTATGCAATGCTACACCCCGCTAGGCTACGCTAATCAAAACAAGGCACTGATAGGTGGTTATGCTATGCTATGCTTTGCTACACCCCGCTAGGCTATGCTAATCAAAACAAGGCACTGACAGGTGGTTATGCTATGCTATGCTACACCCCGCTAGGCTATGCTAATAAAAAACAAGGTGCTGATAGGCGGTGATGCGAGGCCGGCTGTGCTGGGCTACCTTGGCTCTCCTGGAGTTGCAGTACTGGATCCAGCCCAGGTAGACCCCGCAGAAGCTGTCCCTGGAGATGCCCGCCAGCCGGTGGTCGTAGTCCTCGTCGATGTTGGGGTTGAAGGTGGGGTCCAGGTCCACGTAGTTGCGCTCGGCGCACGGCCGCAGCCCGTCCCTCATGGTCTCGTTGGCGAGCCACTCCTCCAGCTTGGGGGACGCCACCACATAGTAGATGATCCCCTGGACGCACAAGTGCATGATGGGAAAATTAAACGTAAATGGACTGCATTTATACAGCGCTTTTCTAACAAAGAGCTTTACAACATTGCCTGACATACATTCACCCATTCATACACATTCACACACAGACGGCGGTGTCAGCCACGCAGGGCGACAGTCTGCACGTCGGGAACAGTTAGGGTGAGGTGTCTTGCTCAGGGACACCTCGACACTCACAAACTAGCAACGTTCCGGTTACCAGCCAACCCGCTCTACCTCCTGAGCCTCATGCATGTTTGTTAATAATGTACTGGCGGATGACCTGAGGTCTTACGGACCTATCATACAAATAGCAAAAAAAATTGCGACAAAGTACTCCCCGTATTTAAAGCATTAAAGCAAATATATCGTATAAGCACTTTACAAAGAAATCTAGATATTGTATTCTCCAAGACACAACCAAGACATCAACTAAGAGACAAAGATTTTCACAATAAAAGCGCGGCCCCGTCCGCTGACCTTGACGTAGTAGATGGTGAGGATGCGGCGCAGGTCGAACACCTGCAGCATGGAGGCGGCGCTGTTGTCAGTGATGCTGTAGCCCTCCAGCACGTACTTGGTGACCAGCACCTCCCAGGCCAGCCAGCGCTGGCCGAAGGCGGCGTTGAAGGACAGCACGTGGGGCAGGTGGCCCGGCTCGCAGCAGCAGCAGCCCTCGTCCTCCTCCACCCCCTCCGTGATGGCCTCCACCTCCCGCTGCTGGCAGTACGTCCCTGGGGAGTCGAGGGGGGGCGAGAGAGGGTGTTAGAGCCCCGGCAGAAAGGTGGCTAGGTGTGGTGAAGAATCGTCAGAGAGCTCACTAGGCTAGGCTAGGTTAGCAACCAGACAACATGGAGCTCACTAGGCTAGGCTTGTGACCAAACATCATAGAGCTCGCTAGGCTAGGCTAGGCTAGGCTATGTTGTTTGGTTGCTAGCCTAGCCTAGTGAGCTCTATGTTGTTTGGTTGCTAGCCTAGCCCAGTGAGCTCTATGACGTTTGTTCGCTAACCTAGCCTAGCCTAGTGAGCTCTATGTTGTTTGGTTCGTAGCCTAGCCTAGTGAGCTCTATGATGTTTGTTCGCTAACCTAGCCTAGCCTAGTGAGCTCTATGACGTTTGTTTGCTAACCTAGCCCAGCGTAGCCTATCGAGCTCAATGTTGTTTGGTTGCTAGCCTAGCCTAGTGAGCTCTCTGATGTTCCCTCTCTCGTCCCTTATAGTGTCGACGCGTGGTTCAATCTGGACTGTGACCCTAGCCCTGACCTGACCCCTCACCTCTGAACTCCAGGCCGCGCAGCTGGAAGGCCACCAGGCCGTTGCCGAGCTCCACCAGGTGCACCAGGGCGTTGAGGTAGTCGGAGGCCAGGATGAAGCAGTCCCCGGTGGTCACGGCGCCCCATCGGCCCAGCATCAGGTCCCCGCACAGGCTGTGCTGCAGCGAGCGCGTCAGGTGCTCGTAGAAGATGGAGTTTAGGTTGTTGTCGTCCGAGCCTGGAGACCCCGAGAGACAGAGGGGGTGAGAGGAGATAAGACGGACAGGACATGAGGACAGAGACGCAGAGATGGGAGGAGATAGATGGATGGGACGGATAGACAGGGAAGGACAGACAGACGGATGGATGGATATATAGACAGACAGACGGATAAAGACGGAGAGATGAGATAGATTGGACAGATAGGGAAGACAGACGGGACGGAGACAAGGCAGACAGACGGACAGACCAGACATATAGAAAGGACAAACAGATAGACGGGATATAAACAAACAAACACACATCAAGAAGCCCAAACTGGACTCAATGAGAGGCTTGACTCATCAAACTCTAAACGATTTCTCAATTATCCGAGGTCGTGTTCATCGTGGTGCTACGGCGAGCCCACCTGGGTTCCTGTCCAGCTGGGACACCAGACGCGTGTTGGAGTGGTCCACTCTCTTGGTGCTGAAACAGAGGAGGACACCGCACACTGCATCACAGAGAAAACACACCACACAGAGGAACACACCGCACACTGCGTCACAGAGAAACACACCACACAGAGGAACACACCACACACTGCATCACAGAGAAACACACAACACAGAGAAACACACCGCACACTGCGTCACTGAGAAACACACCACACAGAGGAACACACCGCACACTGCGTCACTGAGAAACACACAAAACAGAGAAAAACAGCGCACACCGCGTCACTGAGAAACACACCACACACTGCGTCACAGAGAAACACACAACACAGAGAAACACACCACACACTGCATCACAGAGAAACACACCGCGTCACTGAGAAACACACCACACACACTGCATCACAGAGAAACACACCGCGTCACAGAGAAACACACCACACACTGCACTTACATTTGTTTACACATTAACCAGGCAAATTTCAAGTAGCATGTACAAAATACAAGCACACCGCACTATAAACAACTCCACTGTCACCATGCTAGCAGTACACCACTGTCACCATGCTAGCAGTACACCACTGTCACCATGCTAGCAGTACACCACTGTCACCATGCTAGCAGTACACCACTGTCACCATGCTAGCAGTACACCACTGTCACCATGCTAGCAGTACACCACTGTCACCATGCTAGCAGTACACCACTGTCACCATGCTAGCAGTACACCACTGTCACCATGCTAGCAGTACACCACTGTCACCATGCTAGCAGTACACCACTGTCACCATGCTAGCAGTACACCACTGTCACCATGCTAGCAGCACACCACTGTCACCATGCTAGCAGTACACCACTGTCACCATGCTAGCAGTACACCACTGTCACCATGCTAGCAGTACACCACTGTCACCATGCTAGCAGTACACCACTGTCACCATGCTAGCAGTACACCACTGTCACCATGCTAGCAGTACACCACTGTCACCATGCTAGCAGTACACCACTGTCACCATGCTAGCAGTACACCACTGTCACCATGCTAGCAGTACACTGTCACCATGCTAGCAGTACACCACTGTCACCATGCTAGCAGTACACCACTGTCACCATGCTAGCAGTACACCACTGTCACCATGCTAGCAGTACACCACTGTCACCATGCTAGCAGTACACCACTGTCACCATGCTAGCAGCACACCACTGTCACCATGCTAGCAGCACACCACTGTCACCATGCTAGCAGTACACCACTGTCACCATGCTAGCAGCACACCACTGTCACCATGCTAGCAGTACACCACTGTCACCATGCTAGCAGTACACCACTGTCACCATGCTAGCAGTACACCACTGTCACCATGCTAGCAGTACACCACTGTCACCATGCTAGCAGCACACCACTGTCACCATGCTAGCAGTACACCACTGTCACCATGCTAGCAGTACACCACTACACCTCGCGTCCTTACTTGTAGTCCCTCTCCCAGAACTTGACGGGGCGGACGTAGGAGGTGATGAAGATGGCGCTGCCCAGGAAGGGGTTGAGCGGGGTGGAGAAGAAGGCGGAGACCAGAGCCTGGACCAGCAGCATGGCGGAGTCTGGACGGCCGGGGAGTCAAGGAGCTCTCTGCACAGTGCCTACCCCCCCACCTAACCCTAACCCTAACCCCCCCCGGGGAGGGGCCCCTGTTGGGGATGAGAGGGCCCCTGTTGGGGAGGGCGTGGCCACTGCTGTGTGTGTGGTAGCATACAGAAATAAGCACCGCGGGGATTCCCACAGCACCATACAGCAACGCACGCCTGCCGCCTTTTAACTACGTCCTCAAAAAGAATTAAAAGATTGAAAAAAAATTACAAGTAAATTTTTTTGACTGTTCTTCTTTCAGTTGTCATTTTGACATTGTTGTTTAGCACTTAATTCACTTTCAAATATTTGTAATCATTACTTTTAAAAGGTGCTTATTTATTAATTATACATTATTATTATTGTTTCATAGTGTTTAATAAATAATTGTTGATTAAAGTACCGAGTCTGCGGTCGACCCCACAGCGTACGGGTTGTTCCAGCGACCGCCAGCGGTACTGGCTGAGGGAGAATCAGTGGCTTTTGACGTGCAGTGAATGTGCACACAACTACGTCAGTACTAACGGTGTTGAGCGTGACGACGGGTGGAGCAGCGCGGAGGATACGAGGCACGGCGAAGGGCTGGGCGAAGGCGTGGAAGGCCGAGCCCCAGGTGATCTGCCACGGGGCGATGTAGGTGTAGACGAAACGCAGCTTGTAGAACAGCTCCCACAGCTTCAGCACCACCACCACCACCACCACAGAGGATGGAGACATGGGGAGAAGAGACCGTTAGACTCTTAATTAGGCCCAATCCCATTTCTACCCCTTACCCCTCCCCCTTACCCCTCCCCCTTGTTTTGAAGGGGTAAGGGGGAGGGGTAAGGGGAAGGGGTAAGGGGAAGGGGTAAGGGGAAGGGGTAAGGGGTAGAAATGGGATTGGGCCAGGCCCAATCCCATTTCTACCCCTTACCCCTCCCCCTTGTTTTGAAGGGGTAAGGGGAAGGGGTAAGGGGTAAGGGGAAGGGGGGAGGAGTAAGGGGAAGGGGTAAGTGGTAGAAATGGGATTGGGCCTTATTCTCAGTGACTATAGATTGTATTGTTTACATTTACTTTAAGGACATTTAGCAGACGCTTTTATCCAAAGCGACTTACAATACGTACACTTAACATATCGCTGTCGGGACAGTAAAGATGTCCTTAGAACCAAGGGCCAATCAATAGGTTGAACCCTTCCCCGTGTACAACAGAGATCGCTAGGACAAGATGCTACACAATGCTAAGTACTACTTTTTAAGTGCAAGGACGTACAAGAGAACATAAGTGCGTAAGTGGAGGATTGAGGGGGTGCAGAGTCTGGGTGAACTCTGAACAAGTGAGTCTTGAGTCTTTTGAGGAATTTAGCCTCATTTCCACCGCGCACACTTTCCCGAGGAACTAGACACCACGGACGAAAGCGTTCACCTGTCCGCCTCCGGAGCCCAGGTGTGTGCACCTGTGCGGACCCCCCCGGGCCTCACCTTGCTGAAGACGATGGACATGAGGAAGAGGTCGAGCAGGAGCGTCTCGGACAGGTGGGGGCAGTCGAAGGTGAAGAAGAGGATGGTGAAGAGCACGGTGGCGTACTGGTAGGTGGGGCAGCTGTAGGAGGAGCGCAGCAGCTTGAGGCCCGCCACCGTGATCATCAGAGCGCCCAGCCTGCGGCAGGAAGTGACACCACACACCGCAACGTCAATGGGGGTGTCAAAATAAAAGTCTAAATTAAAGTTCCCCAACTCGGCCCAAACTTTAAACACACTTTTGAAGAAGGCCTGAGTGTGTCTGATTGTTAAGATGGCATGTCAAAGTAAAAGCCTCCTCTCCGATCTGAATGTTGAAAAGGCATGTCAAAGTAAAAGCCTCCTCTCCATTCTGATTGTTAAGAAAGTATGTCAAAGTAAAAACCCACACTCCAGTCTGAATGTTAAAAAGACATGTCAAAATAAAAGCCTCCCCTCGGGTCTGAATGTTAAGAAGGCATGTCAAAGTAAAAGCCTCCCCTCGGGTCTGAATGTTAAGAAGGCATGTCAAAGTTAAAGCCGCCTCTCCGGTATGAATGTTAATAAACTATGTCAAAGTAAAAGCCTCCTCTCCATTCTGATTGTTAAGAAAGCATGTCAAAGTAAAAGCCCACTCTCCAGTCTGAATGTTAAGAAGACATGTCAAAATAAAAGCCTCCCCTCGGGTCTGAATGTTAAGAAGGCATGTCAAAGTAAAAGCCTCCCCTCGGGTCAGAATGTTAAGAAGGCATGTCAAAGTTAAAGCCGCCTCTCCGGTATGAATGTTAATAAAGCATGTCAAAGTAAAAGCCTCCTCTCCGGTCTGAATGTTGAGAAGGCATGTCAAAGTAAAAGCCTCCTCTCCGGTCTGAACTTTACAAAGACAACAACTCTATAGATGTCTGAAGGTTGATTTATAGGCAGCACAAGTTGACAAGTTTCTACACACATTGTTATGTATTATTCTGAAATACCCTGATTAGAAACAGTCGAGCATGGCCGTTATCATTATAAGGATAATTATAGGGCTGCAACGGTTATTACGAGAGACGGAGCGGCAGGGAGCCAGGGACCAGAGGGTAAACAAGGCTCAGATGTTGTGAGTATTATTCACTCAG
>NC_082386.1:18424091-18427935 GCF_031168955.1 Gadus macrocephalus
CACCTATGAGGAGGTCCCGGGCGGAGGCCAGCAGCAGGGAGCTGGTCAGGCCCACCCCGTACAGGGAGAAGCGGGAGGAGGAGCGGCTGGCCAAGCTGCCGTGGTGCAGCAGCCACACCAGACCACAGCACAGGCAGAAGTACACGGGACGGCTGTACGCGATGATGCGGTTGTGGCCCTGCAGGAGAGGAGGACAGCGATTGGTTAGAAAGGAGGACAGGGCGAGGAGACGCCCCGAGGCACTGTGGTCGGACTCTGAGGGGAGACGGACGCCCTGGATGGGAGGCGACACGGAGGAGAGGGGGAGGAGGAGGAGGAGACGGCAGAGAGGAGAGGGGGAGGAGGAGGAGGAGGGGGAGACGGCAGAGAGGAGAGGGGGAGGAGGAGGAGGAGGGGGAGACGGCAGAGAGGAGAGGGGGAGGAGGAGGAGGAGGGGGAGACGGCAGAGAGGAGAGGGGGAGGACGAGGAGGAGGGGGAGGAGACTAAAGGGCTTATTAACCAAATCTGCCGTTGTTATGTAGCTCTCAAAACAAAAATCTAATATTAGAGACCTAATTATATATGTACTTTGGCCTTTATATTATATATAATAATAATTATTACAAATAGTAATTACAGATAATATATATTATATTTATATTGAAACAAAATATAATATGAACTGTATCTCATATCATGACTGTATCCGTAACTGGAGCTCTCTAGCTGTGACAGCGGTGGAAACTAAGCCTGTATGAACAGGGCTAGGGGAGAGGAGAGAGAGGAGAGGAGAGGAGAGGAGAGGAGAGGAGAGGAGAGAAGAGGAGAGGAGAGGAGAGGAGAGGAGAGGAGAGGAGGGGAGTGAAGAGGGTAGGAGAGGAGGGGAGTGGAGAGGAGAGGAGAGGAGAGCAGAGGAGAGGAGAGGAGAGGAGGGGAGATGAGAGGAGAGGAGGGGAGAGGAGAGGAGGGGAGGAGAGAGGAGGGGAGAGAGTAGGAGAGGGTAGGAGAGGAGAGGAGAGGAGAGGAGAGGAGAGGAGAGGAGAGGAGAGGAGAGGAGGGGAGGGGAGAGGAGAGGAGAGGAGAGGAGAGGAGGGGAGAGGAGAGGAGAGGAGCGGGTAGGAGACTCCTGGCCAGCCCACACATCACCGTTGCTTAACGCTCCCGGTTCACATCGCTGTAACGCACACACGCCCATATCGGTTTCCTCGTGAGCACATCGGGGACCTCGGGTACTTTTGCCGTAACGCAGCAGCCGGGATAACCTCTGCTCGTTGCCTGGCAACCTACTTCCTGTTTACATCCTCTGAGCCCCTGGTCGCTCCCCACCGACGGCGGCGTGGACCAGGGGGTTCAGAAAGCCCCCCGCGTTGCCGTGACGACACAGCGGCAGGTCTTCTGGGGGTACAGATCAGATCTGAGGCCCGGGGGGGGGGGGGGGAGTGTGTGAACACGGAGAGATGAAAGAAGAACAGGATGGATCATAGGATTACTGCCGTACGGGCCGGGCTTACACGGACGGCTGGGGAGGCCGGGGGCGCGCACGGGACGGGCGGCTATTAATAGAGCGTGTCTGGTCATAAACAGATTAAATATAGCATGTTTCACTACGGCGAGGTTTAGCACATCGGTGGGAGGGAAACCCCCTGAGGTAAGATGAGGGGGGGGGGGGGGGGGAGAGAGAGAGAGAGAGAGAGAGAGAGAGAGAGAGAGAGAGAGAGAGAGAGAGAGAGAGAGAGAGAGAGACTCAACAAGACAGAAGTAGATAAGGTACATGAGTTCCATCTATTAAAAGTCTGATCTGATCCTGGAGCACCCCAGGGTGCTGAGGGAATGATCCTTTTTTAGACCTCCTAACCCCGCCCCCCCCCCCCCCCCCCCCCCCACTCTGCACATTTGCCCTGTCCTATTTACAATGCAAGCTAACCCTGCTGTCCAGCAGTAGAGTGTGGTCAGCTGACACAACAGGGCCGTACGATTGGTCGACCCGAGGTTGGCCTGATCCGCCCCCCCCTTGGTTACTGATGCTCCGAGCCGACGGCAAAGTGACGTAGTTGTACGTGGAACAACCACACAACCGTTTGTGTACGTGAAACCCACAACCCAAACCTCATGACCCACGTTGCAGAAAGAGACGAGAACCTTTTTAACAGATTAAAAACTTACATGGCGAGGAGACGAGGAGTCTGGTTGAACGCTCTGGGAAAGACAGAAAAATCGAGATTACCCTTTTTGTAAAAATAATTAAATCGTTCCACGATTATTAAAAAAAAAATTGAATTCATTTAATGCAAAAAAAATGCAATTAACCAATTGTCATGTTTACATTTACATTTAGCAGACGCTTTTATCCAGGGTGACTTACAATAAGTACATTTACCAGATGAAAGAGAAACAATATATCGCTGTCTGTAGTAGGATGTTCATAGAACCAAGTGCCAAGCACTAACAATTGTAAGGTTGACCCCTTCCCCTAATCTCTAAAATTCAATGGCGATTTATATTCTTATCAATGTATTGATTCAAATTAAACGCAAATCAGCCTTCTCTTTTCCCAGGCCCATGGCCCCGCCCACCTTGAGCAGGGAGTACTGGCAGCTGGCGATGACCAGGCAGAACTGGAACACCCAGATGTCCGTGAAGAAGTCGTTGACCAGCAGCACCGAGCCCAGGAACGCCACCAGCACCGCCAGCGCCACGGCCAGCACGTTCTCCAGCACCTCCCGGTTCCTACGGTAACCGCGGGAGACGGCGCGTTAGGTAAGGGCGGAAGATTGTGTTGAAGTGATTGAATGAGTGTGTGTGAATGAGTGAGGGAGCGGTCGGATAAAAGCGTTGAATGATTGAAACGGAGGTCGACCTGACGATTTGTCGGCCGATGCTATCGATTCCGAACGTCACTGTCCGATCATTCGTCCGATCAATCTTCCTTCAATCTTCAAATCAAAAACGTTCGGAATCTTTAGCATCAGACTACAAAATGTCCAGTTGACGTTCAGGAAACGCGACTAAGGAGTTAGGCTGAGAACAATCAAGGCATATAATTAATATCGGAAAAAGTTTTCAAGGTTTTTATTTATAAACAAACCCGAAAGGAACAAGGTTAATGGTTGCGCTCGATAGCACAAAATTGTGATAAAAGGAAAAAGTGCTTTCTAAACGAACCAGAACAATAGTTTAGACGTTTTTCCTTTTAAGTGGACCGTGCTAAATCCTTAGCTTGAAGGGTGAGCATCAAACGTGCTGAAAGTCGGTTATCTTGTCAACAGCAGAGGGGCTTCTGGGACGGCTTCTTAACGGTTGTGAAGCTCGCTGTGAGACTGCTGATCGGACGCTCGCGACGTAGGGAGGAGTTCTGAACGGCCGCAACGTTTCCGGCATTAAATATTCATACAAAGCGAGACGGTTGGTCCCTGTTGGTTGTTTTATGTTAACCGTCTTATTCCGTCTCTCCGTTTCATGACTGTTTCACCCGACGAAGGGAGGAAGGATAACCGTACAAATGATCCCATGTTTGGCGAAACACTTTCAAAAGACTGTTTTAAAACCATCAAACGCTGAGTGCTGCCATCTCGGCCGGTCTGCCCGAAACCGGAACCAACCGGTTGGCGTCGCTCTGAGAGGGGGGCAATCTTGATAAGACTCGGAGACGCTTCAAAGGGAAACAGCCAGACACCCTCCAACGCCTGATCTCTCTTTTTAAAACTGATTGGAAGCCACTTCCGTTGAGCCTTCCTCTGAGTGCCTTCTCCAGGGTCGGAGAGACAGACAGACAACACATTGATCCTAGCCCCCAGGAAGACCAACGGAGGGACGGGAGACGAATGCAGAGAGGGTTTGAACTAATCTATAGAATAAATACTGCGG
>NC_082386.1:18428035-18459304 GCF_031168955.1 Gadus macrocephalus
GTCGGGCTGGACTTGGCCCTTAGGACTTAGCATAGAGTAGCGCCTTATCCTAGCTGTCTTTGTTTTAGATGGGGAACTGGTTAACCTAA
Source organism: Gadus macrocephalus (assembly GCF_031168955.1). Classification (NCBI taxonomy): domain Eukaryota; kingdom Metazoa; phylum Chordata; class Actinopteri; order Gadiformes; family Gadidae; genus Gadus; species Gadus macrocephalus. Next base: position 18,428,125 of record NC_082386.1, read on the forward strand.
CAATAGTTAGTGCTTGGCACTTGGTTCTATGAACATCCTTACTGTACTGACAGCGAGGTATTGTGTCACTTTCTTCTGGCAAATGTACTCTTTATAAGTCGTTTTGGATAAGAGGGTCTGCTAAATGCCCTGATTGTAAATGTAAAGAGCTCGTTCAGCCAAGAAGTGACCTCGAAGAGTTCCATTAATAACCACCGTGCGTGATCCAACCAAGGACCCCCGCTGGGTTCTGTCTGCGTTTGGCCCCCTGTAGCGCACCTCTGCAAGTCTGAGGCTCTGCATTGAAGAGTATGAAGTACAAACACACACACTCAGCAGTTCAGCCAGGGAGCCACACTCGGCAGATCTCTGCAAAGCACAAATGTTCAGCAGAAAGTCGGATCAAAGTCACACAGAATTACTTGTTTTTGTTATGGAATCATGGATGAAACACACCCACCCACCTACTGTACCATTAGATGAAATCTCATTCATTAAATCGGGGGCGGCTGATGGTGATTTATAATATTGGATAGTATTTTGTTTTTGTATTTAGTCACAAATGTACTCGAGTGCAGAGCTGTGTTTCGCACATGACTTCAACAAATAATCACACCTCTTCTGAGAACAACAAGATTAAGTGGAAGCATCTCGACTGTTCAAATACAAGATGCCTTGCTTGCCCAGAAAGTGATGCTACAAAGCACTTCCGCAATGGCAAAGACAACGATATCTCCCAAAGTGAAGGAAGTCGGGAGGATGAGGAAACCCTGCACTCTGAGTAGGGATGGTGGGGGAGGGGGGGAGGGAAGGTGGGATAGGGTGAGGTGAGGGGAGGTGACAGATTAGTCTTGTTGAGGGGAGATGGCGTCATGGCACCCTCACACGGTTACGTGTGAGGGTATTCCTCGGCAAAACAGCTGGCAACCGTTTGATTCTCCAGTAAAACAGGGAGGGACTCAACAGAGTCTTAAAAGGGTTTTCATGGTTGGTTACGGACTAGAGAATGACCTCTGCCATGACATGCTCTGCCTCGATGGGCCCGCATTAGATTCAGCGTTCAGACTGGCCCTGCGTGGATTTCACCGTTTATTGAGTTTTCGTGAGCTCCGGTAGGAAACTAGCATCAGGGTTTCAATGGAGAGGCTAGACGTGAGAGGATGAGGTGTACATGGACGCTTGAATCAACCCTCCACCGTGTATTTGTGTGTCTGACTGGAGTGCAGATATATTTAACCGTAGCCGGTTGTTATGTCGGTTTGGCCCGGTCGCTGTTTGTTCAGGTGAACTGACCACACTGAGTTCAGAAGAGGTCTCTCTCTCTCTCTCGCTGTCTCCTCTCTGGCCTCTCTCTATCTGTCTGTCCTCTTTCTATCTGTCTGTCTATCATCTCTCTGTCTGTCTATCATCTCTCTGTCTGTCCTCTCTCTCTCTTTCTCTCTGTCTGTCAATCCTCTCTGCAGTATTTCCTCATTCAAATCTTCATCATGACCTTCTCTTATTAAACTTAATTTACTCTACTTTTCTTCCATCACGCTTGCCGTTGACTTTCACAACTTCACTAATTCAGTCTGTCATTTCAAGTTCGATGACCGAGCCAATCAGCTTGGCTTTCATAAATGTTAATCATAAAACTCTCGTTATTTGTTAAAAACGTTACTTTTGAAACATATTAATAATAATAGTAACATTTTGTAACTTCCTGCACCACCTAACGGCCTGTCTTTTGGTACTTTCCGTTGGCCCCGGGTAACAGTCTGCATCTCAGTGTTTTCCCGTTAACCCCTGGTGATGTTCTGTAACCCCTGGTAACTGTCTGTAACCCCGGGTAGCGGCCTGTAACCCCGGGTAACAGTCTCTCTCTCTCTCCGTCCGCGTAGTTACGGCGTGTTGCTGTGGGAGCTGCTGACGGGCGAGGTCCCGTTCCGGGGCATCGACACCCTGGCCGTGGCGTACGGCGTGGCCATGAACAAACTGGCGCTGCCCGTCCCCTCCACCTGCCCCGAGCCCTTCGCACGCCTCATGGAGGGTAAGAGGAACACTAGGGGGTTGTGGGAAATGGAGTTCTGCGACAGCAACACCAGTGTCCGTGACATAATCCTGGAAGAGTTGGACCATTGACGCCGACGGCGTTACGGTCTGAAGGTGTGAATCCACATGCGGTGTGAAAGAGGAGGCAGCAGGCAGCGATGCGTTTGTAAAACAAAATAACTTATTTTCCGAAGTAAGTACAGGCGCAGTACAAAAATACTCCCCCGTGATCAGACGAAGGTGAGAAACGAGACAAAAAAAAACACTATCTGTGATAGTCACAGCTAAGAACCTCGTTCTGGCAAAATACAACACGACAAACCTTTGTGAAGATACAGCAGGGGTCGGGGGGAGCAGAGAGAATAAACAGGCATCACAACCTAAGCACAGGTGCAGAAGATTGGTTCCTGATTGTATACTGTCCGGTGGGGACACCGCAATGCGTGGCCAAACTAACACAGTGGTCCGTGATTTCTCTAAATCATCCGACTTTATCGGTTGCTCTTTAATTCATACTGTTAAAGGGGACATATTATGAAAACAACACTTTTCCTGGGATTTGGGGTGTTGTTTTGGGTCTCTGGGGCTCCCACACGCATACAATCTTTGAAATAAGTCTGGTTTCTCCATGGAAACAGAGCTGATGTTGCAGGCCGGGATTTCTTCACAATACGATTATGAAGCAGAACTTTTGTACAGGAAAAAACATAAAGAAACAAAACCACACCGTCCTTGCACCTAAAGATAGTACCTAGCATCGTGTAGCATCTTTACCTAGCTAGCTTTCTTATAAACGGGGAAGGGGTTAAACTAGTGAATGTTAGTGCTTTTCCCTTGGTTCTATGAACTTCCTCAATGTACCGACAGCGATATATTGTGGTTTCTCTTTATCCTGACAAATGTAATTATTGTAAATCGTTTTGGATAAAAGCGTCTGCTAACCTTGCTGAATGTAAATGTAAATGATTAGCATGTCCTTGTCTGCGGCCCGAGTCGAACGGCCATCATTCTGTTTTTTAAATAGTTTGTTCTCCTTCTCGCCACAGAGTGCTGGAGTGCGGACCCTCACTCCCGGCCCACCTTCTGCTGCATCCTGGACCAGCTCACCGCCATCGAGGAGTCGGGGTTCTTCGAGATGCTGGCGGCCTCATTCCACTCGCTGCAGGACGACTGGAAGGTGGAGATCCAGGAGATGTTCGACCAGCTCAGGACCAAGGAGAAGGTAGGGGATGCGTTGGCTCGATGTGGTCCGCGGGCGGTCCGTTCGAAGCGTGGAACCCACTGGTCTAACGGTTGGCCATAAGAAATGTTTAGGGAGACTCTGACGAGTTAAGGCCCATTCACACCCTACGATACAGATAGGAACCCTTTCGTCCGGTCGCGGAGGTCGTTTTGTCCGTCAATGGGTCCGTCGCCTCTGAGCTTACAAATCCGGAGCGCTCCGGGAGAAACGGAGCAATACCAACGGAAATCGAGGCGGCAGTATAGAGTCAGAAGTCCGACCATTCGCGAAAATAGAGAGAGTAATAGTATAATCTCTGATATGCATTTATATATTGTATTTAACGTTTTATACTTATATCATACTAAATACCTGACCTTTTTATTTTATTGTTCACCTGCTTTGACAATGAGTTGTAACTGGTCATTTAAAAATGGCGCAACATTTTGAGGGGAGAATCTGCGGGTTGGTGAGGGGTGTCACATGCCACCGCCGCGTGGGCCTACACATTTTGCGCCTTTTTTATAAAATTTTGTGTAATTTTGGATGACACAAAGCAAAATCATCTCCACTACAGATGCCATGTTTGCGATGGTCGATGCCGGTAATTTGTTTCACTGCCCTCTAGAGGATGTATTGCGTAGCATCCATAACAACGCTGAAACCGGACGGAGGTATGAAGGGTAGTCCCGGAGACAACGTTTGGTACGGACGGACGAATTTCGTCCGGATCCGGAGGTATGAATCGGCATTTAGCCCGAGGAACAAATCTGTTCGGTGTGTTCAGCTGTGTTGGAAGCTTCTGGATTGGATACTCTTGTGTGCTGCTAGCACACAACCAATCGGCGAATCAGCGCCGTGTGTGGGAGGGGCGGACTAGCGCCACCTGATGGGAAGGAGCCTTATTGCATCTCGCGCAAGCGCAGAACGTACACAGTACTGTGCAGTCGGCAGTAGTCTTTGCGGTGTGTTACAATGCAACTGCTCTGCAGAATGGGTCAGACGAGAGGCAACGGAGTGGTCGGATAAAGGCAGTTGGCCGTTGGTTTGAGTCTTGGCGGTGTGTGGGCCCCTTAAAGGGGAACCCAGTGATGCAGTTCAAACCCTAAGGAACAGCACCACCAGTGGGGGAACACGGGTAGTGCAGTTTATTTTTGGTGTCCATTGATTCGCCACCACCTCCCGACCGGTCGAGCACCGCCCTCCCCCAACACCACCTCCTCCACCCCCACCTTCCAACCACCACCTCCTCCAACACCCCCTGCATCTCGTACACCACCTCTTCCCCTTACAACCACAATTACAATGAGGAATAAAGAGTTTTGGGTTTCAAAATTAAGATTGGAATTTGACACTCAAGCTAGTATCCCTATATTCGTACACATTTCACGAGAATGATTGGGATTTGATTGTGTTCTTTGATGGCCCGGCCTCTCTTGTGAGTCACTTAGTTGGTATTAAGGCCTCTGCTAAAGGACAGAATGTAAATGTGCACGTGCGCTACGCTACGCTAACGAACCCCGGGTATCCGTGTCTTTGTTCCTCCCCGGGTGCCCTGAGAGCCATGGATTATCTCTTCAGTGTGGCTTTTTAATCGCGCTTTTAATTCTTCTCCTGCGTCGGTTTAATTACCGTCTTGCCGCCGTGACAATGCCGCTGTAAACCGAGGGAATCAATTAGATGGTACTGTGCGATCTGAAAGGGAGAGCCTCCAGGCAGCACAATGCCGCTCAGAGGGCCTGTTTGTTTATGTACGGTATCCAACGATGGGCGAAGGCGGGCCGACCTGTCATTTCACATCACCAGATTCTAACAGTGCGACGCAAGTTTTTGTGTCGCTAACACTGTAGCACACCCCGTTCAGATTTGGTTTTAGTCGCTCAGCAGATGTTTGAACAGCTTGAAAATGCTAATGCTATTATGTCCTGTACTATGTTGCCAATACTAACACTACCATATGCTAAGATGAAATGAGAAACAGGGACCTTTTGTAGTTTGGCGGTCCATACACGCACCCTACATGCACCCACCTCGTTCCTAATGATAGCTAATGCTATTATACCTCTTTTTGCTAATGCTATCATATGCCGCTTCCATGTCCTTTTTTTGCAAAGGCTAATGCCAACGTACTCCTCTATCATGTCCTCGTGGGCTAATGCTATCCTACACCCTAAATATGACCCTCTTTGTTGATGCTAACCTACATCCCCTACCTTGTACAATGTACATACACCCAGGACTTGTACCAATGCGCTAATGCTGAAGCTTAAGCTAATTTCAAAGCTAATTCTAACTTACACCCTCGTCTTCTGCCAATTCGCTAAAGCTAAAGCTAATGCTAAAGCTAACGCTATCACGCCTCCCCGCCTCTCCCCTCCCCAGGAGCTGCGGTCGTGGGAGGAGGAGCTGAGCCGCGCGGCGTTGCAGCAGAAGTGCCAGGAGGAGGAGCTGAAGAGGCGCGAGCAGGAGCTGGCGGAGAGGGAGATCCACATCCTGGAGCGGGAGCTGAACATCATCATCCACCAGCTGTACCAGGAGAAGCCGCGCGTGGAGAGCCGCCAGGGCAAGTTCCGCCGCAGCCGCCTCAAGCTGAAGGACGGCAACCGCATCAGCCTCCCCTCAGGTATCCTCGCCCCCCCCCCCCCACATACCCCCCACCCCCCCCCCCCCTCCGGGTCAGGGCGCGGTGCGTCTGTTCAGGTGGTGGTTTACACCCGCGGTCTACGTAGCCTCCACCCTTAGCCGCCCACACCTCTCTTATAAACGTACTGTACGTCGTACATCCTGGCACTTAATGTACACACTTACGCTCACCGTTAACGCACACACGTATGGCATGTTTTTGAAGTGGTAACGAAGCTTCTGATAAGAAAATGCCTTAAAGGCGACGTATTACGCCACCATGTGTGAGTGTGATTAGCCGTTGCAAGCCGTTTTGAAAGTCTTTCTCTTCCGACAGCACAAGTGGGCGTGTCCACCTAGATGTGTGGGCACACCTGGTGGAATAATATGTCGCCTTTAAAATGAAAGTGACGATAAAACTATGCTTGGGTCATGTATAAGTGTCACAATAAGGGCCATTTTTTCCAAGTGTTTCGAAATCCAGATGTTTTTTTTTTTTTATTGTACTTCATGGTGCTTTAACCCTCTGTCCTCATGCCCGCTGTCCGTCTCTCTGTCGGTGTGTGTCCGTCCCGCCCCAGACTTCCAGCATAAGATCACGGTGCAGGCGTCTCCGTGCCACGACCGGCGCCGCAGCGTCCTGGGCAGCGGGTCCAGCCCGCCGGGCAGCCCTCCTCTCCTGACACGCCTCCGCGCCATTCAGCGTAAGCCCCGCCCACTCCCCTCCCGTGGTCAACACAGGACTCCGCCTGCCGCAGACAACTGATCGTTCCCCTTTTTCACCGCTGCATTACTGAATGAATGAAAGGCGCTGCATTTGTGGATGTGTAGCTCTGTAAAATAGGTCAATATATATGGTGATGGCCTGAAAGTCTTTATTTTTTGTCTCGCTGAGATTTTAAATCCCTTTTCCAAGAGAGACCCGGCCGAGAGAGCAGCATAAAACAAAGAAATACGTTTAGTTTCGTACAAAACTAAAAAAACACAATCTTTTCGTATTTTAAGGATAGTTTTTGGATTTAGTAGTGAATGAATTAGACACAGGACACAATTTCCAATGCTACCATATTCTAGGTCCTTGAGTGATGAGCCAAAGGCATCAAATGAAATTGATTCAGATTATTTTTGTGTGTCTGTTACAGCAGACCATTTGTATACGTTGGTCATTTGTATTAATGTCCCTTTCAGAAAATAGTCTTGAATAAATCCCATGTTTGTGGACCAAGTTATGAGGAGATCTGCGCTGTTGAGGACGTTATTAACCAAACCGATCAATCGGGGAGGAATGTGTATTGATCCTATTGCAGAACGGACGACTTGTGGGCCTCCTAACGATGTAATCAATCACATTCACGGTCGGAGCAATATGCTCTGTGACCATGAGACTCTGAAATAAGACGACAATTGAGAGAAATCTATTTCTGTTTTACGCTCGCTTCAAAGCACTTGAATGAACCGAAGGAGAGATATGTGTTGAGGAGTTAGAGTAGTGAATGCAGTGTGGCTCCCAAGTGTTAAAACGATTGAATTAAAACCTGAACTAGCGTCATGAAACTCCCACAGAATTATATATTCACTTGTTTGTAGCTTAGGCAGAGGGATGGAATGAGTTTCGTCTTTTTGTTGGGAAACCTCCACTGATTCAGCTCAACGTGGTTCAAATATAATGTTATAATAATGTTAACAACGTTCATTACAGCAAAACAATGTTAGAATGCTGACAAGGTTGTCATGTTTGCAATGTTATTCCTAGATATCACAACAGTGTGATAATGTCAATGTTATTCCTAGTAAACAATGTTATAATGTTAACAATGCTATTCTTATCTAGCAGTATGATTCTGGTTAGCTTGACCTCGCTGAATAACGGGTGTTTCCTGGGTGGTTCTTGGGGTGTTTCTGTGGACAGTCACCCCAGGGGAGGGCTGCGTGGCCTGGGGACGCGGCACGGCCTTCATGCTGGAGGAAGAGGAGGGAGAGAGGAAGAGCTCCAGGACCACGGGCCGGACACGAGGCTCCGGACCGTACCGGGAACACAGCGCTGATGCCAGGTGAGACTCATCAGGGCCCCGAGAAGGGGGATGGGGTTAGAGGTTAGGTTAGGGTTCAGAGTTTGGGGTTAGGGTTCAGTTTGAAGTTAGGGGTTAGGATTCAGAGTTTGGGGTTAGGGTTCAGTTTGAAGTTAGGGGTTAGGATTCAGAGTTTGGGGTTAGGGTTCAGTTTGGGTTAGGGGTTAGGATTCAGAGCTCAGGGTTCATAGTTAGAGGTAAGGGTTCAGAGTTTGGGTTTAGGTGTTAGAGGTTAGGGTTCAGAGTTTGGGGTTAGGTGTTAGAGGGCACGGTTCAGAGTTTGGGGTTAGGGTTCAGTTTGGGGTTAGGGTTCAGAGTTTGGGGTTAGAGGTTAGGGTTCAGAGTTTGGGGTTAGGGTTCAGAGTTTGGGGTTAGGGTTCAGAGTTTGGGGTTAGGGGTTAGGGTTCAGAGTTTGGGGTTAGGGTTCAGAGTTTGGGGTTAGGGGTTAGGGTTCAGAGTTTGGGGTTAGGGTTAGGGGTTAGGGTTCAGAGTTTGGGGTTAGGTGTTAGAGGTTAGGGTTCAGAGTTTGCAATCACATCCCTGCTACCCATACCAGCATTTTTTTATACATTAAATTCATTTCGTGTCGATGATCATCGGGATTGGTTGATGATTTAGCGATAGTGTCGGTTTGAGGTGTGTGGCTAAATGAGCCTCAATGCAGCTTCTTGATTCAGCTAGCGGGACCCGTTCTTCTTCTGCGTTCCCCAGCCTGCGGCCGGCCCACGAGTGCAGCAGGCAGCGGTCCTGCAGCGCCCCCAACCTGCGGAGGTCCCCCCGACATAGCCCTGCCGTCCCCGGGGTCCCCAGCCTGGTGGAGCTGGGTGGGGAGCACACACACACACACACATACGCAGACGCACACAAAAACGCACAAGCAAACACGTACATGTACACACACACACACACACACACACACACACACACACACACACACACACACACACACACACACACACACACACACACACACACACACGTCCTCCGCTGTTTGAAACCGTACAGATCATCAGTTGACAGGAGAGCGTTTCTCACGTTATATAATAAATATATCTAATGTTCTAAAAATATATTATTCTCCTTCATCCAGAGAACGAAGACTGCTGCTTCAGCAGCGAGCCCAGCCAGTCCCCGGGCCCGTCCCGGGACCCCTCCCCGGGCCAGTCCTACCTCTGCCTCCCCTTCCAGGGCCACGGGGCCGAGGGGGACGCGGGGCCCCGGGACGGCGGCCCCGCGGCCCCGGCCGCGGAGACCACCCCCGTGAAGAGGAGCCCGGGGCGGGGCCGGCGGCCGGAGCTGGTCCTGCTGGGCTGCGGGGCGCTGCTGGCCGCCGTGGGGCTGGGCTTCAACCTGCTGGCCCTGGCCCCGCCCGAGGAGACCGCCAAGCCCGCCCGCTGGGACGGCTTCTTCCACCGGGCCGGGGGGCACCGGCAGAGCTCCAGCCGGCGGGAGAGCCCTCTGAAGACCCCCGCGGCGGTGGTGAGCGGAGGGGGGGGGGGGGGTACCGTGGTACCAGCGTAGCGGGGGTGGTGGTGACATTAACGACACCAACAGGGGCCGTGTAACATCCATCATAATATACTTGTATTGTATACATTATGTATGTAGTACGTTATACATTATATACAACAACTGACATCATCATACCTGGATCGTCATGTTGGTTCTAGTGTCTCTCCTGGACCTGTTGGTCCTAGTGTCTGTTGGTTCTAGTGTCTGTTGGTTGGTTCTAGTGTCTGTTGGTTCTAGTGTCTGTTGGTTCTAGTGTCTGTTGGTCCTACTCTCGGTTGGTTCTAGTGTCTGTTGGTCCTAGTGTCTGTTGGTTCTAGTGTCTGTTGGTTCTAGTGTCTGTTGGTTCTAGTGTCTGTTGGTTCTAGTGTCTGTTGGTTCTAGTGTCTGTTGGTCCTAGTGTCTGTTGGTTCTAGTGTCTGTTGGTTCTAGTGTCTGTTGGTTCTAGTGTCTGTTGGTTGGTTCTAGTGTCTGTTGGTTCTAGTGTCTGTTGGTTCTAGTGTCTGTTGGTTCTAGTGTCTGTTGGTTGGTTCTAGTGTCTGTTGGTTCTAGTGTCTGTTGGTTCTAGTGTCTGTTGGTTCTAGTGTCTGTTGGTTTTAGTGTCTGTTGGTTCTAGTGTCTGTTGGTCCTACTCTCGGTTGGTTCTAGTGCCTGTTGGTTGGTTCTAGTGTCTGTTGGTTCTAGTGTCTGTTGGTTCTAGTGTCTGTTGGTTGGTTCTAGTGTCTGTTGGTCCTAGTGTCTGTTGGTTCTAGTGTCTGTTGGTTCTAGTGTCGGTTGGTCCTAGTGTCTGTTGGTTGGTTCTAGTGTCTGTTGGTTCTAGTGTCTGTTGGTTGGTTCTAGTGTCGGTTGGTCCTAGTGTCTGTTGGTTCTAGTGTCTGTTGGTTCTAGTGTCTGTTGGTTCTAGTGTCGGTTGGTCCTACTCTCGGTTGGTTCTAGTGACTGTTGGTTCTAGTGTCTGTTGGTTCTAGTGTCTGTTGGTTGGTTCTAGTGTCTGTTGGTTCTAGTGTCTGTTGGTCCTAGTGTCTGTTGGTTCTAGTGTCTGTTGGTTCTAGGGCCTGTTGGTTCTAGTGTCTGTTGGTTCTAGTGTCTGTTGGTCCTACTCTCGGTTGGTTCTAGTGCCTGTTGGTTGGTTCTAGTGTCTGTTGGTTCTAGTGTCTGTTGGTTCTAGTGTCTGTTGGTTGGTTCTAGTGTCTATTGGTCCTAGTGTCTGTTGGTTCTAGTGTCTGTTGGTTCTAGTGTCGGTTGGTCCTAGTGTCTGTTGGTTGGTTCTAGTGTCTGTTGGTTCTAGTGTCTGTTGGTTGGTTCTAGTGTCGGTTGGTCCTAGTGTCTGTTGGTTCTAGTGTCTGTTGGTTCTAGTGTCGGTTCGTCCTACTCTCGGTTGGTTCTAGTGTCTGTTGGTTCTAGTGTCTGTTGGTTCTAGTGTCTGTTGGTCCTACTCTCGGTTGGTTCTAGTGTCTGTTGGTCCTAGTGTCTGTTGGTCCTAGTGTCTGTTGGTTCTAGTGTCTGTTGGTTCTAGTGTCTGTTGGTTCTAGTGTCTGTTGGTTGGTTCTAGTGTCTGTTGGTTCTAGTGTCTGTTGGTTCTAGTGTCTGTTGGTTCTAGTGTCTGTTGGTTCTAGGGCCTGTTGGTTCTAGTGTCTCTCCTGGACCTGGACTGGGAGAGCTCAGACGTAGCGTTCCTGCTCCTATAACTCTTAATCCCTGCTGTGGTTCTCCAGGTGGCGGCGGTGCCTCCCCCCCCCCAGCCCGGCCTCCCCTCCTCCCTCACCCTCCTCTCGCTGTCCTCCGTCTCCGACTGCAACTCCACCCGCTCCCTGCTGCACGCCGACAGCGAGGAGCTGCTGGCCTGCCGCCCCGCCAAAGCCTCCGCCTCCGCCCGCGCCCAGGCCCCGCCCCCTCCGCCGGCCTTCCAGCCCCGCCTCAACCCGCTGGTCAACACCCACCTGGAGAGCTTCAAGCGCAACCCCCGGCAGTCGCTGACGCCCACGCACCTGCCCTCCGCCCCCAGCGCCGTCCGCTGCCTGAGACGCACGCCGTCCGACGGCGCCATCAAGAAGAACCTCCAGCCTCTACCCGAGAGGGGCCCCTGGGACGCCCCGGGTAAGGTCACGCCGATAGCGGGGGCCGATATTCGCGCGACGTCTTCGCGCAAGTTTGATTGCGTGAGGTTTGAAAATACTCGCACGAGTGTGTTGAAGGGTAATGGAGAAGGGTGGGTCTCTTGTGAACAGCAAAGTTTCTTTCCGCCGATTAATTCTCAACCATGGCCGGGATAACCGCCACTACGAGTCTTTACTTGTTGTGGAAGTACCAGAGACGTCGGATAATATCATTTGGAGGGGCACACAGCTTTGGGCCCTGATATTATATACTATATGTTATCTAGATATTATATTATATTCTGATAGCAGGAGTTCTGATCAGCCCATGAGTAACCAAACTTGGTTTTAACTCGCGTACCGCACTTAGTATTGATAACCTGTAGATGGCGCTAAAGTCATGTTCGCCGTCTTGCATACAGTCCCCCTTTAACCTCTGCTCTGTTCTCTGTCTCCAATGGCGACCAGGCGTGTTCCGGCCCCTGAAGGACCCCAGCCCTGAGGTGCCCCGGCTCCCCAACCCCAACCTCCTGTTCCCTCCGACCCCCCGCAGACGCTGCGCCCCGGAACGCCCCAAGACGCTGGACTTTGTGGCGCGGCCGCGGCCCTCCCCCCGGGCCCGCGGCGACGCCTTCTGGCCCGAGCAGAGGCCCAGGGCCAACGGACAGAGCCTGGCGGCCGGCGAGTCCCCGGCCCACTCCTCCAGCACCGAGACCCCGCCCACTGTTGAGTTTGGCCGGGACACGGCTGCGGCGGCGGCGGTGCCGGCCACGCCCATGGAGGCGGCGCCCACGCCGACAACCTTCTCCCCGCGCCGGGTGAACAACATCAACAGGAACCTCCTAGACCAGCTGGACGAGGTTCAGTGCCGAGACGGGACGGTTCCCCTGTGCCGGCCTGAACTCAGCTTCCCCAAGGCCTCCCCGTACCACCACAAGCACGGGTTCTGGTCATAACCGGACCCGGGCTCTGTGCACACAGCCCCCCCCCCCCCCCCCCCACCCCCATCCAGGTTCGGACCCTCCCCAGTCCACTTGTAGGATGGTCAGGACCTGAGGGTTCTCCCACGATGGGTCCTGTTTGTTTTGTCGGTCGGCGTGCGCCCGCTAGGTGATGGACCACAGTGGTCCATCAGAATGAGCACCACTGAATGCCGATACACTCCTGATTGCTGAGGTACTCCAGGTTGGGTTGGTCAGTGATGGGGAATTCGATGGCGTTCCCAAAGTCATCACATTTAGCTTTAACATTTTACCTCAGCATGTGAAAGACCAGTCGACCATCCCCTAGACATGTATCCTGGACTCTTCGGGGTACTTTGGTAGGATATTCAAAATATAACACAGTGCCCCTTTATTTAAATGCGAATCTGGAATTGAGGGTTCCAGCAAAAGTGTGACCTGGGTAACCTCCCCCATCTGGTGCTTGTGTGAGTGAATCAGCCACACTTGATTCTGACTGCATTACAAGAACTAAACAATGACAGTAGTCCCACCTACAGACACCATTTGGCCAAGTTGTATAAAAAGTTATTTTCCTGGAATTAGTGAATGTTTAATGAATGGGAAATTAGTGATAATGGCATTTAAAACACTGATAAGCTTTACATATCTCTCTCCTCGTTTAAGTTCCTGTTTGAGATTGTGCATTTTATAAGTGCACTTTTGAAAAAGCATTATGATTGTAAAGCTTACATTTTAACCGTTTTTGTGGTTATTTTCAATTGCAAAACAAATTCACTTTATTTACTTGAATGGTCTCTTAAACTGTCATTCCATTGGTTGGCAGCCAACGTGTTCACTAGTGTGTCCTGTACAAGTCTTTTTGTATTGATGAGCTGTCACCGCGATCACCTCCGATCAATACCCCCATGTGAGGGATATTGTTTCACAAACACAAGCACCTTTTTTTTTGCGTCGATCGTCATACGAGCTATGTTGCGACGCTCTGACGAGCGCTAGGCTAGAGAACGGGATTCTTCGGCCTCATGTACTGTTAAACCACGCGGCCCACTAGGTATTACCACCGTGAAGTGAGGCTGTGCTATGGACGGACTGACTGCATGGGCCTCAGTGGGTCTTCGTGAACCAGGTCTTTGCGGTGAGTGCACACCGGTATCTTTCTGAGTATTTAATTTTGTAATATTGACATTTGTTTATTTATATATTGATTGATTTCTTAATGAAATGATGTACTGTATGTGTGTTTTTTATTTATTCAAGGTTATTTATTTATTCATGTATCCTTTTGTAATTCATTACATGTGTTATGTATATTTTATACGGGGGTGGGGCTTCACAACGCAATTAATTGTTTGCAATAACCCTAACGTCAAAACTCGACCGCAAACACTATTACACTGTCACTTTTTGTTCAAATTATAATTTTCTCACCTTTTCTAAATAATTCCCTCTTGGATCAATCAATTAATCTCGATCTTTTTATCCACAGACTAAATCGTTTAAGTTTGATGGAAACAACAATTAAGGAACGTGAAATAAAAGGTGTACCGGGATAAAGCCAACTGGCACACCTTTTAAGGTTCACATTTATTTGCCCCAACACTCACATCCACGTTGTCCCTCCTCTGTGACATCCTGTCAGCTGACCGGTCCGGTATGACACGATGTTTGAGAAATACAACCGGTCAAATAAAGTCAGAATCATCTGCAAACAAGACCATCTGGTTAATACTGCGTCTGGTTAATACTGCGTCTGGTTAACACGAGGTCTGGTTAATACGGCGTCTGGTCAACACGAGGTCTGGTTAACACTCTCACTCCTGTCCATCTGATCCACACGTGACCTCTTTGCCTGGAACATGCTACCCACTGGGGAACGGATTTGTGGGGGGACTGGTTCATTGTTAATGCGATTGGATGATAATGTATCATGTAAATGTGAATGCTTTTTCTCTGCGTAGTCTGGGGGAATGCTAGAATCCTGGATATCTAACAACACGGCGTCTCTACCTGATAGTGTATGGTCCCTCCTCTTGGTGGAAACACGACTGCTAATAAGCTGATGAAACCCGGACCCCTACTGGAGACCGATGGACAATGTTTCAACCCGGGACTCTGACACCATGTACGACTGATTAACTTGTATTTGCACTGCAACACACACACTTTACTCCAGTAAAAAAAAACGTAGTCCACACGATCCAGTCTCTTCCCGGTTCTTCATCAGTATGGTTTTTCCTTCGCTAAGGACTAAATGTCAGCTGTGCATTGGACGCGGTGTCGCTCCACGCGACATCGGCAGTGTGCTCCTCCACCACGTCGTCCACCTCGGCGGGAGGTCTGTCGAGCGCAGTGTTACGTCATGCCTCAATCTTCATCCTCATCATCACCACCACCGCCACCACGGGCTGTCTCCAGCCCCAGAGCCCCTAGACTATTATCGTCGCATTGCCATGGCAACCAGGGAGGAGAGATGTCTGTATGAAAGCGTTTCTTTCTTCACATCGGCCCCTCCTCGATATGCTCTGGCCCCTGCTAGTCTTGTAGAGGGACAACCGATCGGCTGACATCATTGGCCGTGTGTGTAACGGGACATTGGTGTGTGTGTGTGTGTGTGTGTGTGTGTGTGTGTGTGTGTGTGTGTGTGTGTGTACCAGGTATGTACGAAAAGTGTAAACAGGTATGTACCAGTTGTGTATACAGCTGTGTTTACAGGTGTGTGTACCAGGTGTATACTAGGTTTGAATGCACCAGGTGTGTGTACCAGTTGTAAGTTTGCCAGGTGTGTATATGTGGTGTGTGTACCAGGTGTAAAGTGACCAGGTGTCTTAATGGGTCGGAGTATACCAGGTGTGTATGTAAGTTTACCAGGTGTGTAAACCAGGTGTGTGTACCAGGTTTTGATACCGTTTGTGTGTACCAGATGTCCCCAAGTGTGTGTATAGCAGGTGTAGAGTGCTCCAGGATTGCAACCAATGAAGATTTGAAGATGAACAACAAGTAAATCATTTTTAATCAGTAGATATCTTTATTTATCTTTATTACATAGATCTGTTGACAGTGTGCTTGTACATATATCTTATGCAGTGTGATTGAAGTGCTTGGTTTGGCATTAAGAAAACAGGACAAGAATGACGTCCATCTTCCATCATAGCGGCGCCCATTGCAAGGAGGCCAGGCTAGCTCATACACTTTATACACAGAGAGTGTGATATGTTTAACACACAGCTAACCAAAGAAATATTGGGCTATCCCATATATACACAGAATGTGTGATATGGTTAACACACAGCCAACCCAAACACTGGTCGGGTTTTTACCCTCAAGGAAGAGTCCCTTTTTCACCGGAAAACGCAACTTTGTTCTTAGATATTTGGCCTATCGACAGTATATATGTCGTAGTCCTTCTAAAAAATACTGTTCAGTTGACTTAAAAGTAGATGTTGTTTTTTCTGAAACACAACCACACACACTCGCACACTCTCCCACACACAAAAACACACACACACAGACACACACACACACACACACACAGAAATACAAATGCGCACACACCCACACGCACGCCATGCCAATAATAAAAACATGTTGAGTAAAGGGAAGGTGTGAAGGTGAAGCTGCTCTGGTCGCCCACGGACTCTGGCTCGGTGGGGGCTGAGAGTGCGATGTTTTGACTGGCAGTGTGTCGCACTCCTCCACACCGGCGAGACGGCAGCACGGAGCGCGTTTTTTTCTACACAAGCCTACGACTACTGCGAGAGGGTTACGGGGGTTAAACGATATTCACAACACCCTCGAGGGAAAAGGGTTGGCGTGTAGCTCGAGCGAGGTGAGAGACAAACGCCCGGGTGAGGTCGGAAAGCGACGGGGGGTCGTCTGAATAAAAGGTCAGATGCATCTTTGTAGCTACACCGACGGCGCGGTGCGTGTAAGGTCTGGGTGGTCACAGTTGGGAGGTGTGGGCCGGGTTGGTGGTTGGTGGTTGGGCCTGGTTGGTGGTTGGGGGGGATGGGGTTAGGTGGGGTGATGGGGTTGGGTGAGGGTGATGGGGTTTGGTGAGGGTCTCGGTTGGGGTGGGTCGGTGGATGGGGTTGGGGTTTGGGGGTTTGGGGGTTTGGGGGGAGGGTGGTGCGGTTTCTTAGGCAAACCGGGGTTCATGCCGCCTCCTTCTTGTCCCGCTGGGCGGTGCGTCGGATCTTCAGCTCCGTCAGCTGGATGTATCGGATGACGTTGGTGTCTGTGAGCGGAGAGAGGGACACAGCCGTTTGGTACGCAGGGCGGGATGCGACCCAGACATGTCCATCACTAGGTGAGCCGTTTACCGTCAAAGCTTATCCTCCTCATAGATCTTGATAAGATCTCTAAGGAGGATAAGCTTTGACGAAAAAGATGCAACAAAGATAGCTGGGATAAGATCATCTTATCCCAGCTATCTTTGTTGCATACGGGGAATGGGTTAACCTAGTGATGGTTAGGGCTTGGCTCTTGGTTCTATGAACATCCTTACTGTGCCGACAGTTATATTGTTTCATTTTCTTCGGACAAATGTACGTCGCTTTGGATAAAAGCGTCTCCTAAATGCCCTTAATGTTAATGTAAATGTAAATATAAATATAAAGAGAGAGCGGGAGAGAGCGCGAAACCAAGACAAAAACGTCCCGTCCCTCTCTGCTCCCTCCCTCGCCATGTGTCTCCAACAGTGACAAGCGCTGCAGCCGCCCACTTGTGATTGACAGGCAACATGGCTTTCCTGGACCAATTAGGGTAGAGAGGCTCTGATTGGTCAGGAATGAGCAGGGAACTATGGAAATATAAATAGACTCATAAAAGGAGCCAGGCATAGTCACCTCGAAACCGATATTCTCACATCACATTTCCTTCACTAACATCATCTGACGGAGGGTGAGGTCATTTTAAGCAATTACACTCAAAATATCAGCTCTTCAAACTTACATACAGCTCCTTTAAATTCCTAAACATTTAGATTCACATTTACATTTAGGGCATTTAGCAGACACTTTTATCCAGGGTGACTCACAATAAGTACATTTGTCAGTAGAAAGACAAACAACAATATTTCGCTATCGGTATACGTAGTAAGGATGTTTATAGAACCAAGTCCAAGTGCCTAGCAACTAACAATCGCAAGGTGAACCCATTCCCCGTATACAACAATGATCAGTAGGATAAGATGCTACACAATGTGAGTACTATTTTTAAGTGCAAGGACATACAACACACAAAAAGTGCGTACATTCAGTGCATTAAAAAAAGGGTTTAGGTGAACTATGACCGAGTGGAGGCTTAGTTATGGTTCAACGTCGACGTAACTCAAGGGGGTTTGCGGACCCATTGCGTCCTTGCGGACCCTCCTTGCGTCCACTCAAAAATTGTAACCTTACGTGGAGGCGACGCAGAGGGTCGGGCTGCGATTGGTCCGCTCGCTCAAACCCGACGCAGCGTCTGTGTTGGTCATTGCGTCGGAACCATAACTGAGCCTTAAGCCTTGAGTCTGGGAGCGAGGGGGTTGCGGGCTCTCACCGGACGGCTCCTGTTTGTGGGACTCCTTGAGGTAGTGCAGGGCCTTCTGGAAGTCCCCCAGGTGGTAATAGGCCACGCCGGAGCGGTACAGGGCCTTGAAGTTCTCCCCCTCCTTCCGGAGCACCTTGAGACAGTACTCCTTCACTCGCTCGTAGTTGACCAGCTCCATCTGCAGCAGGCAGGCTGTGTGGAGGAGAGAGGAGGAGAGGAGCAGGGCAGGGTCCGCTCGCGTCACCACACGCAGCACGGTTTGGGTTGCGGTGCGCTGGATGGTTTAATGGTCGATGTTTGAACGTGGAGGTGCACGGTTACATTTGTCTGGAGTTGTTTACTTGAAGGAAAGGTTGTGTAGGCTGCGTTATGTGCCGCTGGTTAAATACACGTTACATAATAGTAAAATCGAAATACAGGTGATGGAGCAAACATTATTCCATTATTAATATTCTTATTATTCCTATTATTAGGTATTCACAGTGTATCTATGGATACTTATTGTTATTATATTATCATTATTATAATATTTTTCTTATTCTTATAAACTGCAAGATCAAATCAAAGCATGGTGACTCATACCCTCATTATTGTTTGATATGGTTCTGGAGAATTTTCGAAATGGGTTTCAACAGTGAACATCAAAAGAAACATGCACGTGATGGTGAGGGTGATGGTGTTGGTTCTGATGGTGGTGGTGGTGAGGTGAGGGTGATGGTGGTGATGGTGTAGATGGTGTAGATGGTGGTGATGGTGTAGATGGTGGTGATGGTGATGGTGCTGTTGGTGATGGTGGTAATGATGATGTTGATGTTGATGGGGGTGCTGATGTTGATGGTTGTGATGGTGATGGTTGCGATGGTGATGGATTTGACGGTGACGCTGCCGACGGTTCCTACCCGCCAGGCTGTTGTAGCACTCGAGCTCCGCGTTCTCCACGGCCCCCTCCTGCTCCTCCGTCAGCGGGCTGGACTTACCGTGGCTCGTCAGGAGGAGCGAAGGCGGGGACTTGGGGGTGCTGGACCCGGTCCCAGCAGAGCCAGTGTCCGGGTCTCCCAGCACGCGACACAGACCCTTCATCTCCAGCAGAGCGCGGTGGTACTTCCCGATGGCCTCCCGGTACTTCTTGTCCTTGTAGCATTGGGTGCCCTGCGTCTTGAAGTCCAGCGCCCGGCGCACTGTGTCGGCCGGCTCGGAGTGTGCGGAGGACGGCTGCCGGAGCTGCGGCCCTCCGTGGTGGTGCCTCTGTTGTTGCTGGTGCTGGAAGCGGGCATCCTTGGTGCGGAGGTTGGGTGGCTGCTGCTGCTGGTGCCGCGGGGATCCAGCCGCCGCGCCGCTGTCACACTTCCTCCCCGGGCCTGCAGCCTCCCCGTCCTGGGCAGCCGGGCGGACGCTCATCGTCTTTCCGACGGTCCTGTATTAGCGAAGGCTCCGAGTGGATCTGTGTTGTTCCGCGCCGTCAGACTAATAACAACGGGGGGATTTGAGATGCGGGGTCGCTGGTGGCATCCTGCTCCTCGGCTCGTGCGTCCGCTGGAAGAACCACGCGCAGATGAACGCCCTCCGCGCGCGCGAAACAAACGGGCGGAGCGCTCCCCGGTGGAGGGTTGGTGTCTGACGCTCTCCGATTGGTTCTTCAACACAGCCTGTTTACTCGGACCAGTCTCTCTCTCTCTCTCTCTCTCTCTCTCTCTCTCTCTCTCTCTCTCTCTCTCTCTCTCTCTCTCTCTCTCTCTCTCTCTCTCTCTCTCTCTCTCTCTCTCTCTCTCTCTCTCTCTCTCTCTCTCTCTCTCTCTCTCTCTCTCTCTCTCTCTCTCTCTCTCTCTCTCTCTCTCTCTCTCTCTCTCTCTCTCACTCGCTGTCTCTGTCTCGGGCTCCTCGTGCACACCCCGTCTCCCGGTGACGGGGTGTGATGGTGTGGTGGGCAGTGGTTCTGGGGAGAAGATGATGATGTCATCCCAGCCTGACTCCACGGAGGGGAATGCCGTCCGTCGGAAGTTCTCGGAACTCCAACTGGCCCTGTTTCAACCGACCTTGGGAATGATGATACGTTGATGAAACCTTATGGAGTCGATCAGGTCCGCCTCTAACCGGCCATAATGGCTAATTAGCGGATGACGCACCAGTCATGACATGAGAGTGGTTTTGAATATTTTACAAACTCGAAAATAAACAATTATGACTTTAATCACATACATTTATTTCTCTCTCTTACACACACACACACACACACACACACACACACACACACACACACACACACACACACACACACACACACACACACACACACACACACGCACACACACACACACGCACACACACGCACGCGCGCACGCACGCACGCGCGTGCACACGCACGCACGCACGCACGCACAGCAGGCTATTCTAAACGTCTGACATTTTTACTATCGTGTGGAGCATATAAATTATACAGTGAGTTATCTGTTATATTTTTTTCAGTAGAGCAGTCTGAATAGAAATAGAGCCGTGGTTCGGCTCGACCGCAGACCTTTAATTTAATAGTTATAATTAGGGTACGTCATCACGGCGCGCCGCCAGTCGAGCGTCTCCTGTTTACAACATGGCGGCGGGGGATATGAGAGGTAGCTACACTCGCTCTCTGATGTCCTATTGAACAAAACACGGCTACGATTTAAGTCGATTCTATGGTGTGGTGAATGGATTTTGTTGGCTTGCATTTGGTTTTCGAGGACTACCGGAGATTAACGTCGGTAGTGTGTGAGGAAGGTCTCCTCCTCATCCTCATCTGGCCAGCGCAGCCTGCTAATGATGGATGATCAACTACATGTTTATACGGATCTATTAATCGCTGCAACACATTAGGATTTATAATAATATGTAATATATCTTTTACAACCGCATCCTAACACGGCCGTAGTGTTTCAAATTAAGTATATGTATGGCTGATGACGACCCCTTCCGTTTCCCAGACAACCTGTTGGGGATCTCGTGGGTTGACAGTGGATGGGTGCCCATCCTCAACCCGGGCAACGTGCTGGACTACTTTTCCGAGAGAAGTAACCCATTTTACGACCGCACCTGCAACAATGAGGTGGTCAAGATGCAGCGGCTCACACTGGAACATCTGAAGTTAGTATAACGTGATTCATGTTTATTCATGATTTATGAATTGATAATTACGCACGATAGATGCCCCCTCAAACACTTACCTGCTCCTTCATGACCTGTATCATTTATTCACTGTCTTACCCCTACCTGCTCCTTAATGAGCTGTATCATTCTGGATTCACTGTCTAACCCCTACCTGCTCCTTAATAGAACTGTCTGTGCTAGTTGTTTTGGATAAAGGACCAAATATTGAATTATAATAGTAAATGTATGAAGCACGATTTGTCTCTCATTGCCTGTTCCCCTTTCTCTGTTGTGGAAGTTCAACACACGTTTTCTGTTTATTGGTGTTTCCAGTCAGATGGTGGGTGTGGAGTACATTCTTCTTCATGCCCAGGAGCCCATTCTGTACATCATCCGCAAGCAGCAGAGACACGCACCCTCACAAGGTAGGAACAGAGACAGGTACCCACACCATCACAAGGTAGGCCTCAGAGATAGGCATCCACACCTTCACAAGGTAGGAACAGAGACAGGCAGGTACCCACACAACACAAGGTAGGAGAGACGGGCACCAATACAACACAAGGTAGGAGAGACGGGCACCAATACAACACAAGGTAGGAGAGACGGGCACCAATACAACACAAGGTAGGAGAGACGGGCACCAATACAACACAAGGTAGGAGAGACGGGCACCAATACAACACAAGGTAGGAGAGACAGGCACCAATACAACACAAGGTAGGAGAGACAGGCACCCATACAACACAAGGTAGGAGAGACAGGGACCCATACAACACAAGGTAGGAGAGACAGGCACCCACACAACACAAGGTAGGAGAGACAGGCACCCACACAACACAAGGTAGGAGAGACAGGCAACCACACAACGCAAGGTAGGAGAGACAGGCACCGACACAACACAAGGTAGGAGAGACAGGCACCGACACAACACAAGGTAGGAGAGACAGGCACCCACACAACACAAGGTAGGAGAGACAGGCACCCACACACAACCCACACCGGCAGCTGGCTGGCTACAGAAGTCCAAGAAGCATTGGATCTTCTATTGGTCAGACAATGGGATCTGAACTCTGAACATTTCTTATAATTTTTTGCCCATCCCCTGTTATCTCTGTGATAGCCAATACAAGTAGTTCAACATACATCTATTGATGCACTTAGTCACATCATCAGTGATGGAACCTGGGGTCATTGGGCGTTTCGGGTCTCGCAAAACATCATACACCCTCAACCAGGCGACCCAGCCGGGATTGATCAAGTCCCAACTTGTGTCTAAAGTAGCATGCACCCACGGATCGCCCCTCTTGATCCACAGCCATCTAGAGGCCTTCTCAGCTGCCTCTGTGGTGGTCTTGATGGCCTTCCTCTGACGTGCACCTGTGACTCCAAGCATGCTGTATGCTTTGCTGAACATTTCTTATAATTTGTTGCCCATCCCCTGTTATCTCTGTGATAGCCAATACTAATATATGTTAGATTATACGATTATTATGTGGTCATAATCCATGCTGTGAATTATGTCAGAAGAGAATGGTGGCATAGTCACGTGCGTCTATGCACTGGTAATCAGGCGACTCAATGAGTTTGAGATTTGCTATAAAATTAACCACAACTTGGAAAAGTTCACAAAGAAACCTCTCTGCCAACACTGGGCTGTCTATCCCCGCTTGTCCTGAAGGGGGCCCCGTCACGGTGCCGCTGGCTGACTACTACATCATAGCAGGGGTGGTGTACCAGGCCCCCGACCTGGGCTCTGTCATTGGATCCAGAGTGGTGAGGGTGCACAGTGCACACACACACGCACAGACTCACACATGCACGCACGCATGCATGCGCGGCCCGCGCACACACACACACCTACCTGAACCAACACGCACCTGAGCACAAACACACACACATACACACACACCCCTGAACCAACACACACACACACACACACACACGTGTACACAAATGCATGAATACACACTCACTCACACAAACACACACACACACACGTACTTGCACGTACACATGTACTCGCACAGACACACGCGTACACAGCCTGCACACACACAAATGCATGAAGCCACACACACTTATGGAAATATGGAGGTTTGTGTATGTATATGACGGGAGTGATGCTGTGGTTCCAGCTGTCCGCGGTGCATGGGATCCAGTCGGCCTTCGACGAGGCCATGTCCTACTGCCGCTACCACCCCTCTAAAGGCTACTGGTGGCACTTCAAAGACCAGGAGGAGAGAGGTGGGTCTGCCTACTAGAATCCTATCTCACAACACCCAACCCACCATCTTCAGGTTTCTTCCAGTGGATTTGGGCCCTTTTTCCTTCATCTTAACCCTCAGCCTGTGGGAGTTCTGGGGGATGATTCACTGATCTCATACGCGAATGACCCGTCCCTGGAAGTTTGATAATGTGATGCGTTATATCAGGAAGGTTTTAGCGCAAGGAAATTATAAGGAAACTTTTCTAAAGCTTTACTAAGGCTTGACACAAATCCCAGAATATAACTTGAAATATGACTAATATCTATAATAAAGATACATAATTATAAAGATCATATCTTTAAAAATAGTACTTAGTATTGTGTAGCATCTTATCCTAGCTATCTTTGTTGTATTGGTTCTCTGAACATCCTTTCTTTACCGACAGCGATATATTCTTGTTTCTCTTTCTTCTTACAAATGTACTTAAGTCGCTTTGGATAAAAGCGTCTGCTGAATGCCCTGTGTGTAAATGCAAATGTCATGCAACCAAAATATATCATGAAAGCTACACAGCATGGAGGTTTGTTGACCACCTATCGTGCGTGTTCCCTAACTCTCCACCACAAGCTGGTGTGTAGTGAGCGTTCTGGCACCGATTGGCTGCCGTGCATCACCCAAGTGGGTGCTACATATTGGTGGTGGTTAGTGAGGTCCCCCCTTCACTTTAGGCGTCTTTGAGTGTTATTAATTATTATTATTCTTCATGTTTAACCTCTGTTTTCCTTTTATTCCTAGTCTGTTTTACATAGTTTTGAATGATGACTATATGCTCTGTAAGGTGACCTTGGGTGTCTTGAAAGGCGCCTCTAAATTAAATGTATTATTATTATTATCATGTGCTGCCCTCCAGAGAAAGCCAAGCCTAAATCCAAGAAGAAGGAGGAGCCTAGCTCTTTGTTCCAGAGGCAGCGCGTTGACATGCTGCTGCTTGACCTCCGCTCCAAGTTCCCGCCCACATTCTACCAGGTGAGGGTTGCTCTGAGCTCTGAGGTCACTTCTTCTGTGACAAGGTGTTCTTCAGAAGATCCCCGGCTGACATCGGATTTGCTTGATTATCATCCCTAATCTGTCTTTGATCTTTTTTTTCCCAGCCCAAACCTGGCGAGAAACCAATCCCAGGTATGAAGTCAGACCTCAAGCTCACACCATGTGTAGAATTCAGACCGTTGCTCATTGAGATGTTTGACGGCAACAAACTAGTTTATTCAATTTGAATATATCAAGTTAATTAAATCCCAAAATAATAGCACTCAACCTTCTTTATATAAATGACAAAACAAACCGATAAGTGTCAACGAGTCCCACTTTGAGATAAGGCCTAAAAAAAATTGTTGTTTGGTTCCGGTTTCCGATCTAACCTGTCAATTTATGTGCGACCCAAATTATTTTATCAGCTTTATAAAAAAGCAAATTATAATTACGTTTTGGTACAGCACCTCTTCATTCTGTACAAGGATGAGCGAATTTTCTCGCTTTTTAAATGAAAACAACCTGCCTATCATTCGCTGCCGCTGGAAAAAATAAAATAAAATAATAAAATTAATTCCCTACCTACCAATGACCTCAACTGACAACCAACAGGAACCAAACTTTTTTTTTTTTTAGGCTTAATCAACCAATGATTTAGTCTTCAGTGTGCCATGAATGTTTTAGCCTCTAGGGGGCAGCAGAACCCAGATACACAGTGCAGCGTGCAGTGCCTCTTTAATCCCTGTGTGTGTGTTTGTGTTGCGTTCTCGTAGTGGAGGTGAAGAAGGAGCCGGAGCCTCCTGCAGAGACGGTGAAGCAGGAGACGGAGCGAGAGCCGGCCACCAAGACCTCCGCCCCTGCCCCCCCAAGCAAACCCCCCCCGGAGAAGAGAGCCCGACTCCAGTGATCAGGGACCCCCCCCCCCCCCCAACCCGGAGGAACCCTGTGGATCAACCCTCAGCCAATCTGCCTCTCCTCAAGCCGGACATGGAGGCGCCAGGGAAGCCCCCCTTCTCAGCCAATCAGATGCCAAGTAGTTTTGTTTTTTGATTGGCTGGGAAGGGGGCTTCCCTGGCAATAAAACACATTCATACATACATACATACACACATAAACAGTCTTGTACTCTCACTCTTCAGCGGTTACATTACAAAGCAGCTGTAATCCCACAAAATCGACCCAGTAGCGACATCACAAGTGGGCGTGTGATGTCACTACCTGGCTGAACTGTACCGACTGGTAGGCTCATGTATCTGTCGGTCATCTGGGTGGACCCGCCCACGTGTGATGTCACCATAGGGTAGATTCTGAAGTGGCTGGTCATGGCTAACAGACGTAAACACAGCTGGTGGTAAAGATGTCAGAGCTTTTTAAAGCCTTCCCGTTGTGCTGAGTGAGTTTTGTATGGGCCTGTCGCAAGGCTGACATCAGCGGGCCGTTTTGACATCAGCAGTATTTTCTTTCCGTAATGAATCATTAGGTCATTCTTACTCATGAGCTTTGCTGAGTGAGGGGATTTATCGCAAGACAAAGAAAGGGTTGTCTTTTCAGTCTTCAACATGTTTGATGTTTTGATCAAGAAACCTAATGCTGGCTGGCCTGTTTTTGATAAAAGTACATTCGTATCCTGTTATTCTTCGTGTTTTATTATTTGTTTAAAATAATCTGATTCAGTTAAAAATGAAAGTGCATTTTGAATGGCAAGATTGACTTTGTGTCAAATAAAATGTGTTTTGAAATGTGTTGTATTTATGAAATAATTTGGCCTATGTGCAATAACTTCCTCACAAACACAATTGACCAATTAACGAATTGAATTAGTCAATTTCCTAAACCGTCGAGTATACATTTTACAGATTTCTTGTTCTTTGTCAAAGCGTGATGCAAAGATCTGTCCACACGATGGCGCAATCGGGCTTTAATTCTACGAAAGTGTACGCACAAATTTCACCCTCACTCCTGTTTCTGTGTTGCCTTTTTCCTCATCCCTTCGCATCTCGTCATGTTCAGGTTCATAAGGCAACCTCTTTAAAAACGTTTAGTCCGTTTTATCCGGGGCAGAAATGGACAAAGATAGGTGACAGTCCGGCTCACCAGCGGCGTTACACGAATGCCACGAAGAAGAAGCGGCGCGCAGGGTGTGGTGGGATAGGAGGCTTCTCCGTGGAGGACCCGAGCGAGAGCCCCAGCTGGCTGCAGAGAAGATGGCTGCAGCGGGGACTTTCAGGCCGACGTCTGGAGACAAGAGCACTTCTCGTCATGCCGAGTGCTGACCACCGGCTCCCCGACGTGTCGGTCCCTTCCTTCGTTGATTCTCCTCCACTCAGTTGAGATTGGACGGGGTGTGTGCAAACATGGGGTCTCAAACTCTACAGATCCTCAGGCAGGGGCTGTGGGCTTCGATCACAGGCGGATGGTACTACGACCCCCATCAGAATACGTTCGTGAACGCGTTGCATCTGTACATCTGGCTGTTCCTGCTGTGTTTCCCCTTCACGCTGTACATGGTGAGTGTGTGTCTGTTCACTGGCCGAGCGCCCCGGAAGGCAATTAAGTCAAATAGATTTAATGTTTCGTCCCAGGCGATCCTCTGTGGAAACTAAGACAACAATGCACCGTGTCATAACATTAATATAGCCGTTTTAACCGCTGTTAAACCTTACTAAAACACAATCTATGCATAATAAAGCCCCTTGCCTGTGGGTTCATACGGGAGCGTTCCATAACAATGCGTGATTCTAATGGCATTGTGTCAAATCTGACGCTCAAATTGTTCCAGCAAGTGTGCCAACCAACGGGTCGGTTGACCCCTCTACAGTTCTATTGTTTATTTGTGAAATCCCTTTTGACAATACTACTCTTGGTTGCTGTAAGTAGGGCATACATTGATATAAGGATATCTTCTATTCAGTAGGATGTATTTGCCCCATCCCCCATGGCTTGGTGACCCTGGCCAGTACACTGATTGAAGATCATCACTATTGAGTAAATGAACTCATGTAACACCTCCTTTATCAATAGCCATCCAATCGTGCTGATATCAACCATCACAACACGAGTTAAAACCTACTACTGTTGAATTATCTCGATGAGCCATTAGCTGTCAGAAGGTTTGGTTTTAAATCAGTTTATTAGGATGTTAAATATTAAATGAACACGTACTGCCTATTTAAAGTGTCTTTATACATGCATAGTGACGGCTATATTGAGGTTGAGGTCTGCTGTCTATTCCTGGAGAGGAAGTAAATAGACCAGTGGTATCCTGGCTGTGATCAGAATAGCTAGTAAAGGCCGATACATGATTATAAACAGCCTGTATGGCAGATATACAGCTCTAAATAGTTTGAAAGGCAGATATACAGTTATTAACAGTCTGAAAGGCAGATTTACAGTTGTAAACAGTCTGAAAGTCATATATAAAGTTATAAACAGTCTGAAAGTCGGATATACAGTTATAAACAGTCTGAAAGGTAGATACACAGTTATAAACAGTCTGAAAGGACACTTAACAATCTGAAAGGCAGATGTACAGCTATAAACTGCTGTTTGATAGCCTCTTCCTTCTGAAATGTGTTTATTTGAAGTTACGTTATTCACAGCAACCTGTTTCTCTTTAGATAAACTTGACCTGAAATGGCCATGATCCCCGAAGCGTGAATTAGAAAAAAAGCAACCCCAACTACTTGCATATTGTGTGGCTGTTTGGCTGATTTAAAATTGATTCTATGCATAGATTTATCACACCCAGTGTAAACAAATCATGTGCAAACCAGCGGGTGGTGAGAACGCTCAGAGAAGCCTCGGTGGGTTTTATCCGATGAAACAGAAGTAGTAACTATTCACATATACTGTGATGTCCACTGACCCATCAATTAATGAACTCAATTACTACTACTCGATTAATTCACTGTTCTCACACACACACACACACACACACACACACACACACACACACACACACACACACACACACACACACACAGGCCCAATCCCAATGTCCGGACTCATGGACTTTGATGCGCCTTCTCATGAAACAAATTATTAAGGCATTAAGGCTGTCCCAATGTTGAATTCCAAAGGGCGTTATGGTTTGAGTCCACACTTACCGAGCCCTTTCCGTGAGTTCGCATCAGTGCAGACTTCACCTAAGGGAATTACCCACAGTTCATAGCGTTGTGACGTTTACCGCGGAGACCATAGGGAAATCTGGAAATTAGAAAGGTAAACAACAAGACAAGGCTATTGTCAATGCGCGACCAGATGGGAATTTCTGGCTTTTTTCAGTGAGCCGGATCATTTGGATCAGCACACCAGCAAGAGCCTGCTCTTTTGGCTCCGAAACGGCTCTTCATATTTCTACTTATACCTTTTATAATTCAGCCAAATTTAGCCCGTTGTGACTAATGATTAGTATGTGTAGGCCAACAATCAACTAAATTATTCAACCCACACGCATCCACTCACTTATCACCTGAGATCAATTAAGTCTGTGAGTCCTTAGTCCTCGGGGCTCACTTTGGGATTGGGCCACACACACACACACACACACACACACACACACACACACACACACACACACACACACACACACACAGAGAGGGACACACACACACTAACGTGTGGCTCTTGGCCCCACAGGCCCTGCCGCCCACCCGGGTGATCGTGGGGGTCTACTGCGGCGTCATCGGCACCACCTTCCTGCTGCTGAAGACGGTCAACTACCGGCTGCACCACGCCCTGGACGAGGGCGAGGTGGTGCAGCGGGGGGGCAAGGAGGCCCCGGGGGGCGGGGCCCGCGGCGAGGGCCCCCCCGCCGATGGCAACGCCCGGCAGGAAGACAGCAACGGGCCGGGGTGAGGGACGCACACAGACAGGGCGGACAGACGCACACGCACGCACGCACACACACGCGCACGGGTCATAGAGACTGTACTGGTGGCTGTTCTGGATGTCGGTCACCGACGTCAACGCAACGGGGCTTTTATTGTGAAAGTCTGTTCTTGATAAAACACACACACACACATACAATCACACACAATCACACAGAAACACACACTAACACACAGAAACACAATCACACAGAAACACACACACTAACACACGCTCATCACAAATGCACGCACACACGCACACGCACGCACACAAAATCATACAGAAACACACACACTAACACACAGAAACACAATCACATAGAAACACACACGCTAACACACGGAAACGCAATCACACAGAAACACACACTAACGCACACACAATCACGCACACTGACACACACTAGGTTAAAGGTTAACAGTCTTATTGTGAAAGCATGAAGTGTAACTGTGGTACAGGACGAGAAGCACACCGTGACGCATCGCACCGGAAGACGTTAAGTTTCCCTCAGCGGTGGAGCGCACAAAAATAATATGATTTAGTTCCTGCGCACAGGAATTTCCAGGGCTGAGAACCACAGGACTGACGTAGGTTCTCGGGCGCTGGGTCTCTTCAGGTCCACCCTGAAGCTTTCCTTGGATGAGCCACTTTTACTCTTAAGGTCATCAGCCTCGGCGAATGAGCAGCCCTTCTCTGTCAACACCCGAAGTGTTTCCTCCGATAGGTCACCGAGCAAATGGAGATGTACTTTAAAAGTGGTGAGCTGTACTCCCTGCGCACACTGTACGTCCTGTACGTCCTGTACGTCGATATCTCTGCATCCGTGTCAGTATAGCGTATGCGGCGTATTAGGTATCCTATATAGGAGCCATGGACGTGAGACATCTCTCAGAAGTTTGAGTGCTGGTGTGAACGTCTAAGAAGACGGCTCTCAGAGGAGCGCAGGGAGGAGACGGTGGCTGGGGGAGGGTTCAGCAGGCTGAAGGGGGGGGGGGGGGGTCCGGGCCTGGGGGTGGGTTCAGCAGGCTGAAGGGGGGGGGGGGGGGTCCGGGCCTGGGGGAGGGTTCAGCAGGCTGAAGGGGGGGGTCCAGGCCTGGGGGTGGGTTCAGCAGGCTGAAGGGGGGGGGGGGGGGTCCGGGCCTGGGGGAGGGTTCAGCAGGCTGAAGGGGGGGGGGGGGTCCGGGCCTGGGGGAGGGTTCAGCAGGCTGAAGGGTCCGGGCCTCGATCGTCGTCGGTGTTGGCGCTTTTAAAATGGAGGCCAGCCAATGGGTCTTTGGAATATTGCCGATCGGTCACAGATCACTTTAATGGAGAGTGAAGTCAAGCCAAGTTCATTTGTAAAGCCTGTTGTCACAATTACAGACTCAAAGGTCGTCACCGGACAGCCACAAACCAGAGCTCAGAAACCCATTTGGGGAAAGTAAAAGGCATTCAGAGACCCCTAGCTCGCTGACAGTTTGGCAAGGCAAATATAATTCTATGTGAAAAGCCACGATAAAAAAGAA
Source organism: Gadus macrocephalus (assembly GCF_031168955.1). Lineage (NCBI taxonomy): Eukaryota > Metazoa > Chordata > Actinopteri > Gadiformes > Gadidae > Gadus > Gadus macrocephalus. The sequence continues at coordinate 18,458,880 of NC_082386.1, forward strand.
TCCAAGCCTCACAGACAAGTCATCTGTCAATAGGGCAGCCTGCGTCAGACCAAAACCCAGCTACAGGGGAAGTGGTTAAAAAAAAGCCATGTCAGACAGGAAGCAGAAAACCAAATAATCTCCAATTAGAGTTGCGTAACAAGTCATCTGCAGTGCTAGAAAACTACAGGAGTGTGTATGCTAACACAGAGCTTGCCGCAGCGCTAAATACCTACAACACATTCACAATGCTAACACAGAGCTAGCTACGGTGCTGCATAACTACCACACATTTATAATGCTAACAGAGAGCTAGCCACAGTGCTGTACATCTCCAACCCATTCACAATGCTAACACAGAGCTAGCTACGGTGCTGCATAACTACCACACATTTATAATGCTAACACAGAGCTAGCCACAGCGCTGTACATCTCCAACCCATTCA
>NC_082386.1:18459404-18512936 GCF_031168955.1 Gadus macrocephalus
TGAACGCAGTGCGCTTGGCAGGGCGCAATTAAGTTTAATCTCGGGTCGTTGCCAATCAACAGTTAATTAGAATGTCTCAATCGTCCACGAGTGTGGATATTGTGTCCATGGCGACCCCCCCGCGATGGGTCGGAGCCCGCACCAAGAGTGATGCCGCTAATGGCTGTGCGTCCAGGATGTGATGTAATTAGCCCGTCAGGAAATGAACGGATCGCTGGGGCGATTCGACGCTTAGGTCAAGTGTTCCCCTAAAATGTCTTTTTAGGGGAACAATAACCACCAAAGGTGATATCAGGGGGGGGGGGCCGGACAAACTACAATCCATACGCCTCGGTGTCAGATTCAACAGGGACCAACATCTCACCAGAGCATGCGCTACACGCACACATGCAAAGACACAAAGCAGAACCAGCTGAATGATGAAGACACACACGTACGTCGACGCACACACCGGCAGAGATGCACACCTGACCCCCCCGAGAACCGGCCCACGAGTCGCACAGGAAGCAATACGCGCCTCGCTCTCTCTCGTTTCCATGGTTCCCCTCAAGAGACCCCGCCGCTACCTGCGCAGCCTAGCATCATTAGCGCCGCTAATCAGCAAGCCCGCCTTCCGGGCGCCATGGCAACGTGGCTGCCAGCTAACCGCTATCTGAGGCAGACATCCCATCTAGGTGAAGACATCAATTGCAACCTCACAATTCGCCCGTGGTGTTTTATCGTAATTAATCTCAGAATCCCCCCCCCCCCCCCCCCCCCCCGGCTGTGAACCAAAAAATCATCCTCGCTAATGTGAAGAATGCGCCGTCTGCATGACAAGTGAAATTGAGTCTTTGAAAAAAGATTAAAATCTAAACGTTTCTTCAAATCCACAGCTCTGTCACAGGAAGAGCCAATCCCCTCCAAAACACGGAGAAGCAGTACGAGAAGCTCAAGCTCCAGCTAAAACACCTAGCACTGCTTCAGGTAGCTGCAGCTCTCACCAAGACACCCAGCAATGCTACAGTTAGCTTAAGTTACCGCCAAAACAGACTGCAATGCTACAGTTAACTCATGTTCCCGCCAAAATACAATGCACTGCTAGAGTTACATCAAGTCTTGGCCAAAACACGCTGCAATGGTACAGTTAACTCAAGTTCCCGCCAAAACACACTGCAATGCTACAGTTAACTCACGTTCGCGCCAAAACACACTGCGATGCTACAGTTAACTCAAGTTCCGGCCAAAACACACTGCAATGCTACAGTTAACTCAAGTTCCCACCAAAATACATGCATTACGTACATACACACATACAGATGAGGCCACCTAAATTAACCAAATTAACTAAATTATCTAAATCGAATATTGGAATAAACTGTGTGGTTGAGGGAGTGAGCAGAAGGACTATTAACTGAACAACTGAACTCCTATCTGACTGCTGACATTATCCTTCTATTAAGATGAATACCATACTAGCACTGACCATAAAGACAGAGACCACATGCCCAAACAAGGGCGTGTGGACTAGAGATAGAAGATATGTCTGAGAGTTTTATGCGTGTCTGTTTGGAGGAGGGGGGGGAGGGGGGGGGGGGGGGGGGGGGACTTATGAAGACACTAAGGCATTCTGGATATGTTCTTTTGCTGTGGCACTATGGAAAAACTGAAGCAAGTGTTATCTATTTTAGTCGGAATAATCGACTTCACTCCTGGAAGGGAGTACTGAGCGTACCCTCTGAGGAGAAGGGAACAGCATAGTCTTAATATTAATAATAATAATGATAATACAGGGCTGGGGTCGATTTATATAGCGCTTTTGTAAGCACTCAAAGACACTTTACAGAGTGAACACAAAATAAAAAAAAATTTATAAGAACGTCTCTTCGTAAAAAGATTAAAAAAAAGTAGGAAGGGGGGAGAGATGGGTATGAGGTTATGTGGTGAAAGCAATCCTAAAGGAGTGGGTTCCGCGGCGATCGACCCCCGCTCAGAACGCACTGGGTTCGATGCCCAAAGTCCTGCAGGAGAAAAGGGAGACGTCGCACGCGATTGACCCTTGACCCCTTGGCCACCTGATATGCCCCCGAGGATGGGGGGAGGGGGGGGGGGAAGGGGGTTGCCAAGCATCTCTGGGGTTGCCGGGCAACACTACATCCAGCCCCTCAGACCGCCGGCAGCGGCGCCGTAGCGCTTGGCTGTCCCTTAAATTCCGATTCAATTAGGTGTTGTTTATTCTGCCCCGTGCGGCCCTGCACCCGTCGCGCGCCAAATTGATGTTCTGCACTTAAACTCAATCTTAAACTTGTTAGGCTTTACACACTGACAACGTTGATCTGGAAATATGTATCTCGACTCAAATATCAGAGCACACGCACGCACGCACACACACACACACGCACACACGTACACACACATGCACACACACACACACACACACACACACACACACACACACACACAGGGCTCTGGTGGTCTGAATTGTGTTATAAATAAGCTTTAACTTAATTGCTTTCCCGAAAGAGGTAGGACCCGCAGAGCCGGCACATATTTACTGCCTCTGCACCTACGTGTGTGCGTGTGTGTGTGTGCGTGTGTGCGTGCGTGCTTGTGTGCGTGTGTGTGCGCGAGTGCGTGTTTATGAGAAAGACAGAGAGAGGCAGAGGGTGTCTGTGTGGAACAGAGAGAGGTTGGGATTCAGGGAGTGAGCGTGTGTTTTTGTGTTGTCATGGCAAAGATGAAGTTAGATAAGAGTTTGTGTGTGTGCGTGCGTGTGCGTGTGCGTGTGTGTGTGTGTGTGTGTGTGGAAAAAAGAGATATATAACTTGTTTATGATAGAGAGAGACTGTGTTTGTCTGTTGTCATGGGGAAGGGGAAAGCAGTTAAGGGATTATGTGCAAACATTTGTGTGTGTGTCTGTTTCTCTCTCTCTGTGTGTGTGTGTGTGTGTGTGTGTGTGTGTGTGTGTGTGTGTGTGTGTGTGTGTGTGTGTGTGTGTGTGTGTGTGTGTGTGTGTGTGTGTGTGCGTGCTTGCGTGCGTGGCTGACTCTAATGATGCAGATGACACCTATCAGAGTGGTCACATCCAACCACTGCGTCGTCCAAACGCAGGCCAGGACCCTCAGGACCAGGAAGCAGAGGGTCAATACGAACCAACCCCCCACCAATACCAGAACGCCACTAGTGAGTTTAAACTCTGTATTTCACAATACTATCCAATCACACATCCCTGATTTAAAAGTGAATGTTTTGCTGTTTGTATGTACAGTATGTGTGTATGTATGTATGTTTGTATGGATGGATGAATGAATGAATGAATGAATGAATGGATGGATGGATGGATGGATGGATGGATGGATGGATGGATGGATGGATGGATGGATGGATGGATGGATGGATGGAATGTGTGTCAAATATGTCACCCATTGAACTCCTGTCATCCCTGGAAGGAGGGATCCCCCACTCTGTGTTCCTTCTCACGATTTCTTCCTTGCTTATTCAGGGGGTGTTTTCTTGCTCCCTGGGGGGCTAGGGTCAGGGCAGGGGGGTGTCATAAACATACAGCCTTTTGAGACTGTACTTGTTATTAAAGGCCTATACAAATAAAGTTGAATCTAATTGAAGGCTCAGGATGATGCTCCGTAGCGGACCAGGGGTCTGCGGCCCTCGGAGTCGGGGGTGTCTACGGCCCCCGCTGGGTCTATTCCAGGACCGCAGAGTGTCGACGAGGGGGGGGAAACGTGACTGGTCAGCAGTGGGAGACGCGAGGCCGTCAGTCAGGATGATTGACAGGGGCGAGCAAAGCGGAGCATCTCAGCTGAGACACCCGGGCTCACGGACGTAGGGCGTGGTGGTGGCCGAATATAGAACACACACACACGAGATAATCAAACCCTCCCACGGCGGGCTGGACAGCTACTGTGCGTTTGTTACATTCAGGGCGTTCAGCAGACGCTTTTATCCAAAAGCGAGTGACAATAACGTATGTTCGTCTAGAAAAAGAGAAACAATATATCGCCGTCGGTACAGTAAGGATGTTCATACAACCAGGTACCGAGCACTAACAATCACCGTTTCTAAGTGCCAGGACGTACAACATACCCAGAGCCCAACTGTGGGGCTTACCGCTGGCGCCTTGCTCATGAAAACATGAAAAGTGGTTGGGCTAGTTACTAACGGTGCAGACGGATGCCTAGTCACTGGTTGGGAACGCAGTTTGGCTAGTTACCGATGGTAAAAGCGCTAAAACGACAGAAAAAACGGTCTCAAATCACGACTGAAGACTATCAGTCCATCTCTACAGTGTCGGAAAGGAATGTTGGTTTAGCTCCATTCGCGTGTTGACAATTCCTCTCAGCTCTGCATCTAATATATGCTAATCCACGTGTCAAACCATGACATTGACCCGCGAGGCGGCCATTAAAAACCGTCGCCCTAGAACGCCCTACAGCCGTACGCTACATCAACAAGGACGTCAATCTATTCTATGGACTGTGATTGGTCACGGCCCTGTGTGACCCCTCCATCTGCTTTTGTTGCTTACATTTAATAAAAAGAAACCATAAATAACTCTCACCTGACGGTGTTTACCCAAGCCGGAGGCATGTTTATGGTTACATGCGTCGGAGTAAGGGGGGGTGGGGGGGGGGTGGGTGGGGGGGGGGGGCATGTTCCACTAAGCGTGACCACAATCTCAACGGCGCCGTGTGACACTGAGCCGACCGCCGCGCACCACACCGTGGGTTTATGAATCCAGAAGCCCCTAGCTAAACATCGGCCTCTCTCCAGGGGATGTGGCTTCCCTCCCAGCAGCTGTGTTGTCTTCTCCTTCAGACAACTGAATCACCAAAACAAACCTTTCCCCTGGTTCTGAATCCTCCCGCTGCAACGCTACAGACACCGATCACTGGAGTTCTTGGCACCACGATGGCATGATGGGTACAGCTTGTGCTGGAGATAACTTCATGTGTTTGGACGGTACTTTAAGTACTGCTACTGGGTTTTTCTGCAGAGATGGTTGCTACTGCATGCTAACGTTAGCCAACGAGCGCTGGATCTGTCCTGATTGGACTGGAATTCAAATCAGGAAAAGGAGAGGAATGTATGTGGATTTGTGTTTGCATTTCCTGCATGTGAAGTGAAGCAAGTGTTGGTGCTGTTTATGCGTGTTGATGTCGTAAGTGTTTGACCAGCTGTGGGTGTGTGCGTGTGTGTGTGTGTGTGTGTGTGTGTCGAGGCGAAGCGCAATGATAAACGATAACCAGAGGCCGGTCACTTTACAGTCCGGACCGAACCACAGCTATCCTCATTCACAACCTTCTCATCTGGAGACTGAGCGTTTGTCTATGGTGGCCTTCACATCCATTAAGGCTGCAGCAGCACCACCTCCTCCACCTCCACCTCCTCCTCCTCCACCTCCACCACCTGCACCCATCCAGCCTCCTCCGTGAATGGAGAGCCTTTGTGGGCTGACCAGAAGTGGAGCAGAGCCCCCCGGATCACGGCCATTACCCATCTCACACCCGGCGAGCCGCTAACAATGAACCCCGCAAGTGTGTCAACAGAGACGGACGGCGGCGGCCCGCAGCCGCGCAGAGCGGAGAGCGCGAGCGCCTGGGAGGGCGAGCGAGGAGGAGCAGCAGAGGAGCAGAAGAGCAGGGGCGTAATGTGGTCCTAATTGTCCTAAAGGATACCCCAAGGCCCCCCCCCACCCGCCCCCCCCCCTCCCCCCTCTCCCCTCCTTCCCCCCCCCCGCTGCCCTCCATACCCTGAGCAATCTCCATCGCTCATTCACTCAGCGCAATTAAGACTAAATTAGTAGCATGAAGAGACAAGCTGGCCTCCAGTGCTGCCAGACAGGGAATCCTCCCTCTGGTCTGATGCTCCCTCCCCCCCCCCCTCCCCCTCCCTCCCCCCCTCCCCTCCCCCCCCCCCCCCCTCCCCCCTGAAAAATACACAAGCAAACTCCCAAATGAGAGCGAAAGCAGCTCTTCCGCTGTCGATTTACATTCATGTCAGCGGGTGAATTATGAATGCGATGGGAAGGGAGTCGCATTAATCCTGGGGGGGGACGGCGATGGGGACGGCGGTGGGGACGGCGATGGGGACGGCGGTGGGGGGGGGGGGAGGGGCCCCGAGGAGAGCGTTTCTAAACAGCGGTGTACTCACGCCGTCGGCGAAGGCTGCCACTACTACACACATTCACTTCCTGTCGCCTCTCCTCCTTCTTCTTCTTCTTCTTCTTCTTCTTCTTCTTCTTCTTCTTCTTCTTCTTCTTAGGGAGCGTCCTGTCATGAATCTTCCCAGAATGCCCCTGGAGGAAGACGCCGCGTTGACGCGCGCTCCCCTCCGTTTGGGTTCCTAATGGATGCCTCGGAGAGCGACGCTCAGCTCTGGTTGCCGTGGGATTACCTGGAGGCCACGCGGATCTTTCTTTGGTGCCGGCGGCGGCGGCGGCTGTGTTGTTTTGGCGCACGTGAGCCGCTTGCTAACGTGACGTCGGTGTTCAGCGGGACAGTGAGTGGCCTTCACTTCCTGTCTTTTCACAGTGGACCGCATCGTCTGCGTGACCGGGTCGGATATATTCACTGTGTTCCCTTAAAGGACCACGTTCCATTACTAGATACACACACGTGACACTCGCTGTCGTGCAAATTGAATAGCCTTACTAGCCTTCTCTCATAGCCTCCTGAGCCTACTATCCTAGCCTCACCAGCCAATACTTGATAGCCTGCCATCCTAGCCTTGCTTGCCTAGCCTAGCCTCACTAGCCTAGCCTCACTAGCCTATCCCAGCCTCACTAGCCTACTATCCTAGCCTTACTAGCCTACTATCCTAGCCTCACTAGCCTACTAGCCTAGCCTCCCTAGCCTATCCCCACCTCACTAGCCTACTATCCTAGCCTCACTAGCCTATCCCAGCCTCACTAGCCTACTAGCCTAGCCTCACTAGCCTATCCCAGCCTCACTAGCCTATCCCAGCCTTACTAGCCTACTATCCTAGCCTCACTAGCCTACTATCCTAGCCTCCCTAGCCTATCCCAGCCTCACTAGCCTATCCCAGCCTTACTAGCCTACTAGCCTAGCCTCCCTAGCCTATCCCCACCTCACTAGCCTACTATCCAAGCCTCCCTAGCCTATCCCAGCCTCACTAGCCTACTAGCCTAGCCATGCTAGCCAATCCCCGCATCACTAGCCTACTAGCCTAGCCTTGCTAGCTAATCTCTGCATCACTAGCCTATCTCAGCCTCCTAGCCTCCCAGCGTAGCCTTATAGCCTACAAGCCTAGCTTCATAGCCAAGTCGAGTGATGCTTTCCTGTGATAGTCCCGCTAAGCGTGTGCGTGTAGCGCCCGAGGCCGCCCCCCCGCCGCCCCCGCCGCCCCCGCCGCCGCCGCTCCGAGCAACCACTCCTCATTCGGGGGCCGGGTTTACATGACAGCTCCTTAAAGGAGGAGCGGCGCCGCCCCTTAGATCTTAATGAGAGAGGCTCTGAGCGCCACCCGTCTGAACTCTGACCCCCGCCATTGATCTCACTTCCTCGATCTGACAGGTCATCTATACCCCCCCCCCCCCCCCCTCCCCCCCGGCCTCCAGCCTTTGATACGAGGACCAGCGGACACCTGGGACCGGTTTCATTAAGCCAAAGTCGGAGGGCCGAGGGGGGAGGGGGGGGGGGGGAAGTGTCATGTCCGACCACCCTCCGCTCGGTCTCACACACTCATTCATATTCATGTATTCATCCGGGTCGTCGGCCCACCGCCGTCGAATACATCGCAAGTAGGTTGAGGCCGGTGTTACGTATGGCTGGTGGGCAGGGATCTAGCGCTGCACTCATCTCGGCGGTGTTTGTTGTTCTAATCTCTAGAAAACATTGGGCTGTTCCACTTGGTGCACGTGTGTATAAAAAGCCGATGAATATAAAATCAATTGTGGACATGCATCGATTGCTTCACCCTACTACTACAATTTTCTCTTCTTTTTTTTTTTTCGCCAAAAAACTGTGTGTATTCAGCGTCGCCAGATTGGCCATGAGATCTGGGAAATCTGGTCCAATCTGGCAACACTGTTTGAATCCGCGACTCATCCGACAGCTCCTGGATAAATAGAACAATTTGGAACGAACGTCACTGCTGCGTTCGCCGAGCTCTCCGACGTGTTTTCAGGTGCCTGCCCTCGCGGGGCCCGGAATAGACCAGAGAGCTGAATCCAGAGAGCGTCTGCTCGCTGCTCAGTGAACAGTGTGAAGTGATAATTATTTGAACACATCCTCAGATTCTCTTCCCCCACTCGCTGGAATTTATCAATTTTCAGCGTGTCAAGTCCTCGCCTCTCCCGGTAAGAGCCCCTCACGCCTCGTCACCCTCCACTAAACACACCGCCACCTCACACCAGTACAACACACCAGTACAACACACCAGTACAACACACCACTGCCTCACACCAGTACAGCACACCAGTACATCACACCACGACCTCACACCAGTACGACAAACCAGAACAACACACCACTGCCTCACACCAGAACAGCACACCAGTACCTCACACCACTACCTCACACCAGTACGACAAACCAGTACAACACACCAATACACTACCTCACACAAGTACAACACACCACTGCCTCACACCAGTACATTGCACAGCACTAACTCACACCAGTACACTACCTCACACCAGTACCACACACGACTGCCTCAGACCAGCACCACGCAACACTAACTCACACCAGTACAACACCCACCAAAACCAGCGCACCGATTTCCGCTAGCTCTCTCCTCAACGCCAACAACATCGCCAACATCGCCAACAACAGCAGTTCCTTCCTCTTTCACTCTCCCCCCTCAGTGACTAGTTCTGCCCTGCCTTAGGGACCTCTAGGCCCCAGAAAGACTGCTATGACGCACGCCTGGAAGAGCCAGGGGACCTGCACGGACCCCCAGGGGCCGGCCGACCCCCTCACACTGCTCAGGGGGTTAGTGTGTCCCCTCTGGCCGGTGAAGGAGAGCGTGGTGGTAGAGGCACGTCACTGCGCCGCCCGGCCCGCGGTCCTTTATGTGTGCGGGGAGCCAGCTGTGAAGTACAAAGCTCAGCGCTTCGCTGGAGGTGTGATGCGGCTCTTGCCCCGGCGCCCCTGAGCCAGCCAGCTCCCTCCGGCGTGTGGCAGGGTGGAAAACGGCGTGAAGACGCATGAGGAAAAGCCTCGTCACCAAAATACATGTGGATCTTCCCCCCCGTGAGAGGACATCGACGCCTGGGCTTCCCGAGCTAGTTTTTTTTTTTTTTTGTCATGACGCTGATGCGTATTCAACCTGTGAACCCCTTACGCATCAAATGTATCATCAAAGAATCCATGTTGTTGTGGCGACGTCTGGTGTGATATAATCCAATAAAACATAAGTGTACAGACGCAGAGCGCTAGAGAGCAAGTGTGTTAGCGGCGCGACCAAACAGGAAACGCAGGGGGAGCCGAGGCACCGGGCCGAGGGCTCCTGAGGGAACGACCGCCGCCACTCTTGTGTGACCAATCCTATCAAAGACCTCTAATGAGAGCAGCATCTCCTCACAAAGGGCAACATGGGGATACAAAGACATTTGTCCAGGGGTGAACCGAAACCCTGCCTGACCCCATAGGGAATGGGATCTTTAGAAGCAAGGGGCGGGGGGGGGGGGCAGGCTGCAAGTATGTGACCACACACAATGATTCAAGGAAGCCGTGGTTGCAACACAACTCATTCCTCAAAACCAATACTAACACAGAGTCAAGGCGGTATACCTACAGAGTAGAAGCTACTCAACACATAACCTCTCAGTTTGGAGTGATGATGCTGCAGTAAATAAGTAACTAAGTAGAATACATGGATCAATACAAACTAATGAAGGCCATGAAGCCTTTACAGTCGCACAAAAGCACAAAAAGAAGACAAAACCAATATAATGACCGACATTATATCCGCCAGAAACCCCAGCTAGCAAGAAAGCCTCCTGCGATCGACGGACCACGAGACGGGGGAACGAGGAGATTAAAAAAGGTTTCTCTTACCAGGTCTCGTCGTTCTTGAACTCCAGTTCCCCGTAGGTGTCCTCGAAGTCCTCCCCGCCACCCTTGGCGAGCCCCTCCATGGTGCGGAAGGGCACCACCACCGTGCCGCGGGCGCCGGACGTCCGCAGCACCTTCACCTCCATCACGCCGATGCTCTCGCTCACGTGCACCAAGCCGCTCTCGAAGGTGAAGATGCCCGAGTGGTCGTCGTCCAGGATGGTGACGGTGGCCACGTTGGGGAAGCCCAGCATGGCCATGGGGTACGGCAGGCTGTTGGGGGACAGCACCTCGTCCTCCGTCTCCAGCACGCGCAGGTTGCTGAGGCGCACGAAAAAGTGCTCGTCCTCCTCGAAGATGTCGTCGTCGATGATGCCCACGCTGATCTCCTTCACGGTCTCGCCCGGCTTGAAGACCACCGTGCCCTCGCTGAACTCGTAGTCGGCTCCGGCGTTGGCCGAGCCGTCCTCGGTTTTGTAATCCACGTAGACGGTCTTGTCCACGTCGCCGCCCTTCCTGGTGACGGCGAGCATGGCGGCACCGCAGTTCTCCAGACACTGGTAGACGGCCGGGTCGAAGGCGATGCGGGACACGTACTCCTCCGGCTCCTCCACGTGCACCTCCTGCACGCTGATGCTCCTCTTGGCCTGCTCCGCCACGTGCTTCTTCAGGATGTTGCCGGCACCCGTCATCATGCGCGTGGCCTGGATCCGGTAGAAGGCCCGGCTCTTCTGCTGGTGCGAGAGGGCGTAGTAGTTGGCCATCTCCACCAGCTGGTCCATGTCCTTCTCCGGGTACTTCTGCTTCAGGTCCTTCAGGATGCGGATCATGTCGCGCCGGGACTCGTCCACCTCCTTGCCCTCGATCTGTCCGATGAGGTTGCTGCTGGCGCCGCCGTCGGCAAAGTGCGAGTTCACCATCTTGCCGTCCATCTCGATGCCCTTGGGCCGGTCCGTCTCCGTCTCGATGATGACGCCGCGGTGCTTGTCGTGGCGGTACTTCTTGTGCATGAACTTGTAGAAGAGCAGCCTCCGGTCCGCCACCCAGGCCAGCATCACGCATATGGGGAAGAAGGCGAGCGTGACCAGGCCTTCCCAGATCTGGACCACGTTGGGCGAGAACACGGCCAGGATCATGTACAGCCAGATGTAGGCGAAGACGCTCCAGCCGGCCGTGACGAAGAACACCCGCAGGTGCTTGACCTTGCGCACCTCGCCCTCGGGGATGACGGAAACGCAGAGGCCGATGATCACGAACATGTTGAAGGCCGCGCTGCCCACGATGGTGGAGGGCCCGAGCTCGCCGGCGTTGTACCCGTGGCCGCACACCTCGATGACCGAGAGCAGGATCTCGGGGGCGGACGAGCCCAGCGCCATCAGCGTGAGGTTGGACACCGTCTCGTTCCACACGCGGATGGTGGTGGTGGTGGTCTCCCCGTTGGGCCTCTTGATGACGATCTCCTTCTCCTGGGACGTGATGACCTCGATGGCCGCCATGAAGCGGTCGGCGATGATGGACACCCCCAGGAACATGTAGATCATGGCCACAAAGTACACGATGACCCGGGCGACCTTGTCCCCCATGGAGGGGTCCTCGGGGTACCAGATGGGCAGGATGATGCCCGGTCGACACTTGTAGTTCCCGCGGCAGGTGCCATTGCCACTGGAGGGTAGCAAGGGGCTGGGCGTGGTCTGGGAGTCAGCGGCGCAGACCGCGGCTACAGTGGCGGAGACCAGCCCCAACCAGAGGGTGGTGGATGACCCCAGCTTTACCGGCCTTGAGCCCTCCATGCACCCTCCTTCTTGTCAAGGGTTCCTGACCACACTAAGGCTCCCTCCGGGATCCAGCACTGGGCTGTGATTCTTCTCCACACGCCACCTGGAGGTCAACAGAGAAACCATAACGAAGGTGAGTATTTAAATAATCTGCATTTAACTCACCCGTCAAACAGTCTAAAGGCAGAGTTTATTCCACAAATTGAGACCTCGATTTGGATGAGGTAAAGCTCAGCTGCTGTAACGGATTTGTTGTTTCAAGAAGAACATCCTCAGAAAGAATCTCTTTGAATCGTCTTACAATGGACATTATTATTTTTGTGAGATATATTTCTCAATGAACACACAAATTGTATGTTGTATGTCCTTGCACTTAGAAATAGTACCTAGCATTGGGCAGCATCCTATCCTAGCTAGCTTTGGAATAGGTTAACCTAAGAATTGTTAGTGCTTGGCACTTGGTTCTATATACAGTACATCCTTACTGTACCGACAGCGATATATTGTCGTTACTCTTTCGTCTGACAAATGTACTCATTGTAAGTTGCTTTGGACAAAAGCATATGCAGATGCCCTAAATGTAAATGTATTATAATTTTTTATTATATATTTTTATAGTCGAATGATCCTATGTACTTGAACCCTTAGACTGAGCAAGGCATCAACACACTGCCAGGGTTGGGGGTTAGATTCCCACCAGGCCCCCCCCCTTGCTACGGATGTATTGTAAAACGCGTTGGGATAAAGCATCCACCAAAAGGCTCATAATGCTGGGTCGATTTAGTCATTCTGAACATGCGGCGGCGGCCTCTGTAGTATTATGGAATATGGTTTCAAATTATTTACACAGTGGTGCAATAATTACTCAAATAACACAACGCAATAGCTCTCTCGCGGGCCTGCGGCTGTTACATTGTTTGAAGTAACAGCTGCCTTATCCAACCGCCATGTGTAGCCATGCACACCATGTATGCAGCGATGGGAGAAACGTCGTGAATTCATATGAGGCCCTGAAGTATTCAGATGACTCCACCATTACAAGGAACCTCAGTGGGTTTTCTGCGATCATACATCACACACACACACATCCATGAGAGCCTTTGTGTCTTCAATGAGCAGTGGGGTGGAAAACACTCTTTCTTAGATAAACATGCCACACTCTGGCCTGTTTCTTCCTTCCACTCACACTGGCGATAACATTATGGGGGGGGTTTCTTTTTTTTGGGCTAAAATAAACCAATGGTTGTGGAGTCGTTTCCAAGCATGTCTATTTTGAGTTCAGATATGGGCTACTTGCCCAAACAAGGAGGAGGCTGAAGCTATGGGGGTGATTGTCGGAAACCCCAGGGGTACGGCTCTCCGGGCTCGGAGGTGAACGGCTCGCTCAGCAGCCCTGCCAGGTTACCAAACTAAGCACTGTCCAAAATGCAAAATGTGCAAAAAAAAAAAGAGAAATGAAAACGAGAGAAAAAGAGCAGAACAGGAAGGAAAGAGAGACAGCCAGAAAGGAGGAGGGGGAACTCCAACAGAAGATACCTCTTCCTAATCAACCGTAAACCTCAGCATTTTTCGCCTCGTTCCCCCACTTTACCGCGAAGAACGGCAGAGAGAGCACTATCGGGGGTGAGCACACAGGCATTGTGTGGACTAATAAAAGGTTGAGGAGAACCGTCTGACCGTGGTGCCACCCTATGCCCAATGTGCCTACTTCACCAAGATGCCATTTTGATTCCATCTTGGATCTAAACGCTAGCTGGTTCGGGGGCCTTGATTGGGAGGGGGGGGGGGGGGGGGGGTGAACGGCCCTTCCTTTGATTCTTTAATCGGTCCCGGGGTTGAATGGGGCCCCTCCCTGGCCTTTGCACGTAGGGGCCACCATGGCGCACTGTGTTACGGTTCAATTAAAATTATCTCCCTGGGAGATGAACACTTTTTCAGGCCACTTAATCATTCTGCCGGTAAGCCACCCGAGGCCTGCAAACTTCATTACATTCTTCCGTCATTCCATTAACCTTTGTGGGGCTAATTGTAGATCAACGTACATCCAGCGTTAGTTACATAAAAGGCGTGCGTCTCATGTTCCCGTGGCTGTTTGGAGGGGTGACCTTTAGGGGCCAAATGAGCCAAAACGCCGCCACGGTTTTCTGGCCTCAGGGCACTCACCATACAACATATTGCCCTGCTACTATTAGTGTTTGTTATTGGTCTCATATACAAAATAGTAGAGCTGTCAGTTAAACGCGTTATTAACGGCGTTAACGCAAACCAATTTTAACGGCGTTAAAAAAAATATCGCGCGATTAACGCAAATATTTTATTTAAAAAAAAAAAAAAACTTTTTTTTTTTTTTTTTTCTTTGGCTCAAAACAAAGAAGTAGTAGCCTGACTGCTATGTTCAAATGACATTTGTTCAAAGCAGTCGTTTAATTGCACTATAGGCTCTTTTTTTGTATCGTCCTGTTTTGATCAGTATATGCCAATGTTGTTATCAATAAAAAATCATTTGCACAAGACAAGCCGATGCACTTCACCATGTTGATTAGAGAATTAAAATGAGAAGAATTATGGGACAAAAAAATCAAGGGATATTTAGCATAGAAAAATAATTTGCGATTAATCGCGATTAATCGTGAGTTAACTATGACATTAATGCGATTAATCACGATTAAATATTTTAATCGCTTGACAGCTCTACAAAATAGTCTTAGAGCCTGCCTTTTTATGTTGTTAACTCTACATTCCTCCTTATAGCCTTCACCTTAGAGAAGGTCCTCTAATATCTGCGTTTGCAGCAACCGTTATAAAAATCATCATTTGATTTTATAGCAGTTGAATTCTCAAGGGATTTTATCTGAGGTTATTTTGGGAAATTCCGAAAAGACCATTTTTTTTGAACAGCCAAAATTCTGAAATAAAGTCTGAAATAAAACAACATATCTATCTATATCTATATAAAGACATGTGGCCCCCGGCCCCCCACAGACACTTAATATAACATTATGTTGGTTATTTACTTGTTTATTTATTATCTGAAGAAGCTCTGGTGTGGAAGTGTTTAGGTGCTGAAGATACAGGCCGTGAAAGAGCAGGAAGTGATTAGGCAGGTTTAAGATGCTCTCAGGGAGAATCGGGATACGAGCCCAGAACCTTTTGGTGGGAGTCAACACCTACACCACTAGGCTCCCTATCATACCCAGTCCCTTGAAATGTACTCATTGTTTGCGCCGTTTTCTGTGAATCAGTCAGTCACGAATTGTTAGCCTACAAGCCACCGCTTAAGGAAGCCAAATCATAAGTAAACTCATCCAGAAATCCAGAACCGGAGCCAAGGTATTCCAACCACGACACAGCTTTCATGTAAATATATCCCCCCGGGAATATATGGGAGGCGGGCCATTGTAGCACCCAGTCCTGATCCGGCGGATTACCTTTGATCCGTTTCTGGATTTGGTTACTGAATTTCTGCTCGCTTAAAGTACATGCAGGCTGGAATATTTCCAGAAATTGTGCACGCCCCTTCTCTGTCTTGAGAGACACACACACACACACCTCACCCACCTCATCCCGACGGACCCCCCCCAGATGGAACATAGCATCGCTCTGGTTGCCCGGCAACCTGCTTGGCTCCCTGAGGTACCACTGATGTGCGACATGGGAGTTCAATGTTGTTGTTAGGAGGTTGTTGTGAAATGAACTCTTCCCAAGAATGAGGCTATAATATGAATGTGTTTTGATTGTCACCCTAAACAGATGGTAAACCTACTGCTATCATACAGTTATTAATTTTTCATTTTTCACATAAAATATATAAATCTTCCAAAGATTCCTGATGGTTACACCTATAGAATCTGATTATGGTAAGATAGCTAATGCTAGATATCTACACTTACTGAATCTGAGAGTGGTAAAATAGCTAATGCTGACAGCTAGCCCTTGCAGCCAGATCAGGGAACATGGATCACAATTGAGCACAATGTAATAGTATACAGTGCTATGCAAAGGTGCTCAGGCATTAGTTTAAATAATGGATTTAAAAAGAATGGATTTTAAGACCCATGCAAAATTCAAAACTTTAATTTGAGGCAAAAATAAATCATATTACTCATGCCCGTGAGCACGTGCACGCACACACAGGCGAACACGCACGCACGCACGACCACGAATACTGCTGACACTCTATCCCTACTCTCTCGTCATTCCTCCCTCCCTCTTTCTCTCCACATCTCTCTCTCTCTCTCTCTCTCTCTCTCTCTCTCTCTCTCTCTCTCTCTCTCTCTCTCTCTCTCTCTCTCTCTCTCTCTCTCTCCATCCCTCTATCCTCTCTTTTGATCTCCCATTCTCTCCTACTCATCCTCTTCCTGGCTCCCTTTTTTTCTCCAACTCTCTCTCTCTCTCTCTCTCTCTCTCTCTCATCCTTGCTCTCTCCATTTCTTCCATCCTCACTCCCTCTCTCTTCGATGCTCCCTCTCTCTCTCCACCTTGCTCTCTCCATCCCTCCCCTCCCCTCCTCCGTCCCCCTCGTTCTCCCCTCACAGGGGGGAAACCGAGGAGAGACTGCAGTGGGGTAGAAACATGGAGGGAGGGAGGACTCTCTAATTACTATCAAGGTTGTAGATAGAAGAGTAGCAGCGGCCTCCATTAGCAACCTTAATTAATCACAAGGTGATTAACGCCGGAGGAGGACACCACGTATGTTTTAAGAGTTGCCTTTGCTAATAAAAAGACCATTCCTCATCGTGGTATCAGCTGAAATGGGGAAACTGATTAAATGAGCGATTACAGCTGCTGATTGCGTCGGGTGCAATCGATCACCCGTCTTCAGAATGACTCACAAGCAAATACGCTACACTGATCAATGATCCGGCTGTTCGACAAATCGATTGCGTGAGGCTATCCACACCGTACCGAACCCGCTGTGTGTGTGTGTGTGTGTGTGTGTGTGTGTCTCACTCCCACTGCCACAGTCAAACGTGTTTCGGTTCACGCCCGAACTATTTCTTGCTTCACCCGAGTGCACAAGTCGATCAACACAGAATGGATGGATCATAATTAATAATTGATCGGAAATGGATCGACCTGCTTGTCTCAGTTTCACATTTTTATCAGATAAATACTTGCCGGATTCTCCTGGTCTGTTGTCAGAGAAAACAACTCACCTTACAATATAGCTTGAGGATCTTTGATATGTGATAGACTAAGTGAATAATTTTGTTTGTAGTGGCTAGGCAAGGCTGTCACTCTCCCAGACTAAGATCCCCACACTCCATACCTGCTCATTAAGGACATCAAACGCACTTCGTTGTAATTTGGAGGATAAAAGTATCCTCTAAATAAGACTTCATAGCTGGAATTTACTATCTCCAAGATTCACTCGTTTTTTATAATCTTGTTGCTGAGATTTTCTTACTCTTTGAAATCTATTATGCATACGAATTTGGTTAACAGCATCTGCATGCTTTACAGTGTCGAAATTATTTACGAAGACAATAAAAAATAAAAAGAGACGTTCCGCCACAAATAAGGAGGCCTTAAAACTTAAAGCTTCAGTCTAGCTAATGGAGAGTCCTTAACGTTTAAAGTTGACATATTATACCAAAAGTTGTGAGTGTGATTAGCCGTTACAAACCGCAGCTAATGGAGGGTCCTTAAAGCCTGAACCTGCGGTGGCCGCTAATGAAAGACTAATCTGATCCTTTGTGGTATGGTCGACTCGGGTTAGGGATGACTCGGAGTAGTAAATGTTCAACATGTGGTTTATTCCAAGAGAGACACAAGGTAAAAGAGTTCTGGAGGTGGTTCATGAGGCATCTCACGAACACAGGTAAAAAAAACAGTTTATATTGGAAGTGGGCGGAATGGTAAATAAGCCACGCCTACATGTTTTAATTGACCCAGGTAAAACTTTGGTCTGTCTTGGCTTTAGCGGAAAAGGCAAAGTGGCCATGCTTGTAGTCTTTAACCTGTCTAAAAACAAATAAAACCTTATATGGTGTCCATTGTCCATTATGTGGAGAAGAAACCATTCATAAACGTTGTTTGCTTGAAACATTTCATCAGAAGTAGCATAGAAAAATTATTTAAATCACCGCCCGTACCCAGAGTGTGACCGCCTGGAGATGGCGGGTGCGAAGCTCAAAGCTGCAGTGTAACTAATGGCCGCCTGTACCCAGAGTGCTCCAGGATGAAGCCTCATCAAGATACACTCCCGCTATCCCCAGTCGGTTAATCCATTCAACCTCCAGGGGTTAACTACAGAAGGGGGCGATGAGCCACACGACCCGTTGTAGGCCTATTGATCCCACCCGGCTGGCCTGACAGAGCCTACACACCAGACACTCACACTTTACCTGTCAAAGCTGGAGGCACAGTAGCCCACGCACGTGTGTGAGTGAGTGAGGGAGGTAGTCCATCTTCTTTGGTGTGTGTGTGTGTGTGTGTGTGTGTGTGTGTGTGTGTGTGTGTGTGTGTGTGATTAGTTCATGTATAGTTTATGAGTGTACATGCTAGGTGTCTGTGTAGCTTCTCACCATATAGGGTCATAACAAACAACCATGAAATAAGCGCGACTACGAATCACACACATGAAGTCATATTCTGATGTATTCAAATGCGCTTCACCTTTGGTCCAATTAGAGGTGTAGGCTCGGATCCCTCTGAGACGCCGATAGCTGCAGAGAATGAGGCTGCGTTTAAGTTCCGTGTAAAATAAGTTAATGAGCAAGGCATGCTATGCCGTAATCGCTAAACTTCTCGAAAAGCCTCATTTTGCGACGTGTTGTGGTCGTGATTTTGTTGACGACCGAGTCATGGATCGATTGAGTGATTGCCTGTCGATCGACTGATTGAGGATAGTTTAAAATGACTTGTCAATATTGCAAAAGAACAGCTTCCTCTCCCCACGTGTGCTCCGTAAATCAAAATGTGATCAGGCTACTGGTTGTACGCACCATGTGAACCTCGCATGGCGCACTGAACCACAACACCTGTTCGTTAAGAACACGACATTTTAATCAGCAGCACACAAGGCATGTCGACCGTCACGACCATCAAGTTGATTGACAGTTGCGTTTGTTCGCAGCTCCGCTAGTTAGCTGGGGGGGGGGGGGTCTTTACTCTTTAGTGGGTTCAGATCCGTGCGTAAAGGCGCTGCTCTGACGCTCCGAATCGCAGCCTGTTTTAAACAAGTGTCAATAATTGTGAGTTCCGTTAAACGGAGCCCGTCTGGTACGGAGGCGACGACCGGGAGGAACCCGTGAGAAAGTTGAAAAGGGATACGATGGAAACCGAGACGGTGAGAACACGGGTATCCCTCTCTCTCTCCCCTTCCCCTCCCTCCCTCTCTCTATCTCTCTCTCTTCTCCCTCCCTCTATTTCTCTCCCTCTCCCTCTCTCATTCTCTCTCTCAGTCTCTCTCCCCGCTTCTTCCCTCCATCTTTCGCTCCTTCTCTCCCTCCCCTCCCCCTCCCCTCCCTCTCTCTCCTTCCCTATTTCGGGAAGGTAAGGCTGTCCTTCTAGAGGCGGCCACCTGATAGGGCGGTAACACGCACTCAGCAGGGGACATGGAGACCCCCCGCTCAGCTGTTGCTGATTAATCACCGGCGAGGATCCGCCTCGCGCGTCGTCATGCACCCTCCTCTTCCTCCCTCCTCACTACCAACCGCAGCCTCCGAGTCACCCCACCCGGCCCAAACCCCCTCTCCCCTGTCTCCAACCAACCAACCCGGGTCCCACCGGAGCACGAGAGACCCACCGGCACCCGCTTCACTACCTCTCTACCCCGGAGCCTCGGTGTCTCGAGGGGGGAATCCCTCCCCGTAGCACCGGGCGGTAGCTCCCGGTCATTCGGATCGTAGGGCCCACAGCCCACCACAACACACCAACCTCCATATCTGTTATCGATCAGTCTACCTCTACTCCACAGGGCGCGGGAGTCCCTCTCCGGGTCAGGCCCTGCCCAGCGGGGGTCCACACTCAACACAGAGGGAACCCACACACCGCCAGCTGGCGTGTCCCGGGTCCGTGGGTCCGAGCCCCCGGCCCCCAAGCCCCCAGCCTCTGGCCCCGAGCCCTCCCGTCCCAAGCACCCCGCCCCCAGCCGTCCCAAGCCCTCCGCCCCCAGAACCCAGGGCCCCGAGCCGCCCGGCCCCCTGAGTCCCCCGGCCCCCGGGGCCCTGCGTGGATCTCACGTGTTGTAAAACACCAATTATTTCACGTCACGCCCATTACGAGGCTCGTACGATTGTGATGTCCGAGCAGCGTCTCCCGCCCCGGGCTCCGGGAGGGGGGGCTGCACTGCACGGGAAGCCCCCCCCCCCTCCCCCCGCTGACGGGCCAATAAACCAAACAAAACGGGCATTTAACCCGGTGTGTCATCGGCTGTTTCCTTGACAAGGTAGGGCCGTCACGTCACAGGCTGTGATGACCGGGTCCCGTGATCATAACAATCATACACTAATAATAATCTAACGCCATAATCCGAGCTGCACTGACGGACTTCCGATGGCCTCGCGAGCCGAGGGCTACTGATTGACTAATCACCGGCGGGCGGGCTAATTAATCCCCGGGATCGCCCTACCCCCACGTCACAGCCCCTCGTGCCCCCCCCCCCCCCCCCCCCCCCCAGCCTACCTGGATCTGTATTCCGGACGGTTCACGCGCGCGTAGCACGAGGACCAGGCTCCGGCTCCGTGTGCCCGTGCCTCTCTCCTCGCGAAGTATGCGTGGATTTGAATCCGTTATATAAAACCTCTTCTTCTTCTTCACGCGCGCGCCGCCTTCCTCCGCTTCCCGCCGCTACAGAAAAAAAAAATCGCGAGCTCGAGACGATCCGTCCTCCTCGTGAAACGACGGCAGGTTCCGCGCGAGCCGGATCAATTTCCAGCGTTTTGGCGATCAAGCGGTGATAGGTGATCGCCTGTCGTCCTCCCCCCCTCTCTCTCCCTCTCTCTCTCTCTCTCGCTGCACTCTCTACTCTTCCTCCTTCCTCTCTCTCTCTCTCTCTCTCTCTCTCTCTACTCTTCCTCTCTGCTCTCTCTCTCTCTCTCTCTCTCTCTCTCTCTCTCTCTCTCTCTCTCTCTCTCTCTCTCTCTCTCTCTTCTCTCTCTCTCTCTCTTCTCTCTCTCTCTCTCTCTCTCTCTCTCTCTCTCTCTCTCTCCTTAGCGCCCTCCTCTCCGATCTCCTCCTGTCCACGAGCACCGTTCGGTGAGCCGTCGGTGACGAGAGCGAGCGGGTCGTTATTTTGGGGCTCGCGCAGCCTTGAGATGAAACCTCACGGCTTTCCACCGCGAGCCGTGAATCAGCTGTCTACCTCCTCCTCCTCCTCCGTCTTCTCCTCCTCCGTCTACTCCTCCTCTGCCTCCTCCTCCGTCTGCTCCTCCTCCTCCTACGTCTTCTCTCCTCCTCCTCCTCCCTCCTCGTGTGCGATAGCGCAGGAGGAGGTCTATGGTTCCGGTCCCGGTATACGGGCTCCCTTCGCGGTGGAGTCCAGCTGAACGTCTCGGGTCTCCCGCTGTGTGCCGCACAGAGCCAACCGCGGCAGTGCTCCTCACTACGGCCGCATCCTCGGCCGTAAAAAGGACGCTATTATTCCTGATTTAGCCTCGCTTAATAAGACGGGGTGCTCCTCGAGTCGATTCTGGTAGCTCTCCGTGTGTGTGTGTGTGTGTGTGTGTGTGTGTGTGTGTGTGTGTGTGTGTGTGTGTGTGTGTGTGTGTGTGTGTGTGTGTGTGTGTGTACGCGCGTGTGCGTTTACGCGCGCGCGCGCGCGTGTGTGTGTGTGTGTATGTACGTGTGAGTGTGTGTGTGTGTGTGTGTGTGTGTGTGTGTGTGTGTGTGTACGCGCGTGTGCGTTTACGCGCGCGCGCGCGCGCGTGTGTGTGTGTGTGTGTGTGTATTTACGTGTGAGTGTGTGTGTGTGTGTGTGTGTGTGTGTGTTTACGTGTGAGTGTGTGTGTTACGGAGCGATGTGCAACGGTCAGATGTACTCCGGTTAGCGACGGTCATCCCTCCGCGCTCGCTTTCCCCCCAAAAGTCAACGGAACAGTCGGCGCACGTGCTACGTCATCACACTATCAGCTGGGGGAGAAACCTGCACCGCTGGGCCCAAATACACCGCGGTGCACCGCGCACTACGCGCGCGCGCACGCACACACACGCAGGCCTCCTCCCCGCGAGAACTCGAGTGAAGAGGGAGGAGGCGAGAGGGGACAAAATATTACTAATGGAAACTAATATTTCCAGCTGTTTCGTTCAGTTGGAAAGGGGCAATTAGCGTTTTTTGAACTGCCATGTACCGCTGGTCACATGCAAACACACACAAACACGCATAAAAACATACACACGCACAAAGACACAAACAAACCTATTCAATGAAACAATATATGGTAAAAACACTTGCATACAAGTGCGCACAGCCCCCCCCCCCCCCCCCCCCCCCCCACACACACACACACACACCTAAACATAACATGGTCAGATGCCAGTGATTGTCTCTGTTTATAAAACGGGCCCACTCAGGAATCTGTGAGTGTGATGCCGTTATACACACCTCACCCCTCTGCAGACCCACTTCAAAGGCTCAAGAATACTGGAACAGCTACTGCTAACATTTATACTGTAGCAGAAGCTACGGCCGTAACCCTAGCTACTGTTAACGTTTATACTGTAGCAGAAGCTACAGCCGTAGCCCTAGCTACTGTTAACGTTTATACTGTAGCATTGGCTAAAGCCGTAGCACTAGCTACTGCTAACGTTTATACTGTAGCAGAAGCTACAGGCGTAGCCCTAGCTACTGTTAACATTTATACTGTAGCAGTGGCTAAAGCTAAAGCCCTAGCTACTGCTAACCTGTCTACTGTAGAATAAGCTAAAGCCCTAGCTACTGCTAAAGTGTCTACTGTAGCAGAAGCTAAAGTCCTAGCTACTGCTAAAGTGTCTACTGTAGCAGTAGCTGTATACTGCTAAAGTGTCTACGGTAGCAGTAGCTAAAGCAGTAGCCCTAGCGACTGCTACAGGCTCTGTTTGAGCAGTAGCTGGCCGGTTAGCCATTGATAATATCAGGGGATCAAACTGCTGTGGATATGAAGTGTGTCGGATGGCTGCAGGAAGCTACGTGGGGTGAAAATGATCTTCACGAGGGCCTTGGTGGAGGTCTGAGACAACATGAGCCCTTCTTTAAGGGCATGTCATGCACAACCGGGTTCTCATATGACATTTTAGGGGATTTAGAAGACGCTTCGTCCAAAGCGACTTGCAACCGTGTCTTGCTCGGTTGTAAGTCACCTCAACACTCGGCTAGGAGGAAGCGGGGATCGAACTAGCAACCTCCCGGTTACCCGTCAACCCGCTCTACCTCCTAACCCGCTCTACGAGCTAAGCCAAGCCCTCATTTCCACGTGGACACCCAACATGTGTTCCAGGGACCGAGTGAGAAGACTCCAACCCTATGAAGAAGAAGTCCCTGAGACAGCTTACAGCGATGTCCGACGCGTATGGAAAGCCAAGAAGGCCACATACTGGCCCTAGAATGGCGCGGTAAATGTGCTAAACCGCACGGAATCCGTACAGAAACCGTACGGAATCCGTGTGGTATCCGTGCGGTTTCTTTTACCGCGCCATTCTAGCGGGGGGGGGGGGGGCGTATACAGGTCACGGGGTCCTGTATACAGGTCACGCTGAGGACTTCAGAGTTCAAACACAGAACCGTACGACTGGGTAGTCGACTGTGCACACAGTCTTAACATGGGGGAACTGAACCTGCACACACACACACCTCTCCAACGCACGACCATGTGAGGCCATTGAGTGTGTTGGTGTTGACAAAATGGCCGCCGGCCCTTAATGCCCTCGCCCCGCCCCAGCTTCACTGTCTCCATGCCAACAGGTTGTTAACGTACAACGTTGCATGGTGGTCGGTGTGGAACCCTCCCATGGCTACCTGCAGGCGACGCCGTGCGTCTATACAATGGAATTCAATACTCTCTCTCTCTCTTCATCAAAGTCACCCAAGCATCCAGCGATGATGAATCGATGATAGTTTCTAATCAACATCTCTATCCTCGCTGCAACGGCTCCACACGACCAAGAGTGAGCTACAGTATATAAACTAGCGCCTCCATAGAAAGAGTGAGCTCTATATACTAGCTCCACTATAGGAAAAGTGAGCTATGTATACTAGCTCCACCATGGAGTGTTAACTATATAAACTAGCTCCGATATGAAGTGTTAACTATATAAACTAGCTCCGATATGAAGTGTTAGCTATATAAACTAGCTATATGCGCTGGATATCGGAGCTAGCTGCTACAGCTCCACTATGGTGAGTGTTTGCTATAGGAGCTCGCTGTACCCAGGCATGTGGCTGGGAATTGGATGGGGTTTATAATGAATTCAGAACCCAAGTAAAGAAACTTCCCTTGAATCTAATCTGCTACCTGCCAAAGTCCACACCCCGGTTTCCAGCCAGCGTGTAAGCAATGGGAAGGAGGGTGTGTGAGTGTGTGTTAGTGTGGGGTACCTGGATGTATTCCATGATTTGCATTCTGTATGCGTGTGTGCGTCTGAGTGTGTCTGTTGTGTTCCATTAGTGTGTGTGATGCATTCCATGAGTGTGTGTTATGTTGCATTTAAAGTGTTTAATTTAAATGTTGCATGCCATTAGTGAGTGTGTGGGTGTGTTTGAACGAGTGGAGGAGAGGTGTGTGTTTGTGTGTGTGTGATCGAGGGGAGGAGATGTGTATGTGTGTCTGTGCGGGGGAGTTGTGTGTGTGTGTGTGTGTGTGTGTGTGTGTGTGTGTGTGTTTGCCGAGTCTGCATTTTGCAGCTCGTATCTTCTCTGCCCTCCCTGCCTGCTTCTGAGGCACATCCACGTGCACAAGAATTCCACCGTGCACGAGAGTTCCCACGTGCACAAGAGTTCCCACATGCACGAGAGTTCCCAGGTTCTCACGCCATTTAAAATAAAATTAATTAAAATAAATAAAATAAATTAATGTAAATGGCTGCAACTACTACATACACACACAAACTCCCCCGCCATCACGCACATACACAGTGAACCTATCACACACACAGACATGCATACACACTTGCACTATCACCAGACTCACCCACCCTCACAAACAGAGGCTGCTGACAGACACACTGGGGGTTCAAGTGTCCAGGAGGGGGAACTTTAATGCAGCTTGGTCATACGGTCACAGTGATGGAGAGAGAGAGAGAGAGAGAGACAGAGACAGAGACAGAGACAGAGACAGAGAGAGAGAGAGAGAGACAGAGACAGAGACAGAGACAGAGACAGAGACAGAGACAGAGACAGAGACAGAGACAGAGACAGAGAGACAGAGAGACAGAGAGACAGAGACAGAGACAGAGACAGAGACAGAGACAGAGAGAGAGAGAGAGAGACAGAGAGAGACAGAGAGAGAGAGAGACAGAGACAGCGACAGAGACAGAGACAGAGACAGAGACAGAGAGAGAGACAGAGACAGAGAGAGAGACAGAGAGAGATCTTCAACTGAAATGCAGAACAACAACGACAAGGAGTTTTAATGCACAGAATTAGATAGAAGCAACGCCCGAAACACGTAATGGAAACGGGTATCCCTCCCTCAGGAGACCCCGCCTCCCTCTCTCCCCCCTGGGCCCCCTCTCGTCCCCGGGTGTCCTCCTTCTAGGAGGGGATGCTGAGGTAGGTCTCTGGGCGGCTGGGAGCGGCCAGCGCTGACCTGCTGACGCCACGCTGCCACTCTTTAAATAACACCAGCGGGGGAGGGCCTCATGTTACACACACACACACACACACACACACACACACACACACACACACACACACACACACACACACACACACAGTAGACAACACACACACACACACATTCTCTCTAGAACACACACACACACACACATTCTCTCTAGAACACACACACACACACAGTAGACAACACACACACACACATTCTCTCTAGAACACACACACACACACACACACATTCTCTCTAGAACACACACACACACACACACACAGTAGACAACACACACACATTCATACACCTACACTCGACCACACACACTCTCTCTCTAGAACCCACACACACACACACATACACATTCTCTCTCTAGAACACACACACACATACAGTAGACAACACACACACACACACACACATACGAGACCACACACGTACACATTCTCTCTCTAGAACACACACGTATACACACACATACACTAATACACAAACACACTACGTCCAGCCTAGATACACACACACACACACACATACATATTCTCTCTCTAGAACACACACACACACTCACACTATACGTCCAGCATACACACCCACACACTCTCACTCTCTGTCTAGTTCTTGAACATACATTGACACGTACCCTCAAACACACATACACACTCCAATGTCCAACACATTCACAAACTCTGCTGTTATGTAGCATTGGCTGACACTGAATATCCACACACACACACACACACACACACACACACACACACACACACACACACACACACACACACACACGAGGAGAGAGGGAGAGAGAGAAAAGGAGAGGAAGACGCAGACGACAAAAAGCGAGAGAGGGGGACCATGGATCCTGTGTTCAGGCATCCAGTGGCTCCCTGATCCAGGACGGGTTTTCCAGAGAACTCACAGGCAGTGGAAAAAACGACCAAAACATTAAATAAACCAGTGCAGTCAGTGACTGTGGAACACAACAGCATGGACGAGGCACCAGGCCTGTCCCTCGCCCAGCTGCTTGTGGCCCCATCACCGTGGTAACCACACTGACGAGGACGACAGGATGAGAGGAAGGTGACAAGGAGGAAGAGGGATCAGAGGGAGATTACGAGGAGGAAGAGGGATGAGAGGAAGAGGACAAGGAGGAAGAGGATGAGGAGGGATGAGAGGAAGAGGTAGGAGAGGAAGAGGACAAGGAGGAAGAGGATGAAGAGGGATGCCGGGAAGATGATGAGGAAGAGGATGAAGAGGGATGAGAGGAAGATGATGAGGAAGAGGAGGAAGTGGGATGAGAGGAAGATGACGAGGATGAGGAAGAGGTAGGAGAGGAAGAGGACAAGGAGGAAGAGGATGAAGAGGGATGAGAGGGAGCTGACGAGGAGGAAGAGGATGAAGAGGGATGAGAGGAAGATAACGAGGAGGAGGTGGTGAGAGAGAGGCGTGTTCACCGCGGCTGTGGCAGCCTAACGAGTTCCGGGGTCGTCGGAGGTCGACCTGAGCTGACTCCTGGATGTGTTCCGCTCAGATCCCAGCGAGCTGATTGGTTCGTTACGTGTGAGTTTACCGCTCCCTGATTAGTTGTTCCACTTATAGAACTGCTTTGTAAATATTGAATTGGACCGCTGCTCTTCTTAGCCGGGCATGATTAAAATTTCATGCCGTTTTCATGCTTTTCACGAATGAAAAATGTACCTGCACTTGTGTAGTGACGGGGTAGGGGTGCGTGTGATGGGTGTGTGTGTGTGTGTGTGTGTGTGTGTGTGTGTGTGTGTGTGTGTGTGTGTTTGACGTGTACCTCACTTCACAGTGAATTCAGAGATCTTATGCCTTTGGTTGAGCCAGGCTAAAACTGGACACACACACACACACACACACACACACACACACACACACACACACACACACACACACACACACACACACACACACACACACACACACACACACACACACACACACACACACACACACAGTAAAGCTGATGCATTTTGATTGACACATCAATATAAAAACCCAACAGGCAGTAAACCTTGTAATAATATTAACATATTCTAATAATAATCCTAATCAATGGTAACCGTGTGACAGGCTGCGTCTGTTTGATGAGGTTTCTCTGCCTCGGTTCCCCACAGGGCAGAGATCTGATTTGGATCGAGATCCTCTCGTCATGTCTGTCACTAAACTTCTAACCTTCAGAGAGCACCAGAGGAGACTGTCTTCCTCCGTTGCAGGCGGGGTCTAAATTTCGTGGCGAACGCGTGCGTCACGCCGACAGGTCGCGTGGAGCACGGAGACGTTCAGGTCGTCGGCATGGGGCAGCCCCTAGTGGCCAGCCACGGAATTACATTTAGGCCTACTACGGTATTATTTACTCCATCAATACGGTCAATGTAGCGTTAGTTAACACGGAGCTATGGATTCTGAATCTGATTATGTTTAAGCGATGTAAGAGCATATTCACACACACACACACAGCTGCGAATTGGTGATGGTTATTTCTGTATTCTTCACAATATACACACACACACACAGCAAACCAAGAAAGACCACAGTTCCACAGTAAGAAGAATTGTGATTCACAACTAGAAATTCACCTCTCATTCAGAATAATCGTATAATAATCGTAATCAATAAATTAAAAACAATGGTGCTAAAATTGAGCATTGATGGGAGTAGCAAGTGTAAACGTTACCTTTTGTTACACCTGAAACAGGTGTTACAACAGGTAATGTCATATAGAGGAACACGGACATGACCCAGACTGGTTCAGCTATTGATCGCCCCGATGCTGACTGATTGGTAGGATTGATAAGCTCACAGTTAAACCTTGTGCATCTGATTAATCGAATTAACCTTTTTGCTGTGCTGAACCCGTCAATATAGCCCGAACACTTTCTGCGTGTAAGTACGTCAAAGCGCACTTGCGCATTAGCACGCTAGCATAGCATGTCAATGCGCTTGCAAAGAATGTAATTACCCTACGACGCACACAAGCATGCCTTAGCATTGGCATGTTGAGATGCCAACACCGAGCGCAGCATCATCGCACACATCCTCAACTTGTGACACATCCTCAAGTTTTAACGTCCAAACAAAACAAAGGGAAGATCTTATTCTGAACGAAGCGCCGGTCTCACTGAGTTCACTGGGCGTGGGTGGATTGGACCCCCCCCCCCCCTCAGAGTCCACTGGGATTGGATGGACCCCCCCTCAGAGTCCACTGGGATTGGATGGATCCCCCCTCAGAGTCCACTGGGATTGGATGGACCCCCCCTCAGAGTCCACTGGGATTGGATGGACCCCCCCCTCAGAGTCCACTGGGATGGGTTGGACCCCCGCCTCAGAGTCTACTGGGATTGGATGGACCCCCCCTCAGAGTCCACTGGGATTGGCTGGACCCCCCCTCAGAGTCCACTGGGATCTGCTGGACCCCCCCCCCTCCCCCTCAGAGTTTTTTGGATTGGTCGGATTGGAAGAGCCGGACTGGATGATGACAAAGGGTCCGCACTGGTTCGAGACCGAGCTTTGGGGTCCAGGTCCAGGTCCAGGGTCCCCTGCCCCCCCCCCCCACCCCCCTCAGGCCTCGGGGCTCTGGCGGGAGCGCTGCTGCTCCTGGTAATCCTTGGAGTCTTCCAGGGCCGCGGGCCCCGGATGTTCCTCCACTCGTCCAGCTTCACCTCCTGCAGCTTCTGCACACACACACACACACACACACACACACACACACACACACACACACACACACACACACACACACACACACACACACACACACACACACACACACACACACACACACACACACACACAGGAATAACTTTATTGATACAACTGCAGCGTTCACAATCACAGTCAAGAACCTAGTTCCCATGAGGAGACTTGTGACGACAGCTTTGCCAGCACTCAATTTAGAGTCTGAACTCTTCTTTGGGACACACGGTGTGAAGGAGCGACAGGGGTTAGGGGTTAGGGGTTATCGTAGTCACGGACGGACTTTGGGGTTGGAACCCCGGAACCTTTCAAACATCCTGACCGCCCAACACTAAACTAAAATGGAAGCATCAACATGACATAAACGGAATAACAACCGATGGAGATACATAGATACGTCTAAATGAATGAAACCCCGAGCCTGATCACTAGCCCTTCTATAACTGGTTAACGAACTGCATTCATACATCACTTTTCTCGCCAGTGGCCACTCGATGCGCTTTACGACATCGCCTGACATTCACACCTTCACACATCGACGGTGGCGTCAGCCGGCTCGTCAGGAGAGGTCAGGGTGAGGTGCCTCGCTCAGGGACACCTCGACGCTCTAGCTAGGAGGAGCCGGGGATCGAACCAGCCACCGTCTGGCTACCAGCCAACCCGCCCTACGTCCTGAGCCACGTGCCCCCCCCCCCCCCCCCCCCTCTACAGAGATGTGTGGCTCCAGCTGTGAGCGCTCTGGTGGGGGAGACGGTGAGCGTAGGCTGTGTGCTCCTCTGAGGAGACGGCAGCAGATGGTTCGTTTCTCACGACAGTCTGGTCCGATAATAGAGCCATCGTCAGGACCCCCCCACACACACACATACACACACATCCCTGGATCCACAGGGGGGGGGGGCTCCTGTAGACACTGTCTAACACACCGTCTAACCCAGAACTCAACCCTACACAAATACTATGCAAGCAAGGACTAAACCAAAACACAAATACTATCTAACCCAGGATCTTGCCTTTGCCTGGAGACAAGGGCCTTCCATTGAACACCATCTAACACACTATCTAACCCAGGACTCAAACAAACTTTCAGCCATAATCTAACCCAGGACTCAATACAACACAAAAACTTTCAATCACAGCACTACATCCAACACTAATACAATACAACCCACCATCCAACCCTGGATTAATCCCTACACTATCTATCACTAGCCACACAAAAGTACACCCCCGTCACCCTCATCATAACCACTTCCTGTCCCAGGGTTCACACACACACACACACACACACACACACACACACACACACACACACACACACACACACACACACACACACACACACACACACACACACACACACACACACACACACACACACACACACACACGATGGGTGGACTGTCTATCCCCTCACCTGGTACTCCTCTTGCAGCAACCCTGCCTGCCGCTTCGTGTTCACGTGGGCCTCGAGGGAGGGGTCCATCTGGGGGGGGGGGGGGGGGGGGGAGAAGAGAGGCTGGTTAGAGGAGGCGGAGTCTAACACTTGGATTTACATATTCTGATATTCTCTTCTAATTCACATTCCCTTGTTTTAAAACTTGAGCAATAATTTATTTCTGTGAATGTATATAAGAAATGGTGACATGAATGCTATGAAGATAACAACATATTTCTGTTTCACACACACAATGTCATCATCGTCCACGTTGGAAGAAGATGCGAGCGAGAGGAACGTCCGATGGAATTATGGCGCCCTAAAACGGGAGCGGACGCCCCTGTTCTGAATCGACAACTCGTTATGACGGGTATAATTCACGGGCGTGTCTCCGAGGGGGGGGACTGAAGAGGCCCGCAGCACTGTTGATCTCTGCGCACTTTAAATACGACCGTATTTCTACATGCCCATATATGGCTGGAGGCTACGGAAGCCTGCGGGGTGCAGAGCCACAGCTCCCAGACGTGCGGATGGTATCAGTGGGCGTGGTCCAAAGGTTCTGGGGTCCAACCCCAAAGTCCTCTACCTGGAGGCATCCTTGAGCACACGCTCCACTGGGCACTACCTGCTGCTCCATGACGCATGGCTGGAAAACAACTCACTGTGAGTCCTGTGAGTCCTGTGAGTCCTGTGAGTCCTGTGTGTGTGTGTGTGTGTGTGTGTGTGTGTGTGTGTGTGTGTGTTTCTCTTTTCTCCAACGCGCGGGCCATCTGGTGTCGACCCAGATGACTCTTGTCGTCGTTTGTCAAGCTAACCTCGCTACGCTAAGAGCTACGTCTCCACCCCGCGGCAGCGCGGCTAGCTGCCGGGTAACAGCTCCTATTGAAGGCCGGCTCCTTTGACCCCCCAGTGAGTTATGAGCGTCCTGCGTCGCGATTGGCTGACCCACACAGAGGTCAGCCAATCCTGAGACTGTTGGAGAAATAGAATTTCCTAACAAGGCGTTAATCAGACATATTTATCTAAAGTGTCTAACGAGGAATACTGTTAGAAACATGTGGTTAAGGAGCAGGTCGGAGCTAGTGGGCTGCCTGCCGGTGGACTGAGGACATTACCGTTTGAATCCAGACTTTGTGGCTGGGAATCAAACCCGCCACCGACCATTCTGCCCCCAGTATTCACGCATATTGAGTCTTTTTAAATGTTATGCAATTTAACATTTTTAAAAGCGTCATTAAACGACATGTATTTACAACAGTGTTCATAGCAGTGGGAGGGAAATGGTCTTTCTAACGTCCGCAACGGCGGTTCTACATGGGGGGCCTACGGGGGGCCCTTGCCCCTGTAGACATGTCCCTGGCCCCCCCTGTGGCCCCCCTGTGCTGACCAAATAAAGCAATTATGATTTTACGGAACTAATGCGACGCAACGTTCTACACGGGTCAGTTAGAGGGGCGCACCCAAACACAGAAATGCTGCTCCTCGCTGAACGAGAGCTCAGCGACTACTCTGGGAGAAAGGAGCCACGAATTCTCAAAGGTAAGAGTCGAAGGTAAGCCAAACAATTAATTTTTGTCAGTGACTTGTTGTTCTTACACATAACCGTGTTACTATAGTTCCTCACACTGATGATGAAATTAAGTTTGTAAAATGTCTAGTCTCGATATATTCAGAAACTTAATAATATCTAAGCAAACTCACTGAAGCAAAAGCGAGCATCCAAATGTCAGTATCCTTGGTAGGTCTAGGCTACACAATGTTGTGATGTTAACCACGCATTTTCTTCTTTTTTGGCTGTTGAATTGGGATAACAAATACATTTGAGTAAAGAGTCGTAGGCTATCTGCCCGTGTTAAGTAGGGAGGGATGGTTATGCAGCGAAATGTAATGCATAGCCCTACGTTTTTTCTTCTTCTATTGTCAGCTATCATAAAATGGGGAAGAACGTTTGTCCGCTTTTTATTTCGAAAAGGGAAGAACACAGTTTCTCCACACTGAAACGGATAAAAAATAAATAGGAAATGGCACATTGTTGTACCCTGGAGTTATTTTTCACATTGACACACTGTATATGTACCCTGTACTGTATTTTTTACTTTTTAATGGCCCTACTCTTGAACGCTTGTACCAAACAAATGTTTAGATGATTTTGGTGATTTAGGGCATAAGATCCATCAATTTAAGATAGTTTGACAGAAAAATACAGACTGATGAATTTATAAACTCTTCTACAAATTAAATGTTTGATGATTTTAAAGTAAAATAATGTTTATAATTATAATCTTTAAATATTATTTTTTGTGCCCCTCTGGTTAAACACTGGCCCCTCCTGGTTAAACACTGGCCTTCAATAATGCATCGCCATCACCCAGGCTTCCAGAACTATCGTGGCCACTTTAGTCACGCCTTGAATGTGCTGGTCCGATTGCAGGCGCTAGGGGGCAGAGTTTCCCCGCTTGAAGATGTCAAACCCGGCGGTGCCAAGGGTACTATGTTTTTATTTATCGTGTCGTCTCGACAGGACCTCTGCTTTGATACTAAGCTCTGCTTATTCTAAACCACTCGTTCTTGTACGTTAAGTTATCGAGATTGTTGGTCACAGATGCGTGACCTCAATGTAAACTATTACATGTAGTTAAATAGGGCAGAATAAGGAATTAGAATGAGGAGACCGACCTTTCTCTTGATCTTCTGCACGTCGTAGCGGATCTGAGTGAACTCCCGCAGCCCGAAGGAGCCTCCGACGATCAGCAGCTGGGAGAAGTGTGGACATAAATATGGATAAAATATACAACATATAAATATTAAACATATGCTCTATTTTATCACAGGCTTCAGCTATAATAAAACGTGTGTGTGTGTGTGTGTGTGTGTGTGTGTGTGTGTGTGTGTGTGTGTGTGTGTGTGTGTGTGTGTGTGTGTGTGTGTGTGTGTGTGTGTGTGTGTGTGTGTGTGTGTGTGTGTGGGGGGGGGGGGGGGGGGGGGGGGGGGGGGGGGGGGTTTGCAAACATCACTTCATAGTGAATTGATAGATCTTATGCCTTTGGTCGACCCATGTGATAACAGCTCGTTTGTAGTCAACAGAATCCAACCTGACATCCCCATGCACCACGTTTAAGTGTTAAATAAAGTTTAAATCATAAATAAAGGAACATAAAGTTATATATAAGAATATAAAGTTAAAGAACTCAAGACAGTAGAGGAGCTCACTGAGTGACAGGAGTTCACCTTTCTGCAGAACAGAATACTTACCATCATTGGGACGCCATATCGCACTGTCTTGTTCTTCTGCAGCGCCTTCCAACTAAACATGATGTCTTCTGAGGACGATAACCATGTGGTAGAATAAGTTTAATAAGGACTATAACTGATTATCTACATGCCCATTACTCAAGGGGGAAGCAGCGAAGCCAACCGGATGGAGCGTCGTCGTAATTGAGTCCGCAGTAAAGCGACCCTGACTTTCCGCGAGTTTGGTTCCGCTTCGTTTGTGGGCAGTTTATTATTTTTGTGCAGTCAACAAAAACACAGCAATTACCTATTTGATTATATATATAACTATTATTACATATTATTCCCTCCCAAGCTCAGTTGTCTCAAACGTTATTCCTAGATTTGGTGAGCATTAGCTCTTAATATGATCCTCAAACCATTAAAACAAACTATGTAGAGCAGCACAATGACCTCATATTTGTCTATCAGCTACAATTAAATAATCTCAATATATACATTAGGATGATTGTACTATTCTAAATGCAAGGGTTATGTTTAGGACTTCCAAATAGGCCACATGGACCGCACATCTATTAATTCAGCTATAATATATTATATGTTAATGATCGTCAATAGAATATATCCTTTGTACAGCTATCAGTTTGCAGCAATAATGTTATATATTCCTTTTTCTATAAATAACTCTCTTGTATTATATGTAATTTATTTTCCTATTTAACCTGTAGTCCTTATTTATGCACTCCCAGCGACAGAACATGAAGAGAAAACCGGCACTTATTTTTATTTTATTACTTTATTACAATTTCCATCTCCATTATTTTCAATCAGGTGAAGAAAAATACCTTTTTTTGTTCTGTATAATAAAATATGTCAACTTTATTCTTTTTTTTTTGTTGAAGAAAAACAATGACAAGAAACAAGTAAATAAAAACAGCAACAAACATTTCTCTCTCTCTCTCTCTCTCTCTCACTCCCTCTCTCTCTCTCTCCCTAGCTCTCTCTCCCTCCTTCCTCTCTCTTGTGAAAAGCACTAAACAACAGACTCAGAGCGTGAGGGAGGAGTGTGAGGAGGTGGGGGGAGTCAGAGAGAAGGAGGAGGAGGAGGAGGGAGGAGGAAGAGGGAGGAGGACACAGGCCATGGAGGGATATGACAACAAGATAAGGCCAAAGGTGTACAAAACGAGCTTGGGGGGGGGGGGGCGGTAGGAGAAGGGGGAGAAGAGGAGGAGAAGGAGGAGGGGGGGGGGGGGGGGGTGCGATGCAATGCTGTGATTGGACACGCGGCGAGCGGGACAGTCGAGGGGGGCGGGGGAGGGAGGATGTCGATGATGACGATGACGATGACGATGATGGCGACGACGACGACAGCGTGCGACGACGAAGACCCCGCGTCCCGGACGCGCGTCCCCCCCCGGGGGCCCCCTCAGAGGTCGCTCTCGCCATACAGCGCGGTGGAGAAGGACATGTAGTCCAGGGCCCCGGGGGCCCCGTCGGGCCCCGTGTACGGGGCCATGCGGGCGATGCAGTACTCGGCCTGGTCCGGGGGCAGCTCCCGCCGCAGCTCGTCCGCCAGGATGAAGCTCTGAGGGGGAGGGGGGGGGAGGGGGACAGGTTAGGGAGGAAGTACAGCAGCAGAGTAGAGGCCCTCTACTGTACTATAACCTTACACAGGTCAGTATAGATTAGTAGTACAGTAGTGGACCACTAGAGTAGTCTTAGTATCAGTATAATACCGCCTTATGCAGTATAACATTTATTATAGAGCATGTAGTAGCAGAGTATAGAGCAGCGGTGAACCCAAAGAAGGAGTACAGTGAAGTGCTACAAAAAATCCAAAAGTCGATACTGACGGGAAATGAAACTCTGAGGCGGTTCTCATTTCTGATTGGATGCAATTTGGCGCCAAGAAAAGCGGCAGCCAATCAAGAATCAGAAAACAAAAACCATCCCCACGTTTAGCCAATCAGAGAACAAAACAAACCCTGGTTTAGCCAATCAGAGAACAAAACAAACCCTGGTTTAGCCAATCAGAGAACCAAACAAACCCCGGTTTAGCCAATCAGAGAACCAAACAAACCCTGGTTTAGCCAATCAGAGAACCAAACAAACCCGTGTTTAGCCAATCAGAGAACAGA
Organism: Gadus macrocephalus; assembly: GCF_031168955.1. Taxonomy (NCBI): domain Eukaryota; kingdom Metazoa; phylum Chordata; class Actinopteri; order Gadiformes; family Gadidae; genus Gadus; species Gadus macrocephalus. The sequence continues at coordinate 18,495,459 of NC_082386.1, forward strand.
ACGACACCCACTCGGCGCCAATCAGAAACGGCTGACGAGCGTGTTTGTAAGACAGCCGCCCTCCAGCCCCCAGGGGGCGCCGTCTCCCCAGGCAGACGGCGCCACGCCCACCGGCTGCGCGGCCCCGCCCAGCGAGCGCTGTGATTGGCTACCTTGTCCCCGGCCAGGACCTTGAAGGAGGCCATGACCTGGTCGGCGGTGTCCGTGTCGGCTGTCTCGCGGGACATGAAGTCGATGAAGGCCTGGAAGGTGACCACGCCCATCCTGTTGGGGTCCACGATGCTCATGATGCGCGAGAACTCCGCCTCTCCCTGCGGGGGGGAGAGAGAGAGAGAGAGAGAGAGAGAGAGAGGGGTCGCCATGGAGATGAGGACGCCGTGGAGATAAGGTCTCATTGTTCCTGCCAATATTGTAAAGCATCCTTGAGTTTGGAAGGTGATAAATCGAATTTGTTATGATTATTATTATCATTATTAGCAAGGAAACGTTTTTTTGTGATTCCTCCATTCTTATTTGTCATAGTCAACACAATGTGATAACATAATATCCAAATCACAGATGTATCAATGAATACCATAGATATGACTAATGTCTATGACTAACGCTCCTAAAAGCTTTGTGTGATCTCTTGTATGTTAAGAGTCAAAACATTCAATGTATTTTACTACAATTTCATCAAACATCTTATAATACATTACCTGTTATACTGTTATACTACTACCTGTTCATGACAGTATAGCACATACACATCATCCTCCTTCCTGAGCAGGCGTGTTTGTGTGTCTGAGAGTGTTTGTGTGTGTGTGTGTGTGTGTGTGTGTGAGTGTGAGTGTGAGTGTGTGTGTGTGTGTGTGTGTGTGTGTGTGTTTGGGTGTGATGTGTCTCCGTCGATATGATGTGTGTGTGTCTGATGTGTGTGTGTGTGTGTGGGTGTTGTGTCTCCAACTGTGACTGTGTCAGTGTGTGGTGAGAGCGAGAGAGAGGCGGTACTGATGCTGTTTACCAGGCTGTAACCCATGGAGATGAGGCAGGTTTTGTAGTCCTCAGCATCCATCATCCCTGTTCTCTTCTACAAGGTCACCCCAAGGTCAAGAGACCAACCAGGGGCGGAGGAAGGAAGAGAGGGAGAGGGAGACGAAGGGAGAGACATGCAGGAGAGAGAGAGAAAAAGAAGGAGAAGTAGTGAAAGAACGAAAAAGAGATGGAGAGATGGGAATATATGGAACAAGAGGGAGGGAGGGAGGGAGGGAGGGAGGGAGGGAGAAATAGGCAGAGACGGGAAGAGAGAGGGAGGGAGAGAAGGAGATAGAGAGACAAAGACATGGAGAACGATAGAGATGAAGAGAGGAGAGAGATGGAGAGAAGAAAAGAGAGAGATAAGAGTGACAGATGAAGAGAGAGAGAGATGGGGAGAGATGCAGAAAGACAGAGACATGGAGAATGACACAGACGAAGAATGAGGAGAGAGAGATGGAGAGAGACGAAGAGAGGGACGGAGAGAGAGAAGAGAGTGACAAAGATGGAGAGAGAAAGAGAGAAAGAGGGGGAGGGTAGAATACCAAAAGTAGGAAACCACAATTTTTTTCAAAGACCAAGGAGGACAGAGCACAGAGTCCAGCACGACCCAAAGAACCGGATTTGGAAGAGAAGAAGAAATATAAAAAAAGAGGTTGAGGTGTGAAGGATAAGGAGGAAGTGAAGACCAGGGGCCGGGGGGAGGGGGTAGAACAGAAGAGAACACAGGGCATGTTAAACCTCGGGGCCCTCAGGGGCCGGGCGGGGCCGTGTACCTGGGAATCGTTGGCGATATCGAAGCCCAGGCTGATCAGGCAGGCCTTGAACTCCTCGGCCCCCAGCGTGCCTGAGTGGTCCTGGGGTGGGCGACGCGCAGCGGCGTGGGGTGTGGGGGGGGGGGGGGGGGGTCGGCCAGGCAGGCAGGTCAGCCGCCACGGAGGAGTGCGCAGTGTTGGTGAAGGGGGGGGGGGGGGGGGCACGGGCCATGCAGCACACGCCGAGACACACACACAAACGCACACATACACACAGGAAGGGTGGGGGAGGGGGTGATTCATGCACAAAGGTGAGGGGGTGAGGGGTGAGAGGGTGAGGGGGTGAGAGGGGTGAGATGAGGGGTGAGAGGGTGAGGGGGTGAGGGGTGAGGGTTGGGGGGGGGGGGCGACATGCACCAGAGACAGAAAACAGAGAACACAAGTGCAGTTTTCGTTAGGACCGTGGCAGGAGCAAGGGGCATTCCGTGACGCACACGCACATGCACGCGCGCGCGTGTGTGTGTGTGTGTGTGGCGGCAGGCACGTCTCAACAGGTGTGTTACACGCGTGTGAGCTGGGTTACGTGTGCTTGGCGGTACATTGGGTCAGTATACAGTCCGGTGGGATACATCGACACAGGGCTCGCGTTGCGTTTAATGTCAGCGACAGGGAGGACTAGATGAGCAACAAAGTCATTTCTTTTTCTAACTAAACCTAAAGGTGACATATTTGACCACCAGGTGTGAGTGTGATGAGCCGTTACAAGCCGTTTGAAAGTCTGCCTCTTCTGACATAACTCTTCTGACATAAGTGTGAAATGTCAGAAGAGGCAGATTTTGAAAACGGTTGGCAACGGCTAATCACACCCACACCTGGTGGTGTAATATGGGACCTTTAAACTTTTGTATTTCCAAAATGTACGCGACTAACTAACGTTTTTAACCAATGCAAATATGACCGTATTTGAGCAATATAGGAATATAGCTTAAGTCATACGAGGACATTTACACCAGACACGGTCCAACGTACGACTGACAGTCGAGCTCCGGTGCACCTGCGGGGTTACCCTGGCAACCATCCACCCGCGTGGTTACCCTGGCAACCATCAGCCAGCAGCCGATTGTTGATGACCAATAGGAGCGCAGGAAGAATGCATGATGTAATAGTGTACACCAGAGACGCAAGATCCATCCTTAATGGGATCTGTTCCCTGACACACTGTCCCAGAATATAAACACTGGCCTCAGCGTGTGTGTGTGTCTGTGTGTGTGTCTCCGTGTGTGTGTGAGGTTCACATCAGGACAAGCCAGGAACAATAGTTTATAGGAGCATCTAAATTCTAACACAGTGGTTATAGGACCATCAATGGTCAGACATTTGGTTGTCTTTAAACAGCCTCAGTTAAGGCTGGGTCTAAGGCTAGGCTAGGGGGACCTAGCTGCTAGCCTAGCCTTAAACCCAGCCTCAGTTAAGGCTGGGTCTAAGGCTAGGCTAGGGGGACCTAGCTGCTAGCCTAGCCTTAAACCCAGCCTCAGTTAAGGCTGGGTCTAAGGCTAGGCTAGGGGGACCTAGCTGCTAGCCTAGCCTTAAACCCAGCCTCAGTTAAGGCTGGGTCTAAGGCTAGGCTAGGGGGACCTAGCTGCTAGCCTAGCCTTAAACCCAGCCTCAGTTAAGGCTGGGTCTAAGGCTAGGCTAGGGGGACCTAGCTGCTAGCCTAGCCTTAAACCCAGCCTCAGTTAAGGCTGGGTCGAAGGCTAGGCTAGTGGGACCTAGCTGCTAGCCTAGCCTTAAACCCAGCCCCAGTTAAGGCTGGGTCTAAGGCTAGGCTAGGGGGACCAAGCTGCTAGCCTAGCCTAAGACCCAGCCCCAGTGATAGCTGGGTTTAAGGCTGGGCTATTGGGACCTAGCGGCCATGCTAGTGGGACCTAGCTGCTAGCCTAGCCCGGTTTTCACACAATGCAGTGGCCACAGCAAACAGTCCATACTTGTTGTTTGGTTGTTGTGTTACAGGGTTAAGGACGTGTGTGTGCGTGTTGTTTTTTTAGTGACACTGCAGAAACAAGACAACAGTCCAGGGTCGCGGTCTCACCTCAGCCTCGGTGGTTGGCCGACGTCCCGAGTCTAAACACGTGAGAAACACATTCTTGTCACCGGCCGGACCCGACCGGATTCAAACCCTCGCCCTCGCCATCAGAACCACGGCCCGGTTCAGACTGGCTTCGTGTTCCAAAGGGGGTTAATCAGCCCAGCTGTGCTCTTTGTATCTGGGATTCAGCAGCTGTCCCACGCCCGCCTCACTCTCCCAACGCTGTGCAACTCTAACCTCCGACCGCAAATAAAACACCAAACACAGGGTTGATTAAACCAAGGGCTTTGTTTCTAGGTTGTTCCGGGAGGTTGCTAGGGCGTATTTAGGGTGTTTTGGGTAGCTGGCTTGGTTGCCTACGGTTGGTTGCTATGGCGTGATCATTTTATGAAGGTTTGACCCTTTTTTTATTCTAGGTTTCGTAAGCTCATCCGCCACGAACGCATCACCGTGACGCGCGCTTCGTACGTTTGTACGTCGGCGTGTTGAGGCTTAGTTATGGTTCCACGTCGACGCAACGCAAGAGGGTTTACGGACCCGTTACGTCCTTGCGGACCCTCCTTGCGTCCACTGCAAGGGCCTGACGTGCGTCTCCCAAAAAGTGTAACCTTGCATCGAGGCGACGGAGCAGCGAGGGCTGTGATTGGCCCGCTAACGTAAGCCCGACATAAACCCAACGCAGAACCACGACTGCATTGAAGCGGCTGCATGGTCACCGCGTTGCGTCAACGCCTCGACCATTACTAAGCCTTTACACGTGTGAATCTGACGCTAGCGTACGACGGGGAGCACACGCGGCGTCCTCGCCGTCTATCCGCGGCGCCACTGGCCAGCACTGACCCGGTCGAAGTGGTTGAAGGAGGCGCGGAACTCGTTCATCTGCTCCTGGCTGATGCCCTTGGCGTCGCGGGTCAGGATCTGGTTCTCGATCTCGTTGATGGTGCGGGCGATGGTGGTCAACAGCTGCTCCCAGCCCACGCGGATGTGCTGCAGGGGGGAGGGGGAGGGGGGTCAGACAGGAAGTTCAGGGAGGATTCGACAGGAAGGAAGGGGAAATGGAGACGACTGCACCCAGAGGAGGTGAGGGCAGGTGGTGAATCATGGCGCGAATTGGTTTTTCGTTTTTTCCAACATGGAGGATGTTACCTCCTGGAATAATAGAGGTCAGTTGAGGGGCAGCTAGGCCTCAAAATTGCTAAACACTGTGATCTCAGCCCCCCCCCCCCCACCAACAAGACATCAGGTCATCAATTCAACCTGTAGTTTCAGTTTCACTTACAAAGTGAAAGTGAAAGTAAAAATGTTTATAAAGATCATAGGACAAAGCGATGTGATACCATGTGTGATTAGATAAGAGAAGATAAGTGAGGACTTCACTGATCCCAGACAGGAAATAAAGGAGCCCCAGCAGCAAGTAGAGGCAGCACGAAAGTGGAATCAAACCCAAACCAGCAGGACGCTGCATGCTGGGAGGTTCCTAGTGCATGCTGGGAGGTTCTCAGCGGCCCTACCTCCATGGTGTAGTTGGTGTGCTTGTTGTCGAAGATGAGGGCCTCCTGGATGAGCTGGTGGTCTCCCTCCAGTTGGTCGATCTTGGGCTTGTAGTTGACGATGTTCTTCTCGTACTGCCGCAGGTGCGTGAGCTGGTCCTCCAGGGTTCCGTGCATCTCGATGGAGATGCGGCCGATCTCCTGCAGAAGAGCCATCGCAGAAGAAGAAAAAAGTTGATTCAGCTCTAAGGTCAATTCCAAAATATGTGCCTGACAAACAGAGGAATCGAAATTGCGATTGTCTCTGATCCAGGGTTCAATAAGGAGAAAAAAAAAAAAATAATAATAAAAAAAAGTAAATAAATTTAAAAAGAGGAACACAAAAAAAGGAACGCAAGAGCATTGAGTGAGATCCCGATTCTGTCTGAGGTTTTTGAAAGGCTTTGACGTGTTTAACACGAATTTCAGGAAATATGCTATACATCACTTGGAGGGGTATTTCAATCCGTTCCAGTAGGTTTCAGTTCTCTTAATCCTATTCCCTTTTGTGCAACTAATAGTGGGACCGGACTATTAGTTGGGACCGGACTAAGACGATTGATTCCCCCAGAGCTCACCAAAGTTAGCTTTAGCCTCATGCTTATTTATGAGCCATTGTTCTCCAGTACTACTGAATCAGTTCAATATTTTAATGTATTCATCAGATCATTTTCACCAGCTTGCAAAACACAGAATCCTCCGTCTATAAAACTATAACTTTGTTTTTACGACCCTCCCGCCCCGGGCCGGGACTGACCTCCATCTTGGTCTGGATCCAGGGCCCGATGACGTTAGCCTGGTTAGCGAACTGCCGGCGCAGCCTCTCGTTGTTCTGCTGCCGCGCGTGCTCCTCGATCAGGGCCTGGTCCCTCTGGGGCACCAACTGCCTCACCTGCAGGGCGGAGGAGGGCGGAGGAGGAGGAGGGTGGAGGGGGGAGGAGGGAGGAGGAGGAGGGTGGAGGGGGGAGGAGGGAGGAGGAGGGAGGAGGGTGGAGGGAGGAGGAGGAGGGTGGAGAGGCGTGATTAGGGGGAAAATCATAATCACGATTGTTTTGGTCGATGTTGAAATCATGATTATTCCAACCGATTAATTTTATGGAGTTTGATAACATGATGCATTACTCCAGCGTTTCTCTCAAAAAAACACTTTGCAACTGAGAACTGATATTTCCCCCTTAAAAAAATACCCAAAATGTGAATATGCGAAAGTAATGTACAAATATGTATCCAGCAATTTCTATAAAATGTCAACAATAAAAAATTAAATATCTAGTTTCTACTTGATTCTATTAGTTTGGAGATGTTTGACCTAAAAATTGAAATCGCGATTAAATTCGATTAATTCTTTCTCCCTCCCTCCCTCCCTCCCTCCCTCCCTCTACCTTCCTTACCCAAAGTGCTCCACCCTGACGGAGTCATCTCTCCCCGTCCTCTCGTCGTCGTAGCGACTGCATCACCTACAACCACCCCCCCTCCAGCGGTCTCCCGTGTTTGGGCGCTCACCTTGTCCCACTTGGCGTTGACCTCCTGGGGGTCGATGGCGGTGTAGGGGTTGCTGCCGGCTATGTTGACGTGGTAGGTCTGCACGATCTTGGCGATCTCGTTGTGGATGCCCAGGATGGCCTGCCGCTCCTTGTCCGCCTCGGGCAGCGTGGCCTTGAACTGCTCGTGGGCGGTGCTCAGACCCTGTCATTTCAAAGTAAAAGCACAACGTCAGAGTCAGACCAAGTCCCCCCGGCAAAGATGGGGTTGGCTTATCTCAGCATTTCCCTCCAAAAAAACACTTTGTGACTGAGAAATTCCCCCTTAAAGAACCCCCCACAAAATGTTCAAAGAGAAAATGTTCAGATCGAAAATAATGTACAAATATGTATCGAGCGGTTCCGTTGCCATTTCTAGAAGACAATTAATGAATAAAAAAAACAGCGTAATAAAAATAAATGTATAAGTTGCTTCAACTCGATTAATTATGAAAAACTAAATTTGCGATGATTAAACCCACAGCCCTAGGGAGAGCAGTTTGGCTAGTAACCGGGAGGTTGCTAGTTCGATGCCCGGCTCCTCCTAGCCGAGTGTCGAGGTGTCCCTGAGCAAGACGCCTCATCCTAACTGCCCCCGACGAGCTGGCTGTCGCCCTGCGTGGCCGACACCGCCGTCGGTGTGTGAATGTGTACATGAACCGTTGTAAGTCGCTTTGGATAAAAGCGTTTGATAAACGCCCTAAATGTAAATGTAAATATGCCAGCGAGGCCGAGGGATTCTAACCCATCGACCGAGCCGCTGTGGAAACACTCGATGGGAGTACAACAATAAACCGTGGCGGATTCGATAGAAGCCGCAGTGCCGCCATTACTCGTCCAAAATAAGAATGATATTATTGATATCCTTTACTTTGTTTCACCAACAAAGACCTTGAGAGGAGCGTGCATTCACTGAAACAGTCGACACCGCGTCGGCAGTGTTTGTGGACCACATGACTGGAGGCCATTTTGTAATTACAGTGTTTCAGCCATGCGGTTGAAGGCTCGGTCGCTGCGTCTGTTGAACAGCGATTGGATTGTTCCAGCACCGATTCATTATGTTGGCCCCAGAGGCGACGCCCGAGGAGGTAATGATACCGTAACAACAGCTCAGCCAAAAATATGAATACTTTATCCTCACAATAACACGATTACAGCGCTGTGCTGCGTCGACGATGGGAGAAATAGTGTGGTTCTGCCTCTAGATTAACTGTGAATGCGAGGAATAAACACTGCCAGGGTTTGGGGGTACAACTCCCCCACTAGGGTGCTGTTCTGTAGGACGGTTTGGATAGAAGCATTCAGATATGTGCCATTAATGAGCAGCGAGGTTCCTCTCACTCATCTCCCAGTGAGGACGTTGGGTCCCGAACACAGAGCCTTTCAGCGGTGAGTCAGACACCCGGATCACTTCAGCCTCCCTCCTCCCAGATCCATTATCCAGCCGGGCTGCGGAGTGGAGATGTTCCGATACCATGATGCCATTAGGATTCCTTAATTTGAGTATCGGCCGATACCGTGTATATCCCGATACAGCCTCCAGCATTGTAAATACTAATAACACTAGTTCATATTGAAGGGTGTTCTGTTATTTATTTGTTTTCAGAACTAGATCATTCACATTTATGATCTATAATTATAATAATACATTTGTATTCTTGTAGTTAAGCGTCCATGCATCCATGTTTTTCCGACCCGGTAGCTCGAACGCACGTAGGGTCAGAGACGACGCGTTCCCATTCCGACTTTCCACCCCCGACCGCTAACGACCGCAGCATAACACCGCCCGTGTGTGTGACGCTCTCTGCCTGTGAGGTCATTTAACTCGTCGCGTTTCACGTGGTGCTATCGGGTCTTAAAGGCAGCATCGGGTATCGGCGAGCATTGGCGATTCCATGCTGCGATCCGAGAACCATCACACGACTGGCTCATGTAATGAGCTCATCTGAGGGAGTTCCGATGCGGGTGTCGGCATGGGAACCACTCTCGGGGGGGGGGGGGCTCACCTGAATCTCCTCGATGGTGTGGACGATGAAGGTGTCCTGCAGGTCCTCCATGGCGCCCTCCATCCAGTTGTTGAAGGGCGCGGCCCGCTTGGCGAACTCCAGGTACAGCTGGTCGATGGTCTCCAGGAGCTTCTCGGTTCTCTGTCGGCACACGGGGAGGAACCCGCTTAGGACCCGCTTCGTATCAGCTTTAGACCCACACGGGGAGAACCCGCTTTGAACCGGCTTCAAACCAGCTCTGTTCACCTGGTCACACCAGCAGAGCAGGCTTCAAACTAGTTCTGTTCACCAGTCACTCACTAGTTCCTTCATCACTACTCATCCAGCTTGATTCATGACTAGTCTAACCAGCTGTATTCACTACTAGTCAAACTACCTTGATACACTACTATACACACTATTAGTCTAGCTTGATACACTACTAGTCAAACCATCCTGATTCACTATTAGTCTAACCAGCTTGATTCACTACTAGTCAAACCAGCTTGATTCACGACTGGTCAAACCATCCTGATTCACTATTCGTCCAACCAGCCTCATTCACTAGTCCAACCCGCTTGATCCACTAGTGACTAGCGGTCAGTCGGGTGGAGGGTAAACAGCTGATCAGCGTCTAAGCAGTCCTGCTATGCAGGTTCTTATAAGGCCTCGACTCTCAGGGGCCAATCAACTCACACTTTTATTGAGTCCCTTTGTTTAGAGGATTACCAGACTCTCTCTCTCTCTCTCTCTCTCTCTCTCTCTCTCTCTCTCTCTCTCTCTCTCTCTCTCTCTCTCTCTCTCTCTCTCTCTCTCTCTCTCTCTCTCTCTCTCTCTCTCTCTCTCTCTCTCTCTCTCTCTCTCTCTCTCTCTCTCTCTCTCACCTGCAGGGCCTCACTGCGTTTCTGGGTCATGTTTCCCAGTCCGTCCCACTGGTCACAGATCCGCTGGCAGCGAGCGTTCACACTGGGAGAGTCATAGTAGTCCAGCTCACTGTGCACACACACACACACACACACACACACACACACACACACACACACACACACACACACACACACACACACACACACACACAGGGAAGATAAATGAATTAGCATTTCAATTGCATCAGTTACTTTCCAGACACATCTATAAACGTTGTCGCACACATGTTGATTATATTAACAGCAGGGGACTGTTCTCTGATCTGTGATTACACAACCGCGTATGGATGGAAGGCTTGGGTCATAACAAGGAGTCATTATTAACGACATGCACCACGACATTGTCAGGGTACGCCATGTGAAAGGCACCTCGGGATAAACATTCTCCTTATGTGGGAAGGAGAGTGTGGCAGCAAGGGGGACTCACAGCTGAAAGGTTCTGAGTTCGCTTCCCAACGTCCTCAGTCTAACCTTTAGGCATCCAAGGGATGCACTGTAACCCCTACCTGCTCCTTAATGACCTGTCTCTGTACTGTCTAACCCCTACCTGCTCCTTAATGACCTGTCTCTGTACTGTCTAACCCCTACCTGCTCCTCAATGACCTGTCTCTCTACTGTCTAACCCCTACCTGCTCCTTAATGACCCATCTCTGTACTGTCTAACCCCTACCTGCTCCTTAATGACCTGTCTCTGTACTGTCTAACCCCTACCTGCTCCTTAATGACCTGTCTCTGTACTGTCTAACCCCTACCTGCTCCTCAATGACCCGTCTCTCTACTGTCTAACCCCTACCTGCTCCTTAATGACCCATCTCTGTACTGTCTAACCCCTACCTGCTCCTCAATGACCCGTCTCTGTACTGTCTAACCCCTACCTGCTCCTTAATGACCTGTCTCGGTACTGTCTAACCCCTACCTGCTCCTTAATGACCTGTCTCTCTACTGTCTAACCCCTACCTGCTCCTCAATGACCTGTCTCTGTACTGTCTAACCCCTACCTGCTCCTTAATGACCTGTCTCGGTACTGTCTAACCCCTACCTGCTCCTTAATGACCCATCTCTGTACTGTCTAACCCCTACCTGCTCCTTAATGACCTGTCTCTCTACTGTCTAACCCCTACCTGCTCCTCAATGACCTGTCTCTGTACTGTCTAACCCCTACCTGCTCCTTAATGACCTGTCTCTGTACTGTCTAACCCCTACCTGCTCCTTAATGACCTGTCTCTGTACTGTCTAACCCCTACCTGCTCCTCAATGACCTGTCTCTGTACTGTCTAACCCCTACCTGCTCCTTAATGACCTTTCTCTGTACTGTCTAACCCTTTCCTGCCCCTCAATGACCCAGTATCTGAACCCACTATGTTTCCTCAGACAAGAGGGTCTGCTAAATCACCTCAATCCCAGTGACCAGTCAGTGAACGGTTGTAATCTGTAGAGTCTTCTAGGTCTGCCAGATCTGTTGGTCACACTGTAATGTATGGTAATCCGGCCAGCACCCCATCATCGATTGAATATGTTGTGCCTGTATGTATGTATGTATGTATGTATGTATGTATGTATGTATGTATGTATGTATGTATGTCAATTATGGCACCCACTGCACTCCTGATCATCCCTGGAAGGAGGGGTCCCCCACACTGAAGGAGGGATCCCCCACTCTGAAGGAGGGATCCCCCACACTGAAGGAGGGATCCCCCACACTGAAGGAGGGATCCCCCACACTGAAGGAGGTGGGGGATCCCACTCTGCGTTCCTCCACAAGATTTCTTCCTAGCTGATTAAGGGAGTTTTTTCTTGCCCTCTGGGGGGCCAGGGTCAGGGAGGTGTCAACATGAGTCGGCCCGTTAAGCCCTTTGAGACTGTAATGGTGATTAAGGGGCTATACAAATCAAATTTAATTGAATTGAATTAACCAACCATCTCAGGGGATAAAAAATGGTGGCTGTGTTGCCCCTGTGGATCTGGGCTTACTTCAGCTCCTGTGCGATGGCGGCGATCTGCTCCACGCGGTCCTGGTGGGCTGCCAGGTCGCTCTCGAAGGCCTCGTGCTTCTTCAGCAGCGCCTTGATCTCGGACAGGGAGGCGGTCTCGTAGTCGCGGTGCTGCAGCATCTCCTCCTTACCTGCAGGGGGAGACAGAGAGCGAGTGAAAACGCCGCAGTGCTGCCGGCGCTACGGTCTTCTGCTCTGCTGCTGCTCTGGATCAGTTCTGCATTATCATCTCATGTTTTCTACTCTAGATTTATTCTATATAAGTTCTATTACCTTCTATTCTAGTTCCGCTGTAGATCAGTTCTACATCGGTTCTACTGTCTTCTACTCTAGATCAGTTCTGCATTAGTTCTACTGTCTTCTACTCTAGATCAGTTCTGCATTAGTTCTACTGTTTTCTACTCTAGATTTATTCTATATAAGTTCTATTACCTTCTACTCTAGTTCCGCTGCAGATCAGTTCTACATCGGTTCTACTGTCTTCTACTCTTGATCAGTTCTGCATTAGTTCTACTGTCTTCTACTCTGGTTCCGCTGTCGATCAATTCTACCATAGTTCTAATGTCTTCTACTCTAGATCATTTCTACATTAGTTTGACTGTCTTCTACTCTAGATCAGTTCTACATTAGTTCTACTGTCTTCTGCTCTAAATCAGTTTTGCATTAGTTCTACTGTCCAACGGTTTGACCGTCTTCGACTCTAAACCAGTTCTACATTAATTTGACTGTCTTCTACTCTAAATCAGTTCTGCATCTGTCCAACGGTTTTCTCAAACATCAGCTGTTTGAGATGTCACTGAGCTTTGTGGCCCCGTGGCAACCACAGAACATAAAGCTATCCAAAGAGCGCCGTTGCGGTTGAATCACACAGGGACGTTTTGTAGTAGTAAAAGGAAGTGGCAGTGATTCATTTCTGTTCACGTCGGGATGACAGGAGACCCGTTGTGATTGGTCTCTCACAGGCTGAGTCACTACACGCACAGCAGTGAGCAAGTCCAACAAACTCCCAGAAGGAATCCTCGGACAATAGGCCCTCGCGTATGAAGACAGGGTTAGGGCCTTCGATGACCGTGTGTGTGTATGTGTGTTTGGGTATGTGTGTTATATATATATAATGCTAGATGTAGGTGTGTGTGTACCCGTGTCTCTCTTTCTCTCTCTCCCTCTCTCTCTTGCTCGCTCTCCTCTCTCTCTCCCCCTCTCTCTCTCTCTCTCTCTCTCCCCCCCCTCTCTCTCTCTCTCCCTCTCCCTCTCTCCCTCTCTCTCTCTCCCCCCTCTCCCTCTCTCTCTCTCCCCCTCTCCCTCCGACCGCGGCGCTACCCAGCATGCACCACTCCGTCGGCCACGCACCGTGGGTCCAGGCCTCGTGGATGGCCGCCTTCTGCCGGAACTTCTCGGCCAGGTGGTCGAGTCTCTCCAGCCGGCGGATCTCGTTCAGCAGCCACTCCTCGTAGCCCTTCTCCGCTCCCTCCAGACCGCCCCACGCGTTGGAGATGTCCTGTGGGGGAGGGGGGGGGGGGGGGGGGCAGAGAGCCACGAGCGGGGGGTTAGAGGGTCCGTCAGGGGAGCAGGGTCCTCCAGTGGTGGTGGTGGGGGCAGGGAGAAAGGTTCTTGGTTCATATCCTCTCTCTCTCTCTCTCTCTCTCTCTCTCTCTCTCTCTCTCTCTCTCTCTCTCTCTCTCTCTCTCTCTCTCTCTCTCTCTCTCTCTCTCTCTCTCTCTCTCTCTCTCTCTACCTCACCCTGACACTAGCCAGTTACACTCTACCAATGGTCTTTGAAGACAGCCAATCCCAGACAGAGACAGCAGCGTCCCTCATCGCCCCAGGACCGGCGCAGTCCTAAAGGGGCTCCAGACCGGTTAATAAACACCTCACTACGAGACCATCTGGCCCTGGGGTGCCCTGAGTAGGGAACCTAACCCCTAACCCTGGCAGTGTTAATGCATAGGGCTAATACAGTTGAGCTGGGACCCTTTAAAAAGATAAATATAACCCCCGGACATAGTGACACCACCTTCCATTCGGAGGTGGTGAGTCAAACCCGCAACTCTGGCAGGGACACTGCCCAACCTTTGAGCAAGGACCCCTGGGTGACCCCCAGGACTCCCTCTCTCTCTTGCTCGCTCTCTCTCTCCCCTCTCTCTCTCTCCCTCTCTCTTGCTCGCTCTCCCTCCCTCCCTCCCCATCCCCATCCCCATCCCCGTCTCTCTCTTTCTCTCTTTCTCTCTCCGTCTCTCTCTCTCTCTCTCTCTCTCTCTCTCCGTCTCTCTCTCTCTCTCTCTCCGTCTCTCTCTCTCTCTCTCTCTCTCCTCTCTTGCTCGCTCTCCCTCCCTCCCCATCTCTCTCTCTCTCTCTCCTCTTGCTCGCTCTCACCCTCCTCCCTCTCTCTTGCTCGCTCTCCCTCCCCTCTCTCTTGCTCTCCCTCCCCTCTCTCTGCTCTCTCTCTCTCTCTCTCTCTCTCTCTCTCTCTCTCTCTCTCTCTCTCTCTCTCCCCCTCTCTCTCTCTCTCTCTCTCTCTCTCACTCTCACTCTCACTCTCTCTCTCTCTCCTCTCTCTCTCTCTCTCTCTCTCTCTCTCCTCTCTCTCTCTCTCACCCCCAGGACTCACCGAGACCATCTTGCCCTCGGAGGGCATGAAGGCGGGCCGGTTGCTGAGCCGCAGCTTGGTCTGCAGGGTGTTGAAGTTGATCTCCAGCTGGCACTTCTCCTGCACCTTGGGGGGCTGTGTTGCCGCCGGTAGTCCCGGAAGTCCTCCAGCTTCTGCTGCATGGCCCTGCATGGTGTTCTCCGGGGCGCGGTTCTCCAGCCAGGGCACGGTTCTGCGGATCCACTCCAGCAGCTGGGAGAGTGTGCGTGCGTGTGCGTGTGCGTGTGTTTGTGTGTGTGTGTGTGTGTGTGTGTGTGTGTGTGTGTGTGTGTGTGTGAGTGTGTGTGTGTTTGTGTGAGTGTGTGTTTGTTTTCGTGCGTGGGTTGAGGATGTGTGCGTGAGGGTTAGGTATGTGTATTGTGTAGATGATGATAGATGTAGTGTGTGTGTGTGTGGTGTGTGTGTGGTGTGTGTGTGTGTGTGTGTGTGTGTAGTGTGTGTGTGTGTGGTAGGTCAGCATCAAGGGGCCACAGGTGAGCATGCAGGGGGGGAGAGGAGGGGGGGGGGGATTGCAGATGACACAGAAGGAAAGAGAGAGAGAGAGAGAGAGAGGGAGAGAGAGAGGAGAGGAGAGAGGGAGAGAGAGAGGGAGAGCGAGGGTAGGTGGGCAGAGAAGAAGGGATGTTTTGTTTGTGATAAAAGAAGAGAAGATAGAAAATAGACACGCAGATTTAGATCTTGAGCTTTAACAATCATCTCAAATATGATGTTTAATATACCAGTCTGATTCTTTTTCTTGGTGCCTTGCATATATTTAGCTAATATTGTTTTGCCGTAAACATCTACAGTACGTTGTTGTATCTTTAGCTAACACGTCTATAGTACGTTTTTATATCTTTACCTAACACATCTGAGCGTACAGTTGTTGCATCTCTAGCTAACCATCTGCAGTAAGTTGTTGTATCTTTACCTTACACATCTACAGTACGTTGATGTATCTTTAGCTAATATCTTACATATCTACAGTATGTTGTTGTATCTTAAGCTAGAATCTTTACACATCTACAGTATGTTGTTGTATCTTTAACTAACATGTCTACAGTACGTTGTTGTATCTTTCACTAACACATCCACAGTATGTTGTTGCATCTTTAACTTACACACCTACAGTAAATTGTTGTATATTTAACCAACACATCTACAGTACGTTGTTGTATCTTCACCTAACACATCTACAGCATGTTGTTGAACTTCAGCTAACACATCTACAGTACGTTCTTGTATCTTTAGCGAACACACCCACAGTAAGTTACTGTATCTTTGGCTAACAGACTAGCCGCCTAGCTCCTCTAAATATCGCCCGGCTCATGCTTCCTCCACAGCTAAAGTCAGAGCACACACCCCACCCCAGGGCAGGGGTGGGGGGGGGGAGGTGAGGGGGGAGGTGGATGGGAGAGTGGATCGGGGTATATGGGTGGGGGAGGGGGGGGTTAGACACAGCACAGAGAGCAGGAGGGGGGGCAGGGGGCTGTAAGGGGGTGGGTGCTCACATCACTGCTAGCTTCTCGTAGTCCTCCATCAGCTGCTCGTTCTCCTGGTTCACCGCCAGGACCTTGCAGATCCGATTGGCTGCCGTCTCCGCCTGGGGGGGGGGGGGGGGGGGGGGAGGGGGGCGGGGGGGGACAGGATGAGATTCCGCAGAGTAGCATACACTTCATTTCATTTTTATCACATTGATTTAATATTCATAGTGTATGTTTTTTATGTTTTATATTCGTATAGCCTTACTCTAGCTAGGCTGCTCGATGGTTAGTCCCTCGTCTAGTGACTCCAGCTAGGCTAGACTACTGGTTAGTCTAGTCGTAGATTTGTTTTATTTACACTGTGAGCTTACGAGTCGACCGAAGGCTCGTAAAAGGTAGTGTTTATGGCGGTCTCTGTGTGTTTCTGATATGGCCGTCTGAATGTCAGATTGTGACTACGTCGGCACTCTTTTTGAAGAGAAGGAGACGAAGAATTAAAAGCAGATGGAGGAGAGCGAGGCCGAGGCAGAGCGAGCGAGAGAGATGTCAAAAACATTGCACCTGTCTTCAGGTGCATGTGTGTGTGTGTGTGTGTGTGTGTGTGTGTGTGTGTGTGTGTGTGTCTTTGTCCCAAGAGGTCAGCTAGTGAGAGTGGGAGAGAAACCGAGAGAGAGACAGCGAGGGTGAGAGAGAATGACAGAGAGAGCGAGCAAGAGAGAAAGGAGAGACGGAGAGAGAGAGAGAGAGAGAGAGAGAGAGAGGAGGAAGAGAGAGAGAGAGAGAGAGAGAGAGAGAGAGAGAGAGAGAGAGAGAGAGAGAGAGAGAGAGAGAGGAGGGTGATCGAACAGAGAGAGCGAGAGAGAGAGAGAGAGCGGAGAGAGAGGGAGAGAGAGAGGGAGAGAGGAGGGTGATCGACAGAGAGAGCGAGAGAGAGAGAGAGAGAGGGAGAGAGAGTTATTTGAGCACCGCGGGGGAGAGTAGGATGCTGCTGTATCAACTCTTCTGGTGGGCTCTCCCATGATTGCATTGCTTTTCCCCTGGATTCCACTTCACCCCAGACTTCGACCAACCCTTATCTAATTTTAACCGTCTCAAAACTTTCTTTTAGCCAGTACCTAATCTTAACCATCCCTAACCTCACATCTAGTAACCATCTCTAACCTCACACCTAAACTAACTATCTCTAACCTAACACCTAAACTAACCTTCCTTAACACCTAAACATCTCTAACCGTACACCTAAACTAACCATCTCTAATCTCACACCTTAACCAACTATCTCTAACCTAACACCTAAACTTAACCATATCTATCCTCAAACCTAAACCATCCTTCTCTAACCTAACACCTAAACTAACCTTCTCTAACCTCAAACCTAAACTAACTTTCTCTAACCTAACACCTAAACTAACCTTCTCTAACCTAACACCTAAACTCAATCTCACGCCAATGCCGATGCATCATGGGAAAACCCCCAGAAAAGTTCTCCTCCTCACTCTTCCTCAACTTCATAAATCGTTTTTTTTATTTGTGGGATTTGGACGATGCAATGAGGCGAGGAG